>NC_064924.1:243189734-243504971 GCF_023897955.1 Schistocerca gregaria
CGTTAGGATTTGGAATTGGACGAAGCAGCGACCGGATAAAGTAATTAAAAATTTTTAGAACACGTCCTTATTTCGTGTATGCATGGGCGCAAATGACTGACGTCAGAACAGGTGCAGTCAAAATAAATTCCAGTGACGGAATTTAATATTTCATTGACAGACGTATTTATAACTGCGGTCCAATCCACCCCCCCCCCCCCCCCCATTTTCGTCATAAATTCGACAGACACCAAATGGATTACTAATTTTACTAATTAATGATCGTTCAAAATGCCCAGAAATACAGTACACACTACCGTGCACACACGCACACACACAAACACACACCTGCGCACGCGCTTGCAGAGAGAGAAAGAGAGAGAGAGAAACTTTACACATTGATAGATGCTTTTAACTTCAGACACGGTCATCTAAGATATCACAGATTAAATTACTTCCTCGTATCCAGCACAGAGGGGTTAATCTATTAAAATGTGTGGATAACTGTAACATCCCTACCAAGCAATACTTTTATCGCTTTTTTCTTGTGGGCGTCCACAGCCTCAATATATTTTAAGAAGGAATACGTGGTCTAGGCATGCTGTAATCGTTACACCATGGAAGCGCTGTAACAAATATATCTGAAAAGACGTACCACTTTTCTGGAAGGAGGGCGCAGGGTGTAGGGGGGAGGGGGGGGGGAGGTCTTGGTGCTCGGTTCCTATTTGAGCTAGGAACATGTGGTAGAAAGTTTTTGGTTTATTCTGGACCATCGGCCATTTGTATATCTATTCGAACATTTGTCTCATTGTATGCATGCTACAATATATTATGCAAGGTTTGAACGACGTACCCTGGCTTGTGCCCAGTCAGAACGTGCTAATAGATTAATTCGTTTTGCATAAGAGGTTAACTGGGTTGAAATTAATTCTCAGCAAATGATACCATTTGCATATGCACCATTCCGATCTTACGTGCAAAAAAAGTCTCCCTTAAGTAATTCCGGACTGAGGCGAGGCTGAGGGTCAAATTCGGTTCACTGGCGTACCTGATTTTTGTCCAAGATAAGTTTTGACGATTTTGAAAAATCTTGCTTCGTTTCGATTTTTACATGCAAAAAACACGTTTTCTGGGAGGTTTTTGAAGCGCACCACCTCTATATTTTAAACTTACACGAGTAGATAAATGGATAAAGTGAAAACGGAATTTGTTGTCCAATAATCTTTATCCTTTGTCAACATACGACGGTTTAACGCCCTTCTGGGAGGTTTTTGAAGCGCATCATTTGTATGCTTTAAACTTGTTCAAATCGCTTCAAACTTTTCACGAAGATGGAAAAATCTATGAGGTGAAAAAGAATTTTTGTCCCATAATCTTTATCCGTTGTCGAGATACGATGTTTAAAGTCGACTTACATACAGCACGTTAAATTCATTCTTGCGTGAGTAGTATGCGCAGAAACGGTTTAAAGTGAAACAAATAAATAAAAAAATTCATACTTACGATAAAATTGAAAAATCGCCTTCAGAAGTCTAGGTTCTTTCGGATTTTACGTGCAAAGAACACTTTTTTGTGAGGGTTTTTTCGTGTACCATTTCTATATTTAAAAATTGTGTGAATCAATACAAATTTTGAGAAAGGTAGACAAATACAAGAAATCAATGATCATTCTGTTGTTTTGTGAAAGCTTCATCTGCAGCCGCGGTATAAGCGACATCGTTCGAAATACAGTAAAAAACCTACACCGGATCAGTCGTCGCCCGAGTAAATAAAAATCTACATCGGTTGCCAAGCTGTGGCGGTGTAATGTCAAAATAATGGTAAAGTAAAAATCTGAGGACCAGAATGAAAAATGCTCCTATCGTAGCACAAAAAAAGCGAATATGTCCTGGGAAAAGTTAAGGATGCAAAAGGAAGGAACTAGCTTGTTGACTTATCTGGCAGCTTCAAAAACATTAAAATCAAAAACCTTGACTTATTCGCACTGTTTTAAGAGTTAACCTTGTTTGCTCAGCGCAGTGAGATCCTTTCGACCCACGCTCTGTTACGTGTATGGTACAGGGTGTTAGAACAAACAGATATAAATTCATGTGCCTCCAGAGAGTAGGACGCATCTACAAATGGAAATATCTGAGAGTGGGGGTGGATATTCTAACAATACCACCACTTGAAAAGTAGGTTAGAATTCAGATTAATAATGTTGCTCACGCAGCATATGTTCACTTTATCGGACAACAACCAAGTTATTGACTGTGGATGGTATCGTCAGAATCGAAATAATGAAGTCACTGTAAAAAAAGTCATTAATTTAGCACTTATATCATGAATGGATTCCCACGTAGATTTCGTCGAAGTTGTTATGGCTCATTTTGTTGATTCTAGGGAGATGCCACTTTGACAGCTAGAAGGTCCACATCTGTATTTTAGCAATATTTGAAGACCTAACAAATGCGTTTTTCAGGAAATTCTTAATGATCGAACAGTCCCAGATCAGAATAATGGTATGGTAGAAATAATTTTTGACTTGGTATCACGATCCACATTTTTATTAAACTTCTTGTAAATTCACATATACTTCTTAATTGTCACATCGTCAAGAAAACAGTTTTGTATCAATCTTCATATATTTAATTTCCACTTTAACCAAACACAAGACTTGACTGTTCTTTTACAAAGCGAAATAATAACTTAACTTCTGCAAAGTGAAACAAAGACTGCTCTGTGCGCTTTCGCGTCAAAACGGTTACAAGTAAATCAAAGATTATGACAGTCTCACAGAAATAAGTACACACAAGAACCATATCATTGTAATATATCGATACATCGGAGTACCTCTACATTAATAAAACCAAATGTGAATATTGTCACAAAAATATGTCTGTTACTTCGCAGAAAAGTAGTACGAAATTACTGGTATCGAGAACTGGGGTTGGAGTGGCGTAATGGTCACGTAAATAAAGATTCATTACAAACTATAATAGGAAGTATCCCGGAGTGCGGATGTGTGCATCTTAAACTTAAATGACACGTTGTGTCATATTGTCCGGCGTGGCAAAACCATGGCTTGTGTCATGTTATATGACATGACATCATGTATCATGTTATTTTATCCGGACAGAGTGGCCGAGCGGTTCTAGGCGCTTCAGTCTGAAACCGCGTGACCGCTACGATCGCAGGTTCGAATCCTGCCTCGAGCATGGTCCTTAGGTTAGTTACGTTTAAGTAGTTCGAAGTTCTAGGGGACTGATGACCTCAGAAGTTAAGTCCCATAGTGCCCAGAACCATTGAACCATCATGTTACTTTACTTGACACGATGCATTATGTTACATGACATGGGTAGTAATATTAACGAATTAAAAAGTGCGAATACATCAAGATGTTTTGATTCAAATGTCTTTGAAGCTGCCAAAAAAGTTGAAATGCTATTTCCCTTCTTTTATATCCCTAACTCTGGCAAGTGCATATTCGCCTTTTTTGTGCTATGACAGGAGCATTCTTCATTGTGCTCTATTTATTGCCTCTGTTATTAGATAATTTCGGCCGTAGGTCATTTTCAAGCACTTTTCCGAAACACCGATGGAATTTTTGTAGACGACAATACGCGATGTCACCGGGTCACCGTTGTTCGCGAATGGTATGAAGCACATTGTGGGCAATTCGAAAGAATGATTTGGCCACCCAGATTGCCTGACATGAACATTTATGGGACATAATCGCGAGGTCAGTTCGTGCACAAAATCTTGCACTGGCAACACTTTCGCAATTATGGATGGCTATAGAGGCAGCATGGCTCTGTGTATTTGTAAGGTGTCAGGCAAATAAAACACCTTCCATGAAAACCCTGACATAATAAGCAAATCCAGTAGTATGTCACAAAGCTCCGAACAAATCGTGACATTAAATTAACCAAAGTAATACGGGTAACGAGTGAGCAAATGGAATACCACAGACTAACACAGGAATGCCTAAATGCATGTCATACCGTCCCACTGTGAGACAGACGCAGTTGCGAGGGGAGAAACGAGAACAGAAGCCGAGAGCAGAACCATGTTAAGCTAGAAGGCCCTACGATAAGGGACGGACTGGACACCCACGTCGTCAGCTAACCACTAGGACAACCCCAGCTGCAAGTTTTAGCGTGGGATTTTTTTGCGTCTCTGTTACGTCCAGACCACCCTCCAGCCCATGTTAAAAGCTGGAGCTCTCCAGAAGAACAGTATAGATCTTACGATAACACAAAAAGGGCCATACCACCCGCAAGTTTTAGCGTGAGACTTTTTCGCGTCTCTGTTACGTTAGGACCACCCCCCAGCCCATGTTAAAAGATAGAGCCCTCCAGAAGAACAGTATAGATCTTACGATAACGCTAAAAGGACCACATCAGCTGCAAGTTTTAGCGTGAAACTTTTTCGCGTCTGTGTTACGTTGCAAACTTTAAAAACATTGCCCCACCACGAAAAGTATAACGTTTCTCATTGGATAGACAGAATTTTTGTAGACAGAGCTTAAGGTTAACATTGAGACCCTGATTGGTCAGATGAAAACACAGCCAGATAGTTTTTTTTAAACCAACTTCGGTAAATTGTAGTAAGGAGAAGTTAGGAGAGAGTTGCTTTTGAGACGGCGAGGTGAGCGGAGCTGTGCTACCCGCCGCCCCCTGACGAACACCGACAAGGTAATGAACGCACGCGATGCCGCATAACAGCGCATAAAGCTTCACTCAGAACTGCAGAAGTCTCATCTGTTACACACCCATTTTGCGTAATACTATGTCGATCGTCAATTAAAGCTCATGGTGTTCACATTTGCCACTTGAAGTAAAAATCTGAATCGCGATGGTTTTTCTGTTATATAGTTATTGAGAAGCCACATCAGCCACTGTAATTTACGACAAGTTAAATAAGTAATTAAAGATAATTGAGGGTCACTGTAGACCATTTTGATAGTTTTCTCTTTTGTGAAACTTAATTTAAACCTAGATTATAGATGTGATATGGCGTAGGTCATCCTTCGATCCATTGTAGAACTTGGAAACCCATTCAGGGAATATTCGTTCACATTTTTGTTGAACGCAGTCGGTTTTTACCATCCTGTATTAAAACATTTCCTTTTATCAATAGTGCAATTTATAAACGATGTTTTTGTGAGTAGAATAAAATTTCCAGTGGTAAACTTAACTGCTTTTCCGACGTTATTTTACCAGCTAACTAAAAATAGGAAAGCCTTGAACCCCTTCCACTAAATTTTGTTAGTATTAAGATTCTTTTACAGGGAGTGCACTGGAGCTGACGCTGAAATCATTAAGTATTTGGTTATATCATCGCTAGTCTCACTGAACTCTTCTGAATTCTACATGTCATGTGTGGTTTGGCGTCCCAGGTTCAAACTAGTCAATTCCCTAAAAAAACACACTCAGAGCTTCGTTGCGCGAAAGTGGTAGGGAGACACGATATAGAACAATCAGACACCACCCAGAATGTTTAGATATTGCGGGGGACTTCCAACGACTTCCATGCCTCGTCGAGTAGCTGCACTACGCCGATCAAAAGGAGGTCCGACACGATATCAGGTCTCCCATGGCTTTTCTCCACTCAGAGTATGTACTTTTCGTTCCAAAACGTTCATAACGAGGAGATCCTATAGTATGTAGAACACATCAGAAACTATTGGAAACTGAAACTAAACGAACATATAGCTATTTTGGCCACTGCACATCTTTATCACAATTGCAGGTCATTGTGGGCAGGACAATCCACTGCTTCCGTGGTCAGGTTCGTTGCAGACATCATGGTTTGTGCGAATCCTGTTGATGTTGCAACGCTGTCTTCTGGGAAGAGAGCATCCTAGTACCTCCGAAGTTGGATCTGTCACGACGTGGGAGTTCTTGACCCTCTGTTCTTGTCAAAGTTATGTCCAGTGATCACTGAAGTTGAAGTCATAGAGTTGGTTGGCAATTACAGGACGTCCTTGGATCAGGGAACAGTCGGAATTATAGTTGTAAATTGTTGTAGTTGCGCTGGAAAAGTCCCTGAGCTTCAAGCGCTAATAGAAAGCACAGAAGCAGATATCGTTATAGGTACAGAAAGCTGGCTAAGGCCTGAAATAAGTTCTGCAGAAATTTTTACGGAGTCTCAGACGGTGTTCAGGAAAGATAGATTAGGCAGAATTGGTGGTGGAGTGTTTGTGTCTGTCAGTACTGGTTTATGTTGTAGTGAAGTCGAAGTAAATACTCCGTGCGAATTGGTGTGGGTGGAGGTTATACTTAACAGCCGAATTAAGTTAATAATTGGCTCCTTCTACCGACCCCCAGACTCCGATGATACAGTTGCGGAACAGTTCAGAGAAAGTTTGAGTCTCGTAACAAATAAATACCCCACTCATACGGTTATAGTTGGTGGGGACTTCAACCTACCCTCGGTATGTTGGCAAAAATACTTGTTCAAAACCGGTGGTAGGCAGAAAACGTCTTCCGAGATTGTCCTAAATGCTTTCTCCGAAAATATTTCGAGCAGTTAGTCCACGAACCCACGCGAATTGTAAATGGTTGCGAAAACACACTTGACCTCTTAGCCACAAATAATCCAGAGCTGATAGAGAGCATCATGACTAATACAGGGATTAGTGATCACAAGGTCATTGTAGCTAGGCTCAATACCATTTCTTCCAAATCCATCAGAAACAAACGCAAAATAATTTTATTTAAAAAAGCGGATAAAGTGCCACTAGAAGCCTTCCTAATAGACAATTTCCATTCCTTCCGAACTGACTATGCGAATGTAGACGAGATGTGGCTCAAATTCAAAGATATAGTAGCAACAGCAATTGAGATACTCATACCTCATAAATTGGTAAGAGATGGAACGGATCCCCCGTGGTACACAAGAAAGGTCCGAACGCTGTTGCAGAGGCAACGGAAAAAGCATGCGAAGTTCAGAAGAACGCGAAATCCCGAAGATGGGCTAAAATTTACAGACGCGCGAAATTTGGAACGTACTTCGATGCGAGATGCCTTTAATAGGTTCCACAGCGAAACATTGTCTCGAAATTTGGTAGAAAATCCGAAGAAATTCTGGTCGTATGTAAAGTACACAAGCGGCAAGACGCAGTCAATACCTTCGCTGAGCAGTGCCGATGGTACTGTTACCGATGACTGTGCCGCTAAAGCGGAGTTATTGAACGCAGTTTTCCGAAATTCCTTCACCAGGGAAGACGAATGGAATATTCCAGAATTTGAAACACGAACATCTGCTAGCATGAGTCTCTTAGAAGTAGATACCTTAGGGGTTGCGAAGCAACTCAAATCGCTTGATATGGGCAAGTCTTCAGGCCCAGATTGTATACCGATTAGGTTCCTTTCAGATTACGCTGATACTATAGCTCCCTACTTAGCACTCATATACAACCGCTCGCTCACCGATAGATCTGTACCTACAGATTGGAAAATTCCGCAGGTCGCACCAGTGTTCAAGAAGGGTAGTAGGAGTAATCCATTTAACTACAGACCTATATCATTGACGTCGGTTTGCAGTAGGGTTTTGGAGCATATACTGTATTCAAACATTATGAATCACCTCGAAGGGAACGATCTATTGACACGTAATCAGCATGGCTTCAGAAAACATCGCTCTTGTGCAACGCAGCTAGCTCTTTATTCGCACGAAGTAATGGCCGCTATCGACAGGGGATCTCAAGTTGATTCCGTATTTCTAGATTTCCGGAAAGCTTTTGACACCGTTCCTCACAAGCGACTTCTAATCAAGCTGCGGAGCTATGGGGTATCGTCTCAGTTGTGCGACTGGATTCGTGATTTCCTGTCAGGAAGGTCGCAGTTCGTAGTAATAGACAGCAAATCATCGAGTAAAACTGAAGTGATATCAGGTGTTCCCCAGGGAAGCGTCCTGGGACCTCTACTGTTCCTGATCTATATAAATGACCTGGGTGACAATCTGAGCAGTTCTCTTAGATTGTTCGCAGATGATGCTGTAATTTACCGTCTAGTAAGGTCATCCGAAGACCAGTATCAGTTGCAAAGCGATTTAGAAAAGATTGCTGTATGGTGTGTCAGGTGGCAGTTGACGCTAAATAACGAAAAGTGTGAGATGATCCACATGAGTTCCAAAAGAAATCCGTTGGAATTCGATTACTCGATAAATAGTACAATTCTCAAGGCTGTCAATTCAACTAAGTACCTGGGTGTTAAAATTACGAACAACTTCAGTTGGAAGGACCACATAGATAATATTGTCGGGAAGGCGAGCCAAAGGTTGCGTTTCATTGGCAGGACACTTAGAAGATGCAACAAGTCCACTAAAGAGACAGCTTACACTACACTCGTTCGTCCTCTGTTAGAATATTGCTGCGCGGTGTGGGATCCTTACCAGGTGGGATTGACGGAGGACATCGAAAGGGTGCAAAAAAGGGCAGCTCGTTTTGTATTATCACGTTATAGGGGAGAGAGTGTGGCAGATATGATACACGAGTTGGGATGGAAGTCATTACAGCATAGACGTTTTTCGTCGCGGCGAGACCTTTTTACGAAATTTCAGTCACCAACTTTCTCTTCCGAATGCGAAAATATTTTGTTGAGCCCTACCTACATAGGTAGGAATGATCATCAAAATAAAATAAGAGAAATCAGAGCTCGAACAGAAAGGTTTAGGTGTTCGTTTTTCCCGCTCGCTGTTCGGTAGTGGAATAGTAGAGAGATAGTATGATTGTGGTTCGATGAACCCTCTGCTAAGCACTTAAATGTGAATTGCAGAGTAGTCATGTAGATGTAGATGTACTACAGGTGGATGTCTTGACTTCAGTCTCGATTGCTGTCGTTTAAGGAAATCTGCTTGACTGGGAAGGGATGGGTTGACATGACACTTTTTCCAACTTATTGATTATGATTTGAGTGCTCCAGATGTCTAGATTGAGGAGGCTGGAAATTATTCAGTACTGGTAGCCACTGGAGAGGCGTTGTTCTAATAGTTACAGCTACGGTTCACGCTGCCTGGTTTAAATGTGTATCGACAGGGTTGGTATGGTATCTATTAAACTGCACTGGAGCATAGTATTCTGTGGTTTTGTGTACGAGAGCTATTGTGCTAATTCTTAAGGTATCACCAGTAGCAGCCCATGACGTAATTGCCACCTTCTGGAAGAGATTAGTCCTAGTTTTGATGTTTTTTGATAATTTGGACACCGCGGTTCTCAGGCTGTGAATTATGTTTCAGTGTGATTCCGTCATGGTGAACGACAATAGTTCTCTGAGCTTCTTTGTTGTTAAGGTGTACTACAACGTAACTTCAGTTTTGTTTGGTGTCGGCTGAATGCCCCATTTTTTGAACTTCGGCCGAACCGGCCTCAGAAGGCCCAACGGTACCGATCGACCGCCGTGTCACCCTCAACAATTGGCGTCAGACACCTTTTTTTTCAAATATTCGTAAATTGTGTCAAGGTTTTTTGTCAGTACACCCTCAATTTGGGCAAAGCACGAACATCGGTTACCGATGCAGTATCGTCCACATACATGAATTTTCGAGGTGTTGTTAGTGGTATAAGATGTATATATATTGACCATTAGAGAAGCTAGTACAGATCCTTGTGGTAGGTTATTTTGGAGACTATGGAAAATACTTGACTTCCTACTGAAGTGTACTTGTAAAAGTCTGTCGCTGAATGTCTCGTTGAGTAGATGGAAAAAGGATTTGCAAGAATTAAGTTGTAGCACCATCAATAGCAGTCCTTCTCTCTAAACTATATCAAAGGTTGAATTTAAATCAAAAAACGCGGCTGATTTTTGAGTTGTTGTTGGAATTCTTTCTCAGTGCAATTCTGCGTGAAAGGACCTGATCGCAACAGCTTCTTCTCTGCGTAAAACCATCTTGCTCTACTTGTATGCTATTGTTTAGAAAGGATGTTACATACGCATAAGCTATTCTTTCAAGGCTCCTGAAGCAAACGCTGAAAAGTGAAATTGGTCTATAGCTTCCTGGCATAGCGATGTTTTTCCCAAACTTATAGAAAAAATAGAACAAATATTAGCAATAAAAACAAATGTCCAAGCATAACTACTAACATACGTTTCTAGTCTTAATTTTAATATTTTTACTTAGTTTAATAAGAGAGATTAAACAATTATCTGTGTCACGTCCTTTGCAGCGATTTGCAGACTATACACGTTGATGTAGATGCCTGTTGGCTAAGATTACGCTATGTCCCTGCGCAGCAGTATACGAAAACATTCTGCAGGACTCTTCACAGAATGGCGAGGAGCCAACTTCCAGAACAGCAACTCTCAGAGTCTCTGCGCTCTGCATCCGGCTGCGTTCATTCCACGCTGTAGTAGTGTTCGCGACTCGCGCTGCCCGCTCATTTACCACCAGCAACATCCGAAGCAAAGTATTTGCAATGCAGATTCCTTCCTCGGACTAAATCAGGTTTTCTGTCTGAAACGAATATTCCGGATGCAAATGAAGATTTGGTTTTGATTATTGCTTTAACGTCTCTCATGTCTACTCCCATCACGTTCTTTCCGAAAAACTGTGTAAAGTTTCGTAATACTGGTGCACTTCACAGTTCAAATAAAACTCTTGAGAAACAAACTCGCTACGCGGACTCGCTGGCTGTTAACTGTGCACGGCTGACAAGTGGCTTATGACCATTCGACGAGCAGACGAGTGCAGGATTATATACAGGATAATTTCCACTGCACAGCAAACTGTAGCAATGTTACGAATACGTTCCGGAATGTTAGGGATGAAATTCCACCTCTGCTGCTATGTAGCAATCAATGTGAACAACGTACTTCGACAAATTTTAATTACAATTCATAACGAAAATAATTCTGTAACGCACCAAGCTACGGCGGATACAAATTGAAATTCCGCAATAAGCCATAATTAAATCAGGAAATAAAATGCGCGTAATATTTTTTCAGCAGCAGAAGTTTTTTTTTTTTAAGTTTTGTGTTCACAGTAATGAAACTGCTTTAACTGTACTTTTAATTCAAATTCAGAGTTTCTTACTTCCTTGTAAATTTGGCAATTGTTATGTCTAATAATACTGCGTTTCCCACAGAAAACCGATACGCCTCACGACTGAGATTCAAGTAACAATGAACTAATTAAGAAATACACTCCTGGAAATTGAAATAAGAACACCGTGAATTCATTGTCCCAGGAAGGGGAAACTTTATTGACACATTCCTGGGGTCAGATACATCACATGATCACACTGACAGAACCACAGGCACATAGCCACAGGCAACAGAGCATGCACAATGTCGGCACTAGTACAGTGTATATCCACCTTTCGCAGCAATGCAGGCTGCTATTCTCCTATGGAGACGATCGTGGAGATGCTGGATGTAGTCCTGTGGAACGGCTTGCCATGCCATTTCCACCTGGCGCCTGAGTTGGACCAGCGTTCGTGCTGGACGTGCAGACCGCGTGAGACGACGCTTCATCCAGTCCCAAACAGGCTCAATGGGGGACAGATCCGGAGATATTGCTGGCCAGGGTAGTTGGCTTACACCTTGTAGAGCACGTTGGGTGGCACGGGATACATGCAGACGTGCATTGTCCTGTTGGAACAGCAAGTTCCCTTGCCGGTCTAGGAATGGTAGAACGATGGGTTCGATGACGGTTTGGATGTACCGTGCACTATTCAGTGTCCCCTCGACGATCACCAGAGGTGTACGGCCAGTGTAGGAGATCGCTCCCCACACCATGATGCCGGGTGTTGGCCCTGTGTGCCTCGGTCGTATGCACTCCTGATTGTGGCGCTCACCTGCACGGCGCCAAACACGCATACGACCATCATTGGCACCAAGGCAGAAGCGACTCTCATCGCTGAAGACGACACGTCTCCATTCGTCCCTCCATTCACGCCTGTCGCGACACCACTGGAGGCGGGCTGCACGATGTTGGGGCGTGAGCGGAAGACGGCCTAACGGTGTGCGGGACCGTAGCCCAGCTTCATGGAGACGGTTGCGAATGGTCCTCGCCGATACCCCAGGAGCAACAGTGTCCCTAATTTGCTGGGAAGTGGCTGTGCGATCCCCTACGGCACTGCGTAGGATCCTACGGTCTTGGCGTGCATCCGTGCGTCGCTGCGGTCCGGTCCCAGGTCGACGGGCACGTGCACCTTCCACCGACCACTGGCGACAACATCGACGTACTGTGGAGACCTCACGCCCCGTGTGTTGAGCAATTCGGGGGTACGTCCACCCACCCTCCCGCATGCCCACTATACGCCCTCGCTCAAAGTCCGTCAACTGCACATACGGTTCACGTCCACGCTGTCGCGGCATGCTACCAGTGTTAAAGACTGCGATGGAGCTCCGTATGCCACGGCAAACTGGCTGACACTGACGGCGGCGGTGCACAAATGCTGCGCAGCTAGCGCCATTCGACGGCCAACACCGCGGTTCCTGGTGTGTCCGCTGTGCCGTGCGTGTGATCATTGCTTGTACAGCCCTCTCGCAGTGTCCGGAGCAAGTATGGTGGGTCTGACACACCGGTGTCAATGTGTTCTTTTTTCCATTTCCAGGAGTGTAATTGATAAGAGTAACGCTAGAAAGCATCTAGTTGCTTGTTTATAAGAGATGCTGGAAATAGTGGCCATGGGCAACCAGGCATCGCTGACTTCGTGCGATGATGTTACCAGTAACACAACGTAATTCTGCAGGCGTGGTCTTGTTAGTCTCTCTAGAAATGTTCCGTTTAAGATCCTCTGTTGTGCGAGAATTCTCAGCATACACCTTTCTTTGTTTTGTGCCCCATAAACAAAAATCATACGATATTAAGTCCGGAAACCTTGGAGGCCAGACGTCTCTACTGACAAGTCTATCCTCAGGGAAGACGTTGGTGACGTGAGCCATACCTTTGATTTGTGAGCGGCTGCTCCATCTTGCTGGAGTAGTGCATACAGCTTCTCTGCACCTGTTAATTGTTCACAGAAAGAGTCAAATACATCTAGATATCTACCACTGTTTAAGGTGTAATTGAAACACATGGGGCCTATAATATGCATACCAGGCAACACACACCAAAGACCCATCTTCTCTGAGTGAGTCATCGAGAATATGTGGGTTGTTCTGCGACCAGTATCTGCAATTCTGGGAGTTTACGTAGCTTGACAAATGAAACCAGACCTCCTCTGACACGAATTAAAGCAAGGAGTCCAAGTAATCGTTAGCAACTGGTGTGAATTGCCGGTAACAGTAATGGATTCTTTTTTCGTTATTCTCAGATTTCAACCCTTGCACCACAGATACACGACAGACTGTTAAATACAAATCCTTTAGTACACAATGACATGAAGTACGAGGTACACCAACCTCCTGCGATAACCTCCTTACCAAGTTGTGGGGTTTCTCGTA
Source organism: Schistocerca gregaria (assembly GCF_023897955.1). Classification (NCBI taxonomy): domain Eukaryota; kingdom Metazoa; phylum Arthropoda; class Insecta; order Orthoptera; family Acrididae; genus Schistocerca; species Schistocerca gregaria. Next base: position 243,203,087 of record NC_064924.1, read on the forward strand.
ATGTCTACGCGAATTCTGTCGATCGTCCATTCCTCTGCACCCTGAAAGGAACCTGTATAAGTAGGCTGTTTAGGTTTTCTTATTGGTAACGCCGCTTAGCGCTCGGTATGAAAAATCACTGGCTGTGCTGTGCGCAGTCTGTGTTTAGTTTGCATTGTTGTCTGCCATTGTAGTGTTGAGCAGCGGCAGCTGGATGCTAATAGCGCGTAGCGTTGCGCAGTTGGAGGTGAGCCGCCAGCAGTGGTGGACGTGGGGAGAGAGAGGGCGGAGTTTTGAAATTTGTAAGAATTGGTGTCATGAACTGATATATATATATATATATATATATATATATATATATATATATATTATGACTATTAAGGTAAATACATTGTTTGTTCTCTTTTAAAACCTTTCATTTGCTAACTGTGCCTCAGTAGTTAGTGACTTCCGTAGTTTGAATCTTTTATTTAGGTGGCAGTAGTGGCGCTCGCTGTATTGCAGTAGCTTGAGTAACGAAGTTTTTTGTGAGGTAAGTGATTTGTGAAACGTATAGGTTAATGTTAGTCAGGGACATTCTTTCGTAGGGATTTTTGGAAGTCAGATTGCGTTGCGCTAAAAATATTGTGTGTCAGTTTAAGCACAGTCTTGTATAATTTTTTAAGGGGACGTTTCACCTGTCAGCCCTTCATTTCTTGTGCAGATCTTGATTAGTGTTGGTCGTGGGGCGTTTCCTACCACGATACTTCTCTCGAAACATTTCTTTACATTTTCTAATGCATTCTGCTCCATTTCGGTAATAACCGAACAATACGAGCTTCTCGACAGACTGCTGCACTCAAGCTTCCGAGAAAATGCGGTGTAGCCCACTTTCAAGTCAGTGTTGCAACTTCACAAGCAATTCTATTAGAGATGGTTAACCGGTAGGTGAGGCGAGGCGTCCGGTTTTAAGTGGGACACCTTGTATAATCGCCGTTAATAAAATAATTTTTTTTTGTGGGAAAGTGGTATAGCCCCTATGACAGACGCACACCTTCCCGTTGGATTGTGCGCTGAAAGACCACACCGTCAAACATTGCGTCATCTCTTGCGATATTCAAAAACAGCCAAAGCACAGTTTCTCGGGAAGGTATGCGAAATATTAAGGAAGGTGGTATTGTTGGTTGGGATATCCCCTACAGGCTTAGCAACAGAGCACCTTCTCTTTGGCAAATGCGAATGTTGTCTTGAGGATGATTGTGCAGTAAAAATAAATAAATAAATGTCGTGTGACTAGGACCTCCCGTCGGGTAGACCGTTCGCCGGGTGCAAGTCTTCCTATTTGACGCCACTTCGGCGACTTGCGCGTCGATGGGGATGAAATGAGGATGATAAGGGCAACACAACACGCAGTCCCAGAGCCGAGAAAATCTCCGACCCAGCCGGGAATCGAACCCGGCCCTTAGGATTGACATTTTGTCACGCTGACCACTCTTTGTGTGTGTGTGTGTGTGTGTGTGTGTGTGTGTTTGGTCGTTGCGGAACTCACATGACATTCGTTCAAGTTCATTTGTTGATCCCTCCACTCAGTTTTTTATTACAGAGGGCAATCAGCTCTCTTACCGAACACGCTGAGCTACCGTGCCGGTTTGAATGATGATGAAATCGCAAAAACCCAGTCATTTCGAAGCAGGTGGCAATCCCTGACACCACCGGAAATGGAACTTGGGACCCGTGCTCGGGAAGCGAGAACGGGACCGCTAGACCACGAGCTGCGGACTTCTCGTAATTGACGCTTCGGGTTCGCCGACTTTAACGTTTCAATCCGAGAGGCGAGCCATTAACAACGACGTCAGCTGCAGCCATTCAGGGCCGGATTTACGCATACATCAGATGTGCCCGTGTCTACAGCACCGAGAGGAAAAGAGGCGACAATGGACCTCTATCGACGTTTGTATTTTGGGTAGACTGAATCACTTACACAAAACAAAACAAAAAATAGAAGGCAAACCAGTAGCATCGTCGCTAACGTACTGTTTGGTTCATCGTTGAGTACAGTTGGAGTGCGATTGTTAATGTCACTAGTCGCAACTGCTTTATAATTCTGTTTCGCATCGATACGTGTGAAAGTTTCCATTGCTTTCGATGTCAGTTATCATTGCGCAGATTATCTGTAATTCTTTTTTTTTTAAGTTTTCTGCTGAAGAATATTAGTGGCGTGACGAAACTAAATGGTGCACAACACAGGAAACCAACAACTGAAAGAAAAACGGAGGATGCAGAAAGAGAAAAGATTCGACGAATCTTTTTCTAAATATCAATGCGCACCTTTTGACGGCCAGCTTGGTAGTACAAGGATGATTCAAATGTCAACCTTAATTATTTATTGTTATATAAATAAGGTAATACAGAAACATTACAGATATTTCGTTTTTCATGACGTGTAATGCACGCATTCCACCGCTTCGGAAGTGCATCGATACCTTCTGAGAAGAATCCTTTTGGTTTCGAAAGCAGTCACTCGAGCAGCGCGGTTTCACCTCTCTGAAATGCTTGTCTCCTGGCGCTTATTTGAGCCGTTCAGACACATGAGTCATTCGGGACGAGGTCTCGACATAATCACATTTCATATTCTGTATTGTAGTCACGGCTGAACGGGCAATGTGGCAACAAGTAATGTCGTGTTGCAACACCTGCAGTCAGGAGTCCTCATCTTTTAATACGACTGCAGGGCGAAAGTGATTTCTTAGTAGATTTGAGTGTGAATTGCTGGTTACTGTTACTCCGGTTTTGAATCCGAAAAGAGATGGTTCAAATGGCTCTAAGCACTATGGGACTCAACATCTGAGGTCATCAGTCCCCTAGACTTAGAACTACGTAAATCTAACTAACCTAAGGACATCACACACATCCAAGCACGAGGCAGGATTCGAACCTGCGATCGTAGCAGCAGCGCGGTTCCGGACTGGAGCGTCTAGAACCGCTAGGCCACAGCGGCCGGCCCGAAAAGAGAGTGAGCGCGAGTTCTCCTTTCGATGGTTCAGTGCATCTCTTTTTGGCTTTGGTAAAAAACTATGGTACCATTGCCTGCTCGATCTTTTGTTTAGGTTAGTGTTAGTACAGCCATATTTCAACTCCTTTAAGAATTCCGTCCAAAAATCCATTAACGTCGACCTGGAAGCGACAAAAAAATGCCTCATAGGCATCGACGCGACAAGCCTCATTTCGAAAGTTAGCTGACGTGACACCCACGTTGCGGACACTTCATTAAATCGCACCTTGTCATGTTTAATATTGTGTCCTAACGTCCAAAATAGTGACAATTTTACTCACAGTAGTAGGCCTTTTCCTTCATACGCTCTTCCACTGTGGTAACCTTTCGTTCATCACTGTGCGGTGTGCCTGGGCCAGGAACGCAGCGTCTTACACATGCGTTAAACCTCTTTTAAACTATCTTTACCATCTTACACCTGGTGTGGATCACACACAAAGCATCATACTGGGCTTCCACCCTGCGAAGCATTTTCACAGATTCGACAGTGTCACTACACTAAAAAAAACTATCATAAATAACTGCTCTGTTGCTGTGCCAGCCCACAATGGGGCGCCCATCTTTGTACCGACACTGCTTCGTTTTCTGTGATTGAACAGCAGGGTGCAACTACTGATCGTTTCTCGAAACTCGATGATAATTCCTGCCAATTGTCAAATCTATAGTACAACTTTTATGAATTTTATTGCACGTTAAGACTTTCATTTAAACCACCCTAATAGTCAGGGTAAATTTGATCATCATTTAATGAAAACATTGTTGGCGGTGGAACCTAGGGCAACAGTGTTGACAGAGTAAGAGCAGTAGAAGTGACATCTTTATTGGTGTTGAAGAGTCATTAAAGACGGGGGTTTAAGATGATAGCATGGAACTTCTAAATCTAGGTAATAAAGTTGTGGTTGCATACAGAATACACCTGTCAACAGCGGTGGTGGTTAATTATTCAGCAGGAAGGAGATTTACTGATTTTAAAGAAACAAATTATCTCTGGACTACTAATTTGCACGGAACATTTAAAGCATTATCTGTAATGCAAACCGAAAATGAAATCGTAAACCGGATTAACTGTGATGGCCTAACTGATGGTTTCGCCAAAAAGTATTCTCGCCTAAAAGATTTGTAGGTCTAGTGCCAACTCTCAACTTTTATGCTTACATTCATGACGTCACATTAAAATATATTTACTTCTTTCCTTTTTGTGTAGTCTGATTTGTTTCGTATTTAGTCTGAAGTAAAATAGCTACTTTATTTCCTCGTTATGTATCCCCTTTCCATTGATACCATGACATCATGTACGTCTGAAATTGTTCCTTGCCTCTCTCTGATACAGTTTTCTTTTCCACTCCAGGAAGGTAACGGTAAGCAGAAAGATTATTTTTAAGAGCGGAGTCCATAATATGTTTCTTTTCAGTAATCCAACTGTGTATTATTTATTTGTAATATGAAATCTTGATTTCGGATTGTCGGTAGGAAAAATATATTTTGGAATCAAACATATATCACAGTAATTCAAATAATTATGTCACATTTTATACAACAAAAATGTCACAATGGCATCAATTCGGTAATAAAAAGGGTCTACACGTTTCTTTAGGTATACCATATGCAGCTGAAGCGACTCATTGGTGATTAAATCTCATGAAGCTGCCAAATTGCATGGATGTTGATTGCTACGTTTCACTCGCTGCTCCAAAGAGCCGCACACATTTTCTGTGGAATTACGATCAACCAGGATTTAGCTAGCCAGTTGAGCTGTGATAGCCCGCCTGAGTGTTCGCCTAACAAGGGAATATCCACATCATACTAATCATGAAGATGGAAGAAAAGTGCAGCACCTGTTCTCCAAGTATGTTGAAATAAACACCCATTTCACGTTCACGGTAACCTGAATCAGGGGTCTAAATCATGGAACAGAAAACAGCCTCAAAACATCACAGGAGGAATGTAATGAGCATTCTTGATCAGAAATGTCCTGCGTAAGTGAAGGACAAAGGCAATGACCTTTGACGTTTGTCTTTGACCTTCAAGCCACTTTTCCTTATTTATCACATGACAAGCCACGACCCCTCAGCCTGACATATTTCTCAATAGCGAGATCTGTACGGCAACTATTTTTACGTCGGCTGTAATACGCACTAAAACTCTTCAGTCTCTGACAGAACACAATATCTGATGACAAATGTCCGGACACATGCTAGTGGACATTAGATGAGAGGGTGCTGTGCGTGTGAGACTCAGGACAAAAATATGCTTTTCATTGTTTCCCTGTGTTGCGCAGGAGGGTAGAGATGTAATGGTTATGACATCTTATGCATGATGATATGGTCTTTATGAGCTCTGTAGTGAAAATAAGATGTATTCCAAATACACTCCACCTTACGATGTGTTGTGTAGAGTACTACGTGTAGTTCCCCCATTATCGGAACTTCATGAAGCTATAGGGGCTGAAGAGAGAATATTCCAAGACGTCCTACAACAAAATCCCCATTTTTTCAACCGAAACTAGCCGAGAAAAAATGTGTTGCATTGCTTATTAAACATGCCTCGTACAAGCAGCCCCCACTGCCCAACGATGAAATCCGTCCCGATGTACAGCTTTCTTTCCAGCTATAGTCACACGGCTCCATCTCATACCATCTTTCCATTTTCCTCCCTCCCCCAGCCTTCATGTCAAAGACTTTTAGCCACCCCTATGGTTCCACAGCTCCCCGCAGCCACACTCATCATCCACACTTATCATTACCACGATCATATCCTTGCACCGCTACTATCACCATTATATCATACCATCAATAAAACTGTCAGCAGTGGCTACATTTGACTGTAGTTAAAAATCGTCTAAAAAGTATGATAAAAATTTTCATGAATATGTTATTTTTTAAATAGTCATTTGCTATTGTCTATTGTCTACGCATTTCAAAATTTGTTTCAAATAGTTGTGAAGTTTTGGACGAAGAGCGCATTTATCTTCTGAGAGCCTGCCCGTCGTGGGAAGTTTAAACAACAATAAATAAAAAAAGCACAGTCGATGTCAGTCTTTGATAGCTAACTTCAAGATGTCCGTGGGATATCCAGATGAAATCTACATCTACATCTACATCCACATCCATACTCCGCAAGCCACCTGACGGTGTGTGGCGGAGGGTGAACGATGACTGGGTGCAATCCCAATACAACATCGAGTGTTTAGCAGGCCGGGAATGTTGAATACCATGGGTCGTCTCTTACTTCGTCTTCAGTACAGTCGAATAATATTGCAAGAGGCTAACAGGCAATTTTTGTTTCGTAGAGGCCGTTTCATCCCCCCTACCCCACATAGGGGGCGAAGAACTACAGCAGCCCTATTCCTTCTCTTCTGCCAGATAACATTAAATAAGAACACAGGCCGGGTGGAAAGACATATATCTTTTCCCCTCCTAAAACATTACCCTACAACTCCCCCTAAAAGTGGTAGCTTTTGCATTCTGATCAGTTTACATTTTCCTGTGTACATTATCAGAACATTGCATTCCTGGTTGGATATATGTTCTGGCGCTGATATTAGCTGCGTCGGTTATAGGTTCTAGTAACAGATACCGCCACCGCCAAATTCAGTATGTGCTACCAGCATGTTACATTCCCGGACATCCAGATTTTCCAAACTTGCCCCTTTTATCAATAAGCTACAGCAGAATTGTAGGAAATTACGCAATGCATCGACACGTTATAGCAAAATTGTAGGAAATTACATCCTACACTGTAGTATTATAGCGAAATATCACCAATATGTTATACTAAAATTTCATCAAATTGTTATAGCAGATTCGCAACCAATTGCTCAAGCAATAGATCAGAATTATCGAAAACACTGTGAACAGATTGAGGGATTACGGAATGTGTATTCCGTCCTGCCGCTTGGAAGGACTGGACAAACAGGGCTTGAACACCATTTGTGATACAAGTAAATTTCAAATTCTCTTTAATACAATTACAAAGTTCCCTGAGAATGCCGAAATCAGCAGAGCAATAAAAAGGAAAGCCGAAGTTCAAAAGAATAAATTTCAACTCCGACGTCAACTCTCGACGCTTCACATACTAGACTAGTCAAGGAACTCAGACACCATCTCTTTCTAAAAAAACAGGCGTTAAAACAACCTTGAAATGCACACTATAACAAAAGATCAAATTAACACTTTACACAATGTAACTGACCACAAGAGTCATACTTTTAAAAACAAATTGAAATATGCTTGATTGGATTCAAACCAAAGAAAAATTTTTTACAGCGCACAAGCGTTCAAACGTCAAACAAGATACACACCTTAACCAGTAATCAATCAGTTCAGAAGGCAAATTAGATGTGCGCAAAAATTAATAGTAATTGTGTCAAAATTTGGAGAACGCACATACTCTCAAGCTACAGTTACAAAGCTCGCTTCAAAAATTACTCGACATGTATAAAATATAGCTAAAATTCATTTCAAAACCAAGCAGTGTCGATGAACACAGGTACGGAAGAATTTGAAGTAGGTACCTCGGCATGAATTACTTTAAATCGAAACTCTGGAGATACAGGTTAAATAACAAACGCGAATTCACTCAAGTAGCGATTAAAATAAATGCTATGAAATAAATACTGACCAAGTTATTTAACAAGGGCCCAAACAGTTTGCATGAAAAGCGGTAAACAAGAAGTGGGATGCAACCACCCACTTCTTAGTATTAAGAACACAAGGAGCATACAGTATTTATTCACTCTATTTCACAAGTTACCCTGATTAAACATTCCATATAGACAGAGCACAAGCGAGGAGTGCATTAGAGAATTCTTTTGTAAACCGCAACATTTAAAAGGAAAAAGTTCTTAAAAAAAACATAATTGTTACAGAAACCTGAAATACATTTCATGGGAGGCTGAGTTGTACCGCATACAAATTTAACAGTCTAAAACATACATGTCCGGCCCTAGAATTTATACGAGTCAGTAACACCAGGAGCAGAATACGTAGCGTCTTCGTTTAAAGTCAGTGAAAAGATTGAAAAATAAAGGTGGAAGCTTAAGATAAGTGCTTGAAAATGACCCAAGGTTGATACTGGCCGATTACACAGATAATAAAAGGAATACAGCCTGCTTGGACTATGTTTAGATTCTCCAAAGATTTTAAAAATTGTTCGCACAGCAAACGGTCTCGCACCAGGATCACAACTTGCGACTTAACCACAGGGAAAGTTCCGGAACGTGCAAACCCACAATAAGTGTCCAACAAGCTCCTAGACAACACAGGTTGAAGTCGACGAAAGAGCCGCTTTCCTACAGTGGTAGGACTCCTTCGCTGTTAGCTGCTGGCCACAAGAACGCTGTTACAGTGGTAAAACACCAGGCGGCTTGCTCCACTCTCATCCGCCCAAGTCACCACGGCCAGTACCAGGGAGGGCTTTGGCGACAAACCACTGACCCAGAATATGAGGCCGCTCGAGTCAACACGGAGTAAAACTGAGACCCACTCCGGGCTCTGCTCCTCAGTGAACCTCCCCGTCTGGCGGCCGAACTTCAAGAGAGTGACCTCCCTTCTGGAGCAACATACCAGGCTGCCAGACACGTCCTCTGACCAAAGGTCAACACATTTGAGAGCGTGACGCTACCAAGTGATTCGCGGTACGGATCAGTATTTATCAATTTATTGGGCAATCATACAATATATATGACACTTTATACGTCTCCAAATATACAGCCTAAGTAGGTGTTTAGGGGTGGAGAGTAACTGTATGCATACAAAACAAATGCATGTTGCTTATCGTAGTACGCAAAGGCTGGCTGCAGATGATGCGGTTGTCTGTAAGAAAATAGCAGTTCTGGTAACCTGTAGTTAATTGTAGATGAACGATTATTGGAACAGGTACTAAGAGTTGACAAGGAATGTAACCTGTTACACGTACACTGATAAGCCAGAACATTATTGCCACTGCCGACCACGAGGTAGGATACTGCCCGGTGACTTTGCAGGCACGTGACGCGCTAAGAAAAGGAAGTAAGAGCAGCAGAGGCGGATGAGGATCACGCTAGCGAAGATATGGGCTGCAAACGGGGAAATCCACTGAGATAACCGACTTTATCAAAGGACAGATTATTACTACGCAAAGCCTGTGAACGAGTATCTCGGAAACGACGAAGCTCGTCGAATGTTCACGTGCTACTGTCGTCAGCATCCACGGCAAGAGGTAGGACAGTGGAACTACGGCTAGCCGTTGAATGATTCGACGTCCTCGACTCTTCACAGAACGTGGGGTTCGTACGCTTCTCTACTTTGTAAAGTAGGATAGGTGTGATCTGTGGCATCTCAGCCGAAAGGGCACAATGTATGCAGTATACTGACTTAGCTAGTTGTCTGTATAAGCTGCAAGCTCACTGTACTCCGGATAGGCAACTGGCTCTTCTGTAAGTTGAAAAATTATTATATGCAGTAAAGGTGAAAATATCTGTCGGAAGTTATCATCGCAGTACATGTTACATCTCGTAGAAAATGTGCTAGGTTCGAATATTTTGCACTGAATGTTGTCATACAGTAACCTAAATCGATTTTTAAAATAAAGGATTTCAATGTTTACGACCATTGTTGCCATTTATCCAAAACATATTGACAGTAATACTGTGACGGTGCACATGGAATAAGACATCAAGATTTCCCCATGGAATAAGACATCAAGATTTCAGTGGTACCAAACGTGAGTTCATTGGAGGGCAGGCGGAAATATGTTGTGTTTTCTGGTGAAATCTGGTTCTACCGCGGTGCAAGTGACGGCTGTGTGTTGTTTAGAAGGGAGCCAGTTGATGGTCTGCAACCAAACTGTCGACGTGCTACACACACTGGCCACATGGCGTTATGGTCTGCGGTGCGATTTCATGTAACTCCAGGATACTCTCGTCGTTATTCCACGCATCATGACTGGAAATTTGGAAGTCTGTCTGGTGATTCGATCTGTTGTGCTACCATTCTTGAGCAGCATTCCAGGGGTTGTTTCCCAACAAGATAACGCTCGTCCACATGCCGCTGTTGTAGCCCAATATGCTCTACAGAGTGTAGATATGCTCCCTTGGCTTGTTTCATCACTAGATCTACCTCTAATCGAGTACATATGGGACATCATCGGACAACAAGTCCAGAGTAATCAACAAACAGAATTAGCAGTTCCTGCATTGGCCGACAAAGTGCAACACGCATAGAACTGCATCACACAAACTGATATCCGGCACCTGTGCAACACAGTGTATGCACGTTTGCATGCCTTCAGCCAACCATCTGACGGTTACACCAGTTGGCGGCTTATCTCACGTTTACATTAACCTGTGATCATGTAATGTTAATCACTTAATATGTTACCTAGACAAATGTATTCTCGAAATTTCATTACCCTACATTGATTATTTTTTTGTGTTGGGATTTTTTCCGTCATTGTAGGACTTTTAATAGTGAACTTAGCCGTGTTGTTGATTCCATTTTCTGCACAATAATTCGACGACCTACCCAGCCGTCTTCTTGAGGTGCTGTGCGCGCCTAAAGGAGACGGAAGGGTTGGTAGTCGATGCAATGTGCAGAAAATGGAAACAACAGCTCAGCAGAACACCCAGACGCTCACTATTAATCGATCACGGCGAGAAAATCTGATAGATCACAGAACTTTTCTTCATGTAAAAGTAGTTTGTTTTCGTTTGTGTGCCTGTGTTCAGAAACTGCTGAGTTCTCAAGTTGCCGATTTTCAGTTCTCCTCTCATGTTCTGCACAGCCGTACTGATGGACTGACAGGTGTAGCTGCTTCCACTCTCGCAATGGATTGAGTCCCAGGCTGTCCTTAATCACTGGGAGCGATTCGTTTATCCTCTTTGGTGGTCGGAAAGTAGGACTTATTCCTTGTCTTCCCTACTGTCGGTCTATTTTGTTCATGCAGGACCGCAGAAAGGAAGGAACACTGTCGATGGCTCAACATGAAACTGTTCTACATGCCGATGTTTTTATTTTTTGGAGAGGGCCAACTTAATATCACATGCCACGTAGCCGTTCTTTCGGAACACATACTTCAGATGATTAGTTTGGAAATACCAGTGGTCCTGTTTATATCAGTATATTTAAGACGGCTCTATTCTGGACTGGTTAGTGGGAACTCTGCGATCTAAGATAAAAATCAGCGTGCGTCTGCGTGCGTTACATAGAGTGGCGGAGCAACCCCACAGTCTTCGTTCATCCAGAATATCTAAAAATTACAACTTTCCTTCTTTCTCTCTTTCTGTACCTACTGTGAACCGGATGTTTTCAATAGATGGCGCCACCAGTGCAGACGTTGACATGATGTATGCCAAAATGACGTAATTATGACGTATGACGATCGATCAAAATCCGTCCATTGGCTACACACCATATGACAAAAAGTACCCAGACATCAGTTGTTGAAGAGTAATATGCTGTGTATCCACCCTTCACCAATATGACGGACTGAATTCTGCTGGGGACCCTTTAAAAGATGTGTCTGAATGACTGTGGCGGAATGGAAGTCCATTCTTCTTCAAAAAGCCGAAACTAGAGAACGTTATGATATTGGATGCTGAGGCCTGGAGCGAAGTCGACGTTCTAATATCACAAAAGTGATCCACTGGGTTCATGTCGGGAGTCTGTCAGGCTGATGCATTTCAGGAACATTACTGTGCACAAACCATTGCCTAATAGACCTGCTTCAAGACAGAGTGCATTGTCACACCGGTAAAAACAGCATCGTCTCCGAACTGTTCCTTTACTGCAGGTAGTACACATTGCTGCCAAATGTATTCACATCCTTGTACATTTAGCGTTTTCTTAAGGGCAATATGGGGACTACAGCCTAACCATGAAAAACCACGAAAACAACGCCCTACTGTAACACCTTCTCCTCCTGCTTCACTGGTAACACTAGACATGATGGTAATGTTCTCTAAGCACTCCATCGGAATGACACAGGGTATAGCTAGACATCACTTCAGATATACATCTACATGGCTACTCTGCAAACCACACTTATGTGCCTGGAAGGGGGCTCATCGGACTATCAGACCACTCTTACACTAACTCTCTATTATTCCATTCTCAAACAGCGCGCGGAAAAAAAGAACACCTATATCTTAACGTTCGGACTCTGATTTCCTTTATTTTATTATGACGATCGTTTCTCCCTATGTAGGTCATCATCATCAGTGTTCTGCCAAAAGGCAGGTGTTCACATGGTAGTTCTACAGGCTGTCCGGTCTTCTGCCATCCTCCTCAGGTCTGCATAATTTCCTCTTCCCTTTAAGTCGTCTGTCGTCATGTATCTCCTTCTTCCTCTCAGTCTTATCCCACAAATCAATCCTTCCAAAGCATCTTCTAGCAAGCCTTCTCAATGAATGTCCCAACCAGTTCTTTTTCCTTTCTCTTATAACCTTCAGCAGACATCTTCTCTCACCACCCCGTACTCACTCATTCCATCCAGCTTATTCTCTCCATGCTCCTCCGCAGCCACATCTCAGACGCTTTTTTCATCCTCTCGTCTCAGTGTCCATGTTTCTGCCCCATATAGTGCCACATTCCAGACAAAACATTTGCCAGACTTTTTCCTTAGACCTTTATCTAATTTGCCACATAAGAGTCTCCTCTTTCTGTTGAATGCCTCCTTCGCTATGGCAATTCGAGTTTTCACCTCCTGTTGGCATCTCAAGTCTTCGGTTATTGTGCTTCCTAGACATTTAAATGCACTTACTCGGCTAATGGTAGATTGTCCTATTTTAATGTTCATTGGACAGTCTGCGTCTTGTACTGATGACCATACTCTTTGTTTTTGCTTTGTTTATTTGCATCCCATATTCCACAGAAGCTTCATTCAGATCATTCAGCATGTTATTCACGGTCCGCACACTTTCTGCCACTAATACCATGTCATCAGCATGTAGGTCGGTGTCAACAAAATATTTTCATATTCAGAGGAGAAAGTTTGTGATTGAAATTTCGTGAGGAGATCTCGCCGCGTCAAAAAATGCCTTTGTTTTAATGATTTCCACCACAAATGCGTTATAATGTCCGTGAGACACTCTCCCCTATTTCTCGATAAACAAAATGTACTGCCCATCTTTGAACTTTTTCGATGTACTATGTTAATCCTCTCTGGCTAGCATCCAACATCGCTCACCTGTACTCCAAAAGCCGGCCGCGGTGGTCTCGCGGTTCTAGGCGCGCAGTCCGGAACCGTGCGATTGCTACGGTCGCAGGTTCGAATCCTGCCTCGGGCATGGATGTGTGTGATGTCCTTAGGTTAGTTAGGTTTAAGTAGTTCTAAGTTCTAGGGGACTGATAACCACAGCAGTTGAGTCCCATAGTGCTCAGAGCCATTTGAACCATTTTTGTACTCCAAAAGAGGACGGAAAAGGGTAGTGTAAGCAGTCTCTTTAATAAATCTGTTGCGTCTCCTTCGTTTTCTGCCAATAAAACGAAGTCTTTGGTTCGCCTTCCAAACAACATTTTCTATGTGTTCTTTTCAATTTAAGTTGTTCATAATTGTAATCCTAGGTATTTAGTTCAATTTATGGCCTTTATATGTGAATGATTTAGCGTGTAACCGAAGTTTAACGGGTTCCTTAGAGCAGTTATGTGGATGACCTCACGCTTTTCATTATTTAGGGCCAATTGACAATTTTTGCACCATACAGATATCTTATCTAAATCATTTTGGATTTTTTTTATCTTCTGATGACTTTACTAGACGATAAACGACAGCACAATCTGTAGACAGTCTAAGACGACGGCTCAGAAGGTCTGTTAATAATGTAGATCAAGAAGAGCAAAAGGCCTGTAACACTTCCCGTGGGAACACCAGAAATTACTTATGTTTTGCCGGCCACGGTGGCTGAGCGGTTATATGCTCTTCAGTCCGGAACCGCGCTTCTGCTCCGGTCGTAAGTTCGAATCCTGCTTCGGGCATGGATGTGTGTGATGGCCTTAGGTTAGATAGGTTTAAGTAGTTCTAAGTTCTATGGGACTAATGACCTCAGATGTTAAGTCCCATAGTGCTCAGGGCCATTTGACCCATTTGAACTTCTGTTTTACTCGATGGCTTCCCGTCAGTTACTACGAACTGTGACCTCTGTATCAGTAATTCACGAATCCAGTCGCACAACTGAGACGATATTCCACAAGCTTGCACCTTGGTTACAGTCTGCTTGTCAGCGTATGGTGTTAAAATCCTTCTGGAAATTTGGAAACGCATAATCAATTTCAAATTCCTTGACGATAGCACTCAACACTTCGTGTAAGTAAAGAGCCAGTTGCTTTTCACAAGAACGATGTCTTCTAAATCCGTGTTGATGATGTGTCAATAGACGGTACTCTTCTAGGTAATTCGTAACGGTCGAACACCCGTTTTTAGTCGTCAACAGTCCAGCGGCTCCGCTCTTTAGACCTCCTCGAGCCTCACTTACAACTGTCTACGAAGTAAGTGTCTTTTGAGGGGCTGTTCGACCCTTGTACCCCGTTCTTTTTGACTTCTGATGCTCAATCAGTGTGCTAGCTGGACTGTTGCTAGCATTTTCGAACTCACGAGTCATTCTTTCTGCTGATTTCATGCAGCCACCTTCTGCAACGCTAGACAGTCCCTGTGTAAATAAGGTCTGGCTGTTCTTGCTTTAGCTGCCGTTGTTCCTTCCAGTTCTCACCACCTCCTTTTATACTACCGCATCCACGTCTAGTGGTGAATTCCGCTGTACACAGAGGAGTCCTCAATAACAACGACGATAGTCAGTTTCTCCTGACGAAGAAGATGATAGTAATAGTCCAAAGCTTGAGGTCTTACTCAGAATTGACGCGGCAAGAAATCCGACTCTTATTTATGGATTCTTCTGCTACTTCTTGGTAGAACAATTCCATATTTAAGGTTGACTAACAGATACATTTGTTCTGCTGATTTCTGTTTATTTCAGACCAGTTTTCGGCTTATTGCGCCATCTTGAGGAAACAGAAGACTAGCGTCTGGAAGGGACACTAGTTCTTAGGTAATCAAGCATTGTAAGCGAAGATGTTATCCACTTGCATAGAGTCTTGTGCGTCAAACTTGTTTCTTAACACAGTTTTAATTTGACAGGAAGTTTCATATCAGCGAACACTCTGCTGCAGAGTGAAAATTTCGTTCTGGAAACATCCCCAAGGCTGTGGCTAAGCCATTTCTCCGCAATATCCTTTCTTTCAGGAGTGCTGGTGCTGCAAGGTTCGCAGGAAGGTAGGAGACGAGGTACTGGCGAAATGAAAGCTGTGGGGAGGGGACGCGAGTCGTGCTTGGGTAGCTCTACCGGAATCAGTCGGCTGTAGGCTGTGATAGCGTGCGGATCAGCTCCGCGCGCCGGACAGCGCACCGCAGCTGTATACTTCCGCGTCGCGGTATTTCGTGTTGTGTAGCGTCCATTACTACTGCACCTTATGGTGCACTGTTACCGCCGAGCGACACTTAAAGTAACATTCCAAGCCGAACATGCAGATCGAGATGGTGGCCGTCCCATCAGGCCTGACCCACCCTCCACCCAGTGATTGCGGCTACAGCGACTGTGTCGGATGTTCCACTCCAGCAGGACACCTCTGCCAATGGTGGGAGCACGCCCACAACACTACCACATGCCGACGATGAATCTCGCCACCATTCGGGGTCCCCATAAACTGGCAATGTTCTGAGAGAACACTTATGCTGCTGACGTCGACATTGCCCTCCTCCAAGAAGTGATCGTCGCTGATTTCTACGACCCTACGGGCTACACAGCACACGTCTCCCACGCTTCTGACAAAAGTAGTGGAGTCGCCATCCTCCTCCGTTCTGGACTCCCTGCTGAAGATGTAATGTACCTTTCTAATGATAGAGTTATGGCACTCACGCTGTTCAGCGTCCTCAATCCTCAATGTATATGCGCCGTCCGGCTCCTGATGACATCGTGATCTAAACACCTTCTTTGCTGACGAGGTAACGCCACTTTTTTAGAGTCCCCTGGATAAAATGGTCCTCGGTGGCAACTTCAACTCCACACAAGGGCCTGATGACCAACTTCCACATCATTCCCCGTGTGCGGCCCTGTCCGTCATCATCGACCGACTTCAGCCTGTTGACGCATGGACAAAGGTTCATGGCACATGTGCAGGTTTCACATACTATACGGTGCATTCATCCAGTCTCCTCGACCTATATACTTCACACGTTCACTTGCTGCTGACACTCGACATGCCGAAGTATGGTCTCTGGCTTTCTCTGACCACGACGCCTACATCTGCGATGTCGTCATCGCCCGCCAACAGGTGTGACATAGCCTCGGCTTGTGGAAATTAAACGTTTCTCACCTGACTGTCCCTGATTGCCGACGGATCGTTGAGGATGCGTGGGCCCTCTGTCGCCGACGTCGCCCGCATACACATCCACCTATCCTGGTGGCTATCCTGCGCGAAATCAGGTCTACACAGGGCGCTGATGGAATATGGCAAAGACTTCAAAGCTTGGCAAGTGAGCACCATGGACCTTTTTTGATGCTCCGTGACTGTACTTGGATGGCATTCTCTCCTGTCCGTCGGACGGTAGTGCATCGTGCTAAAGCGCAGATCACTTCACTCATGCGACGACGCTTAGAAGGGACCCTTGTCAGATCCTGCACCCGTGACCCTATGCCTCCCAAAACGCCATCGATGTACCACCTCCTCTCAGAACGCCGACATCTTCGTTGAGCTCTCATCCACGACCTCAACGATGCGGAAGGACGACGATACACTACGCAATGCGCCATTGTCCACGCTTTCTATTCTCATTTCCGACGACTATATGCAGCCGTCCCACATCCCCAGGCCTCAGTTGAGGATGTAGCAGTACTGACTGTCAACACAATGCCAGAGGATGTGGCTCAAGAACTTCAAGAACAAGCGACGTCCGATGAAGTCCTAGATACTGTCAAGGTGGAAGCTGCCAACAAGTTCCTTGGACATGACGGTCTCCCCCTCGACTTTTACAAGTGGTTTAGCTATCTTTGGTACCTACTTGGACGTCCATCTGCCGTCAACTGTTGTCACCCACAACGACGATCCCAGCCACCTTCCTTGATAGGTCATCATCCTGATCCCTAAACCACAAGGGCGATCACGGATCTGTGATTACCGGACAATCAGTCTGCTCAACTGTGATATTAAACTTTTTACCCGTTTGTTGGCCTCACGACTCAAGAAGGCTTCCAGATACGTCACCTCCCTTGATCAGACTACGCTGGGCGGTGACAACACCATCAATACGGCCCTTTGCCGTTACAGGAACATGATCGCGCTCGCGCGGTCGCAACATTTACCTGATGCGTTAGCATCGCTTGACTTCAGTCAAGCATTCGACTGTGTCGACCATCACTTTCTGAAATTGGTCCTCCAACACATGGGTTTTCCGGCTAGTATACTAACCGTGGTAGTGCGGCTCTTGAGCTGAGCGACTTCAAGAATACTCTGTAATGGTCGCCTCACCGCGCCTCTAGCGATCTAGCGCTCTGTCCGACAGGGTTGCCCACTTCCCACGATACTGTATGCTTTGGCATTAGAGCCCCTACTCCAGGGGTTTCGCCAACGCCTGGTGGGCCTGACATTGCATGGGCATGTACAGCCTATGCTGACAATCTAATCCTCTACCTCCGCAATGAAGACGATGTTCGAGCGGCTCTGACTTGGGTGGCGACATATGCGGCGGCAGCGGGCAGTTATTTTAGCATTTCCAAATCGAAGGTTCTGCTCATTGGTGAGCCTCTACCTGAGAGATATGTCGCTCCTCTAAGGGTGGCCACCGGTGTCCGCTGTTTGGGCTTTGATTTTATGAACGACCTCCGTCGTCCAGCGGCAACCAACAGTCGACGTCTCCTCCAAACGATTAGGGCTAACCTTGTGTACCACCGGCTTAGATCCCTCGACATTGTACAGCGTGCGCAACACGTGAATGTTTACCACGCCTCACTCATCCCTCATGTGGCACAAATGTTCCCGGTTCCGATTACCCTCGCACGTTGTATGTTGATGGCGATGTGATCCTTTGTCTGTACCGGGATTTTATTTAAAGTTCAATATTCCTCCTGCGGGAGGGTGGTGAGGTGGGCTTATTCCATGTGCAAGACAGAGTTACGGTACATTTTGTTAGCTCCCAACTGAAACCCTGGCGTCGCTGCCCGACGAGACTGACAGGACTGCTTTTGCATGAATACACGCCAGCCTCCATGTCAGCCCCTGTCATGTTATCAGACATTCCACCCCCTTTCATCACTTTCGGCACTTCTTTCTTGAATTGAGTTACATCGTGCACTCCTTACCCCTTCCATGTATACTCCAGACAAAGACTGTACATGACACATTACAAATGTGTCGAACGCCCAACTCCATTGAACACAAGTTTCCCCAGATCAAATGGCGTCGTGTGTGTTGAAAGCGGTGCATGCTGGTTATCTCGACCCAAGCGTTCAGTCCATCTGGTACATCACCGTCAATGGCAAACAGGTCAACCAGTTTCGTTTGCACCACATCCCCCTTGCTGACACACCCCTCTGTGTTCACTGTGGTTTGGGGGACATAGACGCTCACCGATTCTCTTGTGGTCCGTCGTCTGACGTCTGGAGGCTCGCACAGCGTATCTTGGCTTTCCATACCCGATAGACACCTGCTCAGATCACTTTCTGACGCTTTTATTCCTGGATGTGATTCATTACCCCGCAGCAAAAATGAACGCTGTGAATTGGATACGCGGTCATAAGGTCCGCTACCTTTTTGGCCCCGATAAGAAATCAGAACTAGGTTCTTGGACGTACTTTAACTAACGACACTGTGCACTAGTTCGCAACCCCAGATACAAGCAGTTCTTTTCCAGTTTTCTACGGAGCGCCTTTTATGACCTGCCTTCCAACTGGAACGTCCAAGCCATAAGATGCTAATGCTTTTTTGCCGACATGATGTTCTGAACGCACTACAAACGGAATCTCCACAAAAATTTCGAGAAGACACGTTTGGATGTTCCGCCAACCGGAAGGCGCTAGCGACTCCTGGAATTCCGGTACATAGACTAATACAATAAAAAATTTAAAAAATAAAAAAACAAAATTCATTAAATAAAATAAAAATATACATATAAAAAACGCATAAAAGACTGTAGAGGACTTGCTCGCCGACGCCCGCCCCTTCCCCAAAAGGCAAAGGTCCCGAGTTTGAGTCTCGGTTTAGCATACAATTTTAATCTGCCAGGAAGTTTCATATCAGCGCACACTCCGCTCCTGAGTGCAAATTTCGTTCTTGTTTCTTAATGCTGAAATTACAGTTTACCTAGGGAACAATATTAAGCACAATATATAATTACACTAAACAATATTACAGGTTAAAATGTTATTATGCTAAAGTTTGTGAGGGCTTGGCATTGGCTGAGAACTATCTAAGTAAGCACTAGTAACTCATGTTGTGCAACAAATATGTTTTAGATTGTACATTATTTTTACGTAATGGGCAATACTAAACAGAGTGCATGGTTAAAGTAACATTACAGTACAACAATTTATATTATTGAAGTTTGTGGGTGCGGCAAGGAAATTCTGTTGTGTTTTAATTTTGTGTAGCAGTTTGTGGGTAAGTGGTTGGTTGATTGCATGACGTGTGGGGGCGTGTTCAGTTGTAATTGACCATTTAGAACCAGCTGGGGATTGTGAGTTAAATGTTTGTTTACCTCAATTCCTTCTAACAAGTTTAGTTTTCTTCGTTTGTTGGCTGTATATAGTACTTCTTTGTGGATTTGGTATCTGTGTCCTTTTTTTCAGCACATGTTCGGCATAGGTGGAATCTGACTTTTGTAGTCTCCAGCTGTGTCCATGTTCAATCAGTCTAGTTGTTATGGCCCTGCCTGTGTGACCAATTTACAGTTCGTTGCAGTCATTGCAAGTGATTTAATAGACACAACTGTTTCTCAATACATGTTTTTTGTGCGTGCTGTTGAATAGGATATGAGCTGTAGTGCCTCTTACATAAAATGAAGTTTTGTAATTGCATGATTTGAGGGTTTTGGCTAATTTGTCAGATGACTTTCCTAAATAGGGGATAGTATTACAGTTGGATTTAGGTATATCTGTTGCTTTGGAGGAGTCATACACATAGAGGAACATTTTTCATCTTTGTTTTTGTGTAGAATGTAGTCAGTTAATTCAGGGGTATAGCCATTGTTAATACAATAAATTTAGTGGTTTCTAATTCTATTTGAAAATTCTGTTTTTAAATTGGTATCGATGGAAGGCGATGCAGCGATGCACCATGGAATGGAAGTCAGCATGTTTGAGAGATATTGGATGTTGTGAACATGAAGGTAATATCGAGTCTGTTGTGCTGAGTTTTCTGTGATTTTTGAAATAGTGCGTATTTGTGGTGATATCTACGTTGAGGTCTAAGAAGTTAATGGTTATTTCACCCATCTCCATGGTGAACTGTATATTTTTGTTTTGTGAGTTTGGATGTTTTAGGAATGTGTTCATTTGTCTTTTGGTACCAGTCCACAGACACAGTACGTCACCTACATCTCTGTACTAATATTTTATATTATCAAATAGTTTTAAA
Source organism: Schistocerca gregaria (assembly GCF_023897955.1). Classification (NCBI taxonomy): domain Eukaryota; kingdom Metazoa; phylum Arthropoda; class Insecta; order Orthoptera; family Acrididae; genus Schistocerca; species Schistocerca gregaria. The sequence goes on from NC_064924.1 coordinate 243,223,694, forward strand.
TAAACAATAATCAGTAGAATAAAAACATTGTATTTGTTATAAAGCCTTAAATCCAATGATATATTATACGTGAACTAGCTTAGCACCCGCTGCTTCGCTCGCGTAGAGCATATGGCTTGAAGAGGTTTTTTTTATGGAATTTTTATGTTTTTCACAAACTGCAACACATTCTAAGCTTTTCACGCTCATTAAGACCATATAAGAATGGTCTTTTCCGGATGTAATTCTCACCAGACAGCGATTCTGGTAGCTGAGTCCAAATTTTTTGTTATTCATGCTTTTTACGTTCTTGTGGAGATACAGCCATAGCAACTTTCATCCCTAGCAAATATTTCTGTATATTAACCGAGAAGATAAATACCAATTTTTCATAACTTAAGTTTTAAAATTTTTTAATGTAGTGAAATATTTGCTTAACAATTTTCATCCCGTATTGCTCTCCCTAAGGGTAAAAGTTACAGAAACACTGAAACTCGTTTTTTTTATTTCTAACTGGGAAGTCAAACACCAAATGTCAAAGAAATATCCTTAAAAATCCTTTAGTAATTTTTTAGTAATTATTTATTTTTAAAAAATCTTTCACACACTATTTTACTCTCTTAGTGGTTGAATTTCCAAAGGTGCTGACACACGTTATTTTATTTTCTGACTAAGAAACCAAAAATCTGTTTTCGTTGTCTTAGCTTCAAAATTCCCTTAATAGTGACACTCTTTCAAAAAGCCTTTCATCGCCTATTTCCTCCCCTTAGGAGTGGAATTGCGGACAATCCCTTCTTAAACGATGCCTACGGTATGCGATCCATACCCTCTCCAGACTTCAGGTTTTTATCGTTAGCGGTTTGGGCTGGGTGACGATGAGTCGGTGAACCAGTCTGACCCTATTTCACCACCTTAGGTATAGAATTTCCAAAAACAGTGAAACATATTTTTTTAATGTCTAACCGAGAAGCCAAACACCAATTTTCAAAGATTTAATTTCAAAAATGCTTTCGCAATAAAATATTTTCATAAAACGTTTTATCGCCTATTTCACCCCCTTAGGGGTTGAATTTCCAAAAACCATGACATGCGTATGTTTTGTTTCTAACAGAGGAGCCAATTACAAATTTTCATACATTTAGCTTCAAAAATTCTTGCACAGTGAAATATTTCCATGAAACTTTCATCCCCCGTTCCACCCTCTAGGGGTTGAATTTCCAATAACATCGAAACACGTATTTTTTCCATTTTTAACTGCGAAGCCAAATTTAAATTTTCATATATTTATCTTTAAAAATGCTTGCATAACTAAATATTTTCATAAAAATAATCTCATCGCGTATTTCACCCCCTTAGGCGTTCAGTTTCCAAAAAAACACTGAAACATGTATTTTTGATCTGTAACCGAGAAGTCAAATACGAATGTTCATAGATGTGCCTTTAAAATACTTTAGTAGTTCTTTAATAATGATTTATTTTCAAAAAATAGTTTTCACCCACTATTTCACCCCCTTAGGATTAAAATTCCAAAAACGCTGAAACACGTATTTCTTTATTTCTGACTGAGAAACCAAATATCAATTTTCTTAGATCTAGCTTCAAAATTGCTTTATTAGCGACTATAGAAAAAAAACTTCATCCCCTATTTCACCCCCATGTAACAGGAATTGCGTAAAATCTCTTCTTAAACGATGGCTATAGAATAAGATACACACCTACTACAAGTTTCTGTCCTCGGCTGTTTGGGCTGGGTGATGATAGGTCAGTCAGGACTTTGCCTGTAATATACAGAGACATCGTCGCGAGAAACTTGGTCCTCACTCGGTATCCTAGCCTCAGTTGGTGACATGTGTTGAGCGGAGCTTGCGGCGTGTGTCGGCAGTGCCGGCGTGGGCGCGTGCTGAGGACGGCTGCCTGCTGACGTCACTGCCGTCGCTGACGGTGACCTTCCTGCCGGAGCAGGGCGCCGTCGAGCTGGCGGCCGACTGCGGCCTCGACGGATCCCGGCGCGTCGCCTGCAGGGGACAGGCGGTACGTCTCTCTCTCTCCCACTCTTTCTTTCATGCGCTCATTATACCTTACACAGCGTTAAACTTACAACGCCAGAAAGGATAGCCAATAACTACATTTTAATTACTGTTCGCATACAGGATAGTACCAAGAATCACCATCATCATCGTCATCATCTTAATTTACTGGATTAACTGACATTTAAGGTCTACAACAGCAAAATAGAAGAAATAACCACACTAAAAGAGGAAACAAACAGTACAATGTAGAAAATTATAAAATAACAGGTTACAAAATGCACAGTAGGAGAGGAAGTCAATCACAACAGAGGAGGTATCTACTGCAGATGGTAGTACTTCATTGCCAGTTTTTAGCTTCATTTTCCACAGATGTCGGCTCCACTTATTTATGGACTGTTTATACTACATACTTCCACCGCGTCCTTGGAAGTCCTCTTGGGCGTTTTCCAACATGTCGAGAATGGAGAAGGATGTGCTCAAACCACGATAGTCTCTTCCGCCCATAGTATTTGGCCAATGTGTCGCTTTCCAACCACTTCTTTCGTTCCTTATTCCCGTTTTCCTTCCATAGTATTGTGGACAGGTCCACAGAGCTTTCGAAGTACCCTCCTCTCGAAGGCACAGACTGGCTCTTCAGTTGTTGTTGATGTCGCTCTGTTTTCACAACCATATAAAACAACCAGTTGTACTCCTGACACGTGCAGATGGACTTTTTAGGTAATAGAACCCAGTGCGTTTTCCTCTATGGTGAGTGTTCATCGGAGGTGGGGGTATTACCTGGAGTGCCCCAGGGAAGTGTGGTAGGTCCGCTGTTGTTTTCTATCTACATAAATGATCTTTTGGATAGCGTGGATAGCAATGTGCCGCTGTTTGCTGATGATGCTGTGGTGTACGGGAAGGTGTCGTTGTTGAGTGACTGTAGGAGGACACAAGATGACTTGGACAGGATTTTTGATTGGTGTAAAGAATGGCAGCTAATTCTAAATATAGATAAATGTAAATTAATCCAGATGAATAGAAAAAAGAATCCTGTAATGTTTGAATACTCCATTAGTAGTGTAGCGCTTGACACAGTCACGTCGATTAAATGTTTGGGCGTAACATTGCAGAGCGATATGAAGTGGGACAAGCATGTAATGGCAGTTGTGGGGAAGGCAGATAGTCGTCTTCGGTTCATTGGTAGAATTTTGGGAAGATGTGGTTCATCTGTAAACGAGACCGCTTATAAAACACCAACCAATACGACGTATTCTTGAGTACTGCTCAAGCGTTTGGAATCCCTATCAGGTCGGATTGAGGGAGGACATAGAAGCAATTCAGAGGCGGGCTGCTAGATTTGTTACTGGTTGGTTTGATCATCACGCGAGTGTTGCGGAAATGCGCTACTGAGGAAATTTAGAGATCCAGCATTTGAGGCTGACTGCAGTACAATTTTACTGCCACCAACTTACATTTCGCGGAAAGACCACAAAGACAAGATAAGAGAGATCAGGGCTCGTACAGAGGCATATAGGCAGTCATTTTTCCCTCGTTCTGTTTGGGAGTGGAACAGGAAGAGAAGATGCTAGTTGTGGTACGAGGTACCCTCCGCCACGCACCGTATGGTGGATTGCGGAGTATGTATGTAGATGTAGATCCTAATCTTCTGTGATATCAGCTGTGTTCTGAATAAATAGTAGAATGAATACGTGATTAAATTTGTACATGATTTGGAGGTATACAGGGTGTTTAATTTAGTACTCAGGTCTGACAGCTCTGGTAACAACAACGACCCTAACCTGAGTATACTCGAACTGAGCTCGAATGATAGATATGGGTACGTCATTCCTCGCTGTTTCAGCTCTGTGACTGAGTTCATCAGTCGTAGTGGCTGCCAATTGGTGGCTTGTCAGAGTCTCGGCAACCCGTGACCAGATGTTTTCATTAGGTGAGGCTCTGGCGAAATTGCTGGGTAGAGCTAGAGAGCCTACGTAGAGAGGGGCCAATGGTAACATCCACACTGATCGGCTGAGAGCTCAGGGCGCATTGTCTTTACCATTATTGTGCTTAGTGTGATTGGAGTACTGCGTGTGGTGATGTAGACCAACACGTGTTCTGCGGCAAAATTATTTTCAGGTGGAAGTACAGTAGGTTTTAGTTGACTTCCCCATGTGCTTTGTCGGTTCATTCTACGTTATTTGCCGTCGATAAAACAATCGAAGGTACTGGTAGAATAACCAGACATGTCCTTGTTTGGCTGAAAATGATATTTTACTGCCACTGCATAGTTTGAAAATTGCTCTATCGTGCGGTGCAAGAATAAGACCTGTCCGTTGGACCATTTCAGAATAGCAAAGGGGGACTTGTCGGCTTCGGATGTGTGGAGGCAAGAACCAGATACGTCAGTGGTTTGCTTGTCATTGCACGAAAACAGTTACGCAAGATCTATTTTTAGATTTTTTGTTACACTCAAAAAAGCTGTTTCTGTCTAACATTAAGAATGCTGATAATGGGAAGTTTACTATTTCGAAGTACAGGGTCTTTGAGTAACCCACTGCACACAAGCATGTAACTCGCTGCAGTGCAAGATAATCATAATTTATATATCACGATTTCGTCATTGAGAAAGCCTCAACAGTATTGACTTTTCCTGTGATAAAACTATACAAAGTGCATTTGCCAGTAAAACCTAAGAAAAATAAGGATCTCATGAAGATTGCCAAGAAGTATGTGTCAGCCGCAGACAGCGAATTTTATAATTATAAGGTGATCTGTGACAGAACTGTTACAGATGCTACATGCTGTTCATTCAGGAGTAGGAGCACAATAAATCTCTTATTATCCTTCCTCATCAGATTCACTAACCTTTAAAGTGGTAATAGTTGTTATTTCTTTAGTTACTCGTTTATTTTATGATATCATATTCTAAAAACAAACGTTCTTGATGCAAGAGTGAGGCAAGTCTAATTTCTTAAACCTCAATAAATACCATAATAAACCTTTGTTTGGTAATAAGTTATTATGGTGTCATAGTGTCCTAAATAAAGGTTGGGAACAGATAAGACCGATCAATAAAGTTTTTCCAGTTTCTTAACAGTTTTTTGTGTTTTACTCAAAATTATGTAAACCTGATTTATTTGGTTATTGCACCAACGCCTTCAATCACGTTGTAAGTTGAATCTGCGGTGATGACTGTCTCATTGGATTTTCTCACCAATTTCTGTAGACTAAATTTTGAATCATGGGACATTTAATGAATGTAACTAATATCGCTTACTTAATTTTTAAGGACAGTAAAAAAATTTCAGGTTGTCCTATTACTGAATGTAAAAATTGCGAAAAAAGGAAGGAAGAGTAAAGTCCCGTCCACAACTACGCCATTAGAGACGTGGAACAAGATCGGGTTAAGGAGACATGAGGAAGAAAATCGCCTGTATCCTTTCAAAGGAACCGTCGCGACATTTGCCATAAGCTCTTTAGGGATGCCAAGGAAAACCTAAAACAGGATGGCCGGACGCTGATTTGAAACGTCGTCTTCCCGCATACGAGTCCAGTGTGTTAGTCACTGCGAAAACTAAATGTAAAGAAGCTGGATTCATGGTGTAGGTGTAGAAAGACAGAAACAGTGCGCAGTTAAAGGGAACTCGGAAGATGGGAATCGTACAAGCGGTTGATGGAAACCGACAAATTATTCACTTCTGTGTGAAGTACGTTCGTATTTTGTGTTGTGTTGTGTGACAGATAACGTGTGACCAATAACATTTCATTGCTGCAAGCAGCATTAGAATTATTCATTTACTGCGTAATACATTGTGTCTTATAAGTAGATCCCGGATGTTTATGTAATTACATATTCGTCTCCTTCGATCCTATGCCTATGAAAAGTGTAAATGTTCACGAATTACGTTTCCAGCGTTGATATATTCGATTTTATTGTTACATATTTTACACATTTTACTGTAATTACGTGTTTTAGGTATTTTAACTTTAAGGTACATGAAATTACGTATTATTGCTTTTTTACGCTTTTTCGTGTTACCCCACACTCTCAGCGCCACTCCCTTAGACAAATATAAAATCACAATAAAAGTTTAAGACAGTTAATTATCAGAAAAAATCGCCTTCCAGTGCACTAAAACATTGTTAACTGCACTTTGAGTTCGATTTCAAGGACGTTCTTCCGCTTTATTTTCTAAAATTCGGAATTTCAGTTCTCAAATGGTTCAAATGGCTCTGAGCACTATGGGACTTAACATCTATGGTCATCAGTCCCCTAGAACTTAGAACTACTTAAACCTAACTAACCTAAGGACATCACACAACACCCAGCCATCACGAGGCAGAGAAAATCCCTGACCCCCGGGCGTGGGAAGCGAGAACGCCACAGTACGACTACGAGATGCGGGCATTTCAGTTCTCAAAAGAAAACAGATACAGTAACAATACTGGGTGCAGCATTGTGGTAGCCAATACTGAGTATAGTAAAGGGCTTCGTGCGCTGTCGAGATCATCAATTGAAAAAAAAAAAGATATGCGGCACGGACTACTAGCGACGTCTACAGATTGAGAACTAGTGAGTGCGTGCGTCAAGAAATGTTCACAACTGTTTGTGTTCATGATGTCATCATATAACAATCTGTATTAAGGGCCTGGGTTACGATGAACGACGCTTTCACTACTAATGGAGAGACTGTTCTATGTCGTGTATGCAATAAGCAGACAGGCTGCACTACGACGTTCCAACGATAGCATAATATAGGAAGTGGTGTATAAAGGAAGAACAAAGCAGTTCAGTCGTCTAGGAAGCAAATGTTATTCATGCAAGTGCAAAAGACATCAGTCTTCACAAGGGAATTTTTCCACATGTGCTACGCTTTGTTTGCTGCGAACATTCCATGGCACAAACTTCAAGTCCCTGAACATTATACTTTTCCATGAAGGTACTGCGGGCAACAGATTCCTGATTAATCGCTATTTAGATTTTTGTTACCAGGAGCCTCTAAAAAGTGTGGGGCGCTATGTAAATAACCAACACATGTACACTACTGGTCATTAAAATTGCTACACCACGAAGATGACGTGCTACACACGCGATATTTAACCGACAGGAAGAGGACGCTGTGATATGCAAATGATTAGCTTTTCAGAGCATTCACACAAAGGTTGGCGCCGGTGGCGACACCTACAACGAGCTGACATGAGGAAAGCTCCAACCGATTTCTCATACACAAACAGCAGTTGGCCGGCGTTGCCTGGTGAAACGTTGTTGTGATGCCTCGTGTAAGGAGGAGAAATGCGTACCATCACGTTTCAGACTTTGATAAAGGTCGGATTGTAGCCTATCGCGATTGCGGTTTATCGTATAGCGACACTGCTGCTCGTGTTGGTCGAGATCCAATGACTGTTTGCAGAATATGGAATCGGTGGATTCAGGAGGGTAATGCGGAACGCCGTGCTGGATCCCAACGGCCTCGTATCACTAGCAGTCGAGATGACAGGCATCTTAACCGCATGGCTGTAACGGATCGTGCAGCCACGTCTTGATCCCTGAGTCAACAGATGGGCACGTTTGCAAGACAACCATCTGCACGAACAGTTCGACGACGTTTGCAGCAGCATGGACTATCAGCTAGGAGACAATGGCTGCGGTTACCCTTGACGCTGCATCAAAGACAAGAGCGCGTGCGATGGTGTACTCAACGACGAACCTGGTTGCACGAGTGGCAAAACGTCATTTTTTCGGATGAATCCAGGTTCTGTTTACAGCATCTTGGTGGTCACATCCGTGTTTGGTGACATCGCGGTGAACGCACATTGGAAGCGTGTATTCGTCATCGCCATACTGGCGTATCACCTGGCGTGATGGTATGGGGTGCCATTGGTAGTACGTCTCGGTCACCTCTTGTATGCATTGCGGCACTTTGAACACTGGACGTTACATTTCAAATGTGTTATGACCCGTGGCTCTACCCTTCATTCGATCCCTTCGAAACCCTACGTTTCAGCAGGATAATGCACGACCGCATGTTGCAGGGCCTGTACGGGCCTTTCTGGTTACAGAAAATATTCGACTGCTGCCCTGGCCAGCACATTCTGTAGATCTCTCACCAACTGAAAACGTCTGGTCAATGGTGGCCGAGCAACTGGCTCGTCACAATACCCCAGTCACTACTCTTGATGAACTGTGGTATCGTGTTGAAGCTGCATGGGCAGCTAGCTGTACCTGTACACGCCATCCAAGCTCTGACTCAATGCCCAGGCATATCAAGGCCGTTGTTACTGCCAGAGGTGGTTGTTCTGGGTACTGATTTCTCAGGATCTATGCACCCAAATTGCATGCAAACGTAATCACATGCCTGTTCTAGTATAATATATTTGGCCAATGAATACCCGTTTATCATCTGCATTTCTTCTTGGTGTAGCAATTTTAATGGCCAGTAGTGTACTTACGTTGATAACAGACATATGTGGACGTTTGTTGGTAGTTTCATTGTTACGTGAAATGGAAGTCACAGTTGCGAATGGGGGCAATCATCAGCTGTGTAATGCAATAACGACAATGAAAATTTGTGCCTGACAGAAACTCGAACCCTAATTTTCCCGACTTACGTGAGCGGTGGCCTTGGTCGATTTGGTTATACGTACAAGAATACAAGACTCATGGCTGAACCCGAAGTTCCTTATGCTGTCGTTCATGCGTCGTAACGTGCACTCGTTTAAATTATGTGATTACGTATCTGGGAGGGGGGACGGTAGGAGGGTAAATTTTAATTGAAACTAGCTTCCTGGTACCGGTGGATAAATACGATACTGAAGTGCCTGTATTGTTAGGCAGTACGATGCAACATTCCTTCAGACGTGCAATATTTTTGGCATATAAGGGACGTCAGCGCAGTAACTACGCTGGAATATGGACTCACAACTGTGAAAAACAAATATGCATTTCATCAGTGAGTTGCCCACAGGCAGTAAGTATTAAGTAGTGGACGTGCAAACGTAGTGTGTCAACGATCTTGTGTCACAAATCACAATGGAGCAACATCTCTAATGTAGGTGTACAATACTTTCTTCAGATTCAAGACACAAGGTAGTTAAAGACATTAGCTGTCAGTGGAGATTGTTTTACATCAATGAGCAAACTGAAAATTTCTGCTGGGTCGGGATTCGAACCCGGGTCTCCTGTTCAGTGGGCACATGCTCTGACCTTTACGCCACCCACACCCAGCGGTCATCGCAACCGCACGGTCAACCCTAGCATGCCTCCTGTAAGACCCAAATTCTCAACTTATAACGCACAGTTGTGATATAGTGGCCCTGCTCATTAGCCACATTACTGGCGGCACCTCGCTGATTCCCGTAAGAGTTCGAGCTTGGTGTGCGTCTGCACTGACTGAATCATTCGTCGTCATCCCTTGTATTGTATACACATGAGGTGTCTGTTCTTTTGGACATGTTGGTAAGAACAGACACCATTTTGATGATGCAGCCGTTAGGAATCAAGACACAAGGGAATTAAAAGTATTAACTGCCTGTGGGCACTCACGTATATCAATGGGGCGAGTTGAAAATTTATACGTGATGGGAATTCGATCCCTGGTCTCCTGCTCTCTAGGCAGATGCACTGACCACTGTGCCATCTGGATCGCACGGTCTACCGTAGCAGCACTCCTGTCAGACCCAAATTCTTAACCTATACCACACACTATTGAAGTAGTGCCTTTGCTCATTAGCCTTGTTACTAGCGGCATCTCGCCGATTCCTGGTGTGTATCTGCACTGAAGGTATTAATGGCCGTCATATATATATTGGTTCAAATGGCTCTGAGCCCCATGGGACTTAACATCAGAACTACTTAAACCTCACTAGCCTAAGGACATCACACACATCCATGCCCGAGGCAGGATTCGAACCTGCGACCGTAGCGGTCGCGCTGTTCCAGACTGAATCGCCTAGAACCGCTCGGCCACACCAGCCGGCACGACATATATATTCTCCAGAATGTTTTGCAGAAGAGAAAAGAGTGTGGAAAGTTTGTCCCGCACAATTCAAGTCTCGAACAAAGACAACGATCATGAATGCCTGCCCCGACTTGATTGGAATACAAAACGCGGACAATTCTTTCCCGGAAAAAATTCGTCACAGACGACGAGAGTTGGTATTATGAATACGTCTCACCAGAAAACGACAAACTGCAGACATTCAGATGAAGGGTCAACGCTTTGACGACATAACGCCACAGGCCGGTCGGTTTGGCCAATCGGTTCTAGGCGCTTCAGTCTGAAACCTCGAGACCCCTACGGTCGCAGGTTCGAATCCTGCTTCAGGCATGTCCTTAGGTTCGTTAGGTTTAAGTAGTTCTAAGTTCTAGGGGACTGATCACCTCAAATGTTAAGTCCCATAGTGCTCAGAGCCATATGAAGCATTTGAACATAACGCCACATTCAGGTCCATGTGATGCGCGAGTTGAGCAGCATCCCAAAGAAGGACTTTTCTGACAGTTGCACACCTCTGTATGAGCGTTCTGTGCGTTTATCCAAGCAGAGGGGGACTATGGAGAACAGCTGGGGCATTAAAACCGGCATCTTAACGTTTCTCTAATTTTTATTAGTCCTGTCTCGAAACTTTCTGTGCTGACGGAGTATTTGTTGCACACGCGAGAATTGCGAGGGACTCCTTGTATAAATGAGGATGTAAGTTATCTGTTGCTGTTGGTTCAACAGCCCGAAGACCCATCGGATGCAGCTCCCTACTGCTGCCGCCTTCCAGCCGTCTTAATTAGAGCACAGCTGCTGCATCCCCCATCACATCTATATCTGCCTCCGCGATTCTTTCTCTCTACCATCCTTTCAGTCACAGTCTTCAGCAGCGGCTCATGTCGTAACATGTCGTCGTCGTCTCCCCCCCCCCCCCCCCCCCCACTTATCTATTTCTTTCTTTCATTATGTTTTTGTTATACTTTTTCTCGTTGACTCGTTTTCATTCTTTACTCTATGAATCCGCTTGATGTTCGACAGTCTCCTGTGTACATCACATTTCAGGGGCTTCTAATTGTTTCATGTCTGTCTTCCCCAGAGACACACACACCTGTGCTCCAAACTCAGTATTTCATGAATCTTTTTCTGGTCTCGGGGTTCATATTTTTAGATATCAATAGCTGTTTCTTTTTGTAGAAAACCCTTGTGCCTCGTGCAATCCTTCGTACTACGTCTTTCTTGTCTACCAGTCAGAAGGGTCCTCGTCAAGTAGACAACAATGTGGGAAACTCGAGGGAGTTACGTTTAAATAAAAAGACTTATTTAAATTCATTTTATTACATTCTTGTATACGAACAATATATGGCCGCACCTGAGTTGAAACGCGAGGTCATTAGCCAGTGAAGATGCACAGGAAAAGACGTAGTTTTGGTGTCGGAACGAAGTTCTGACGATGCGGAGAGAGAAGAGATGATGGTTCACGTCACAGCTAGCTGAAAGCCGGAGCCAGAGAGAACATCCTGTCTTGTACTGATACTCCAGCAACACCCTACGTCGAACAAGTGATTTCTCTCCCTTGCTCCCTGTCGGCTGCTCAAAGCGGTGCACAGTGACTTGTCAGTCAGGACATTTTATGGGAACGAATAACTCCTGTTGAAGCTGTGAGCCTGCTAGTTGCTTAGACCTCAGCGAATTGTGCTCGAACAGTACAGATGTATTCGTATCCATTGTGTTCTGTACTGGTCACGACATAAGCAGGTTATCTGGCCGTCTTGTAGGAGTTACTTTAGACAGGACGCTAAGTTACGAGGAACATCCGATAAAGACAGCTGAAAGGCTCCGTACAAGGAATAAAGTCGTACAGAAACTACGTAGCACAACTTGTGGGTCTTCGGTGTCTGCGTTAACGAACAAGAGGCTTAACTCTAGTTTCATCACTATCAGAATACTGTTGCCCCGTCTGGCTTAACAGCTCCCACGAAAGTTCTGAGTAAATCTAAACCGTATTACAATCAACCACTGCAAACGTGCGGACTCATTGTGTAAATGGAAAGTAAATGCATCTCCGAAGTGCGACTGTGGAGCAGAGGCGCATCTAGCCTGTAGTGCAGACATGTTCACTAAGAACCTACACAGGAAAATTTGCAGATATCCTGAATACGATTGATTGTTCAGTTAACTATACTTGTAACCTATATGTTTCTTCACCGATATTATTTTTAGTTTACGTTCGTCAACGTGATTTGCAATAGCACCATACAATGAATAAATAATTACAGACGAAAATTTCAATGAAGAAAGGAAGAAATAGTAATAAAATCTGAGATAACCCCTAGACTGGCTAGGCTATTTGCATACAGGCATTTTTCTTATTTATCTGTTCTTCTGCCAAGGTAGCAATAGTCCGCCTTTTCAACACTCTCTTGGAAATTTACATTCAGCCCTCCAGTGTGACCAGCTTCCGCAGATACAACTCCCTTGACTTTCTATTTGTTTACTATTGTCATCAGTTAACACACGTTCCAGTCTATTAAGCACATGACCATTCCCGTTCACTTTCGATAATGAATTCTTTGTCTTCAGCATATTGTATCATGTATATTTTCTGCTCATCCAAACAACTCCCATATTGAGAGGCGGGTGTTGATATTATGTTGAATTTAAAGGATGACATCGTTTTATGAGGCTGTTATTTTAAAATAGCACTTTGTCAACCACTAGAGAACAACTTCATGAATGGCCACAGGATTGTTTGACCCATGAGAGAACATCACACAGGTACTGAAGGAACTGAACTGACAGACTCTTCAAGACAGACATAAGCTATCCCGACATAGTCTACTTACAGATTTCTAAGAACCGATTTTAAACGATGGCTCTAGGAATATAATACAATCTTCTACATATCTCTCCAGTAAGGATCGTGAGGACAGATTATATTAATTTCAGCGTGCACAGAGGCATTTAAACAACCATTCTTCCCACAACCCATTCGTGAATGTAACGACAAAAAGCCCTAATAACCGCTAAAGCAGGACGTATCCTCCGCAGTCAACCTCGCAGTGGTTTGCAGAGTGAAGCTGTAGATGTAAATGTGGAAGTAAATGTAGATTTAAATGCAGATGGAGACTAGCCAGTTTCAGTTGCTCCGCTACATGTGTACACATTGTACAGATGTAGAGGAATTGGAAACAGCTGTGTGTTCGAAAGCGGTAATAAAGTTCTAATTATCACCTCGAAAACATTAAGCAGCGACCATGAAATTTCATGATGATATTTGAAGATCTTGGCTGTAAGCAGTGGTAAGAGGCAAGCTGGCTGTTTAGAGAAATTGGACAGTTAAGTTTCAAGAAAATCTCAGAAATCAGATGCATAAGGTAAATCTATTGCGATTCCTTTATTCAGATGACTCATTGTTTTTATATGTTTCCTGAACAACGACATACTTTTAAAATCGTAAAGTCTATCCAAAATCTTAAGCTTAAAAAAACGTCAATGGTTGCTCAACATTGTTTACTTGCAAACTGAGTGCACTTAACATGAGTTAACATTGACTTGCCACTGTTTTCTTTCATGGTGAATTAACGAAATGTTACTGGGAAAACTCTCAGACATACAAATTTAAAAGGTCAGAATTGTTTCAGTTTATAGTAGTAGGATTTGCATTACCAATTTTTGAAATAATGAAGTATAACAACCTCAAAAATTAACCTACGATTCAGAGCTATAAAAAATCAATTTTACTGAATCCTTACAACTGGACTTAAATAGCGTGGCCCTTAATATTTCTGCCATTACACTGTATCATCCTCGGATTTGTACAAATCGTCCCTGAAATGCAGTTTCCTGGCATGAAAAGCGCAGTACCCATATTTTTGGCTCTTACCACTGTTTACATGCACGCATCCTAACATAGCCGCCATTAGTGAGAATCTAAAATTAGAGATAGATCCGCTATTCCTCGGATTATCGTGGAACTATTGCGAGGTGCCGGGGTGGAGAAGAGTTTGTACCTCTTTAATTCAGACGAATTTTGCATGAGAACTGGACATGCACTCGACCCCCTCCTTACATACCACCTAATTGGTTATGTGCGCAATGGTAACGGAAGAAAATGTTGGTGGACCCTGCTAGTTGGTAAAATAAGAAGTGTACACTCACAATAATTTAATAAAAATCGTAATCTCCTCGGAAAAAAAGAGAACTTTATCATAATAAACAACATTAAATGGGATTCTGCATATATCTACGAAATGATATGCGGATTAAATATTACAATGAGATTTATTATACATCACAACATAAATGTACATGATTATCGACACAAATAGTGGGTTAACGGACAGGGTATACTGAAATATTATGGGGACGAGAGTTAGATCGAGAACAAGTGGCTCCTACTCTCTGTGATGCAATAGATTGACGATAATGACTGGAGGTCCTAATGAATCAAATATTAATCTCCCGTCTATATAGCAGTATCGCAATTAGTAGTGAGAGCTCAAATGGGATCACAAGGAGATACAAGCAAGGTGGACTTGTAGCAAAGCGAGCGCGAGTGCTGCTGAGGGATTCAGTATAAAATTGATAAGGTCCTACAATGCCGGAGCCGCAAAATACTGTACCAGTACTGAAATCTGCAGCACGTCGTCGGTAGGCAGCGCCCTGATGATGTAGGCGCCGACTTCTGCTCTTCAGAAAACGAGCGACCAAGTCGCAAGACCGTCCGACTCCGAGAAAGATCAGATCCCGAATTCCTCTGCCCGCGCAACGCAAGAGCGAAGCTAACATTGCTCTACTCCCTATTCTCCTCGAAAAACTGCGAATCAGCATTCAGTTCTGATTCCAAAATTTCCCCACACTGTCTCACGACAGCGACCGTTCCCTCCAACTTCGAGCAGGGCTTTATGACGTTACCTAGCCTCAGTTTAAGTTGACCAATCATGCCTCTTCTATTCAGCTGAGGGCACTGAACTTGCTGTTTGACCGGCTACAAAAACAACCTGCCTAGACCACCGGCCATCGGGCGCCAGACAGTCGCACCCAGCAGGGCACAGTCCTTAAGTATCCTCAGAATCGAGAGGACAATGCAGTCAGTCGGTGCCAAGAATCTTCATTCCACACGCGCTGGAACGGTAAACCTATAAACTGCGGCGACACTCAGACGTCTAGCAGGTCGTTTCGCCCTGCATAGAATAGGCGAAACTCGACTGAATTCAGTCGTACCGCCAGGCGCTATAGCCTATTGTACGAACCCCACAGAATTCAGGGAAGTGCAGTCCCCAACCGGAAACGCAGTGTGCCGCGTCCTCTGATGCTCGCCTCGCACAGGCCACCCAAGGAAGGAAAACAACATGTTTAGGAATCAAGTTAAAAGTATTTTTGAGCTCTCAGTACGAATATTCTCATTACAATAACCTTATTCGGTCTGTTACTACCACGCAATGAAATAGAACGTTAATAAAATTGATGAAAATGAGAGAAGACATGCAAAAGAGGGCATGGAACCTCTCACTATCTACTAGTATCAATAAAACACATCACATACTATGCGTTTTGTACAATCAATCTCTTGCTCATTGACTGTACCTGACCACTAGAGTTGTAAAACTACCACAGGCTAGCACAAGTAAGCGTAGACTACAGTAGCTTTGGTCAGGTAGGGCTGTATCTGCATTGCCCGTACGTCGGACGTGTTGCATACCTATTCGGCGTTACCTCATAGCGACAGCTTTTTTTTTAAATATGCGATCAATGTCGTACTAGATTCACCACCAACCCGGAATCGGTGTACCATCTAAAAACTGAGTGAGGATATATTAGGGCCAGGTAGCCTATGGAACCTTTTCGTTCTACATGGCCATCCTCCTGCCCGCTACTTAAGAATAAACAGTGTTTACAACAAAACTGAAATTGTCAATGTTTGATTCAGTTTTATTCGAAAATTGTTAATTTGTAATGTGAAACAATGGAAGGCTGTAGTAAAAATAAAGAAAACAATGCAGATTTATGATACAGCGCTAGAAAACGCGTTTTCCTCAACAAGAAGGTAGAATTTAAAGAAAAAACTGAAAACGTTCTACTGAGAAGGGAAACCCCCCATAGCACCCTTCTCAGACTTAGTGGTAAGATGGCCCAGTGGATGGCCTGTCAAAAACTGAACACAGATCAAGCATGAAAACAGGTGGTCTGAAATGTGAAAAAAAGCTTAGCAATTCTAATACTGAGCAGCACTGAACTGCTGCGGCGCTGTAGTTTCAGTTTCGCTTCGAGCCCCGAGTGGAAAGGTTCTTCTTTATTCCACTTGAGTGAAGTTTTCCTCGCTAGTCTTGTTCTGCCTGCCGAATGAGTCGTAGTGCCTCTGCTCCGCCTTATTGTCTGGCTCTGTTCGTCTTCTTGCAGCGGCGTCGGCCGCTCCGCCATGGTTACCATGGTTTCGACGTGTATTCCTTGAGAAGGCCCTGTGCGCTTTACTTTCGATAAAACAACGCGACACGTGCAGCCAAGGCCTCTAGAAATCCACGATTGGCTTGGCAATGCAATTCATGTGAACTCTGATCAGGTCCACACCGCTTATTTTGACGTAGACGAGTACGTATTTTACGTGAAAATTGTGGATCCCCTTCCCGTGAAAGATTACTGTCGCGACTTGGTTCTCAAGTTCCGTTCAAGCATTGCGAGAATTTCGTTAGTATGGTGTCACTCGCAGATCCTGAAATTAACTGTACCAATGTTAGAATATTCAACCTCTCGCCGTAGGTTGATAACAACTTTCTAAAGAACATTTTGACATGAAAAACGTCCGTCGTGAGCGCTGGTCTACTCAACACAGACTACAGTGTTATAATGGAACTCGTTCCGTGGAAAAGCATGTCAAACGCAATATTCCATCACACTTACAAGTGTGTGGTTACCGCGTTCGTTTCATGTGTACTGGCCAAGAGGGAACCTGCTTCCTATGTAATGAAAGTGGACACGTTCGGTCTGATTGTCCGCAGAGGGTTTTTTGTTTTAAAGCCGTCATTAATGCAGCGTCGCAAATTGACGGTTGCTGATCCTGTTCCTTCCACTTCCGACGTCGGATCTACTTCTGCTTCAGATCATAATGAACAAAAAGTCAGTCCTGATAATCGTGTAAATGAATTTCCGACATTACCTCCGTGACAGGTTCAGAATCCTATTGCCCCTCAGGACAGACCTGTAACGGTGACAAGCGATGTCGCACTCCAGATACTGAGGGTGATGATTTGGCTGTGCATTCTGCCCCAACCTCCTCTGCATCGATTGTCTCTCCTGCTCCTCTCGATGCTACGATCAGCATCCGGCGTACGGTAAGTGGCGAAGAAGTTATCCCTAGCAACCCTGCAGCTCGCGAAGTGGCTTCTTTCGAGCTGCCAGAAACCCTGCAGCTCGCGAAGTGGCTTCTTCCGAGCTGCCTGAGTATGGAGAGCCCCCCCACCCCCACCCCGCCCCCACCCCCTCTTCGTCTTTGTGTATTTCGTTATAGTCTGAGGCAATTCAATGTCCTCCTGCTCCTTCTTCTTCAGCCGCCGACGGTTTCCGGAATTTTGTCGCCTACAGCAACTCCCGAGGAGAATAAAATTGGCTTCCAAGTATCACCTGGTGCATTAGTAGTTCCTCAGAATCGTTCCGCCTTAGTGGCTGGACCTGCATTACATGTGCCTCCAAGTTCTGACAGGCAGGAAGCTGTGGCTGGCACCCCTCCCACACCTCCGTCTGCAGAGGCCGACATGCCACGTAACGGACAGAAACAGCGTATACAGCCTGGCCGTGCGGTGGCGCATAAGAAAAATTATTTTAATCCCAAAACGCCCTGGATCGGCTGCCGCTGATACCTTTCGCCTCATTACTGTGTTCAACTTTGATTATAAGACTGTGGCGAGGGCGTTAATAGTAGGATGTTGACTGTGATGGAGACGATTGTTGAAAAACATCAAAGCTGCGTACCTGGTCGTACCATTCTCACCCCTGTAGTCGAGTGCCGTGACGTAGTTTCGATTGCTGCTGTAACGTCCCTCCCTTGTGATCTGGCTTTTCTAGCCTTCGGTAAGATTGTGTTAATCACAACTTTTTGCTTCGAATTCTGAAGGCATTTGGTTTTAATGTTGACACATGGCGAGTGTTCTCAAATCTGTTTACGGGTATTTCGGCTTCAGTGGTTGTTAATGACCAATTGACGCCCTCGATAAATGTGCCTCAAGGAAGCCCGCTGTCAATGACTTTGTTTTTGTTGTCTCTGGAGCCCCTATTTCGGATGCTAGCATCCCAGCTGACAGGTTGGATGCTTTCCAGTGGGACTATAACTGTTCGTGCATATGCGGATGATGTGATGGTTCTACTTTGCAATCCTGCGGAGATACCTTGACTGAAGGCTGTAATCGATGATTTTTGTTGGAGTTCAGGCGCACTACTTAATGAAAGTAAATGCAGCCTTCTTACTTTGCGAGATTTTGATGACGCAGTTGTTCCATGGGCTACTGCGCTGGATCGGCATACGTCTCTTGGTATCATAATTGATCGTTGTTCCCCAAAATGGCGACGCTCAGCTGGAAGTCTGTTACGGTAAAAATTCAGGGAGCGATACTAGAGCATGAAAGGCATTCTGTTGCTCTGCTCCGTAATCATAGTGATGCGCCAAGCACTCGACTGCGGTGACTAGGCGCCTAAAGAAGTAATCTGGATTGGCTTGGCACAGCTGTAACATTTCCGCTGCTGCTACACTTTGGCGAGCTTTTCGAATGGGTGAGAGCAGTCGCGGAACCCATTTTCGTGATCAAAATGCCGTGCAAGATGCTGAAAACTGATCCATGATTGATTTTAACTTCTTACACTGCTGCCGCGATTGTCATACGCCGGTCTTCGATCTCCAGGGCCACTACTTTTCTTGCGATTGCCAGTTCTTGACAGCGGCATGATCCGTCACTTCTTCATCATTCAGACTCGGCTGCCCACACTGGAAGCGTCTGAACCAGTTACCCACTGTGTCGTATGATGGAGCAGTGTTGGCTTACACTTCTGGAAACTCAGCGTGAATTGTTGCAGCGTTATTACCCCTGAAATGCAGAAAATTAATTACCCCACAATACTGCACTTCATCAGTAGGCTGCGCTATTTTATTTTGGCTGCTCTAGCGATGAGCTACTGTTCTGTGGTGCGCCAGGTCTGCAGATATGCACCTGTAAACGAACAAAATATAAACGACAAAGTGCAGGCATGAAATCAGGTTGGTAGGTACTCAGAGAGTGCACAGGATAAGGCTATGATTATGGATAGGGTCGTAAACAATTACTGTGAGTTGCACAATCAAACACACAACTTTATTTTTCTAAGAACCACTCATTTACACATTGCTTTTAAAGAACTTGAGATGCTTTCTCGGCTGAAGCTCCAAAACCACACCAAAAACAAGAACGGCTGACGGCCTGGATTAGAAATCAAAAGCAATTAAAAATAGAAGGTAAACATTTTATCTCTTTTAAGAAAAACATCCAATTGAAAACAATTAGCGGTTGAAAGCCTACACTACACGTCCGAAGGACAACTATAATTAAAACACATTAATAAACAATTTTTCCAACCAAGAAATTTCTTTTTAAACTTACAACAGAACGGCCGAAAGCCTAATTAAAGAAATATTTACTTATTGCACGGCTGAAGCCCACAAACAAATTTGAAACAGCGGCTGAAGGGCTAAACAACAAGTCAGACAAACAATTTAAAATAAATCCCTTCCTTCCTATAAAAAAATTTCCTTTAGAGAATACACGCAGCTGAAGGCCTTATTGAAAGGGGGTTCACGTAAATTCTCGGCTGAAGGCCACACATAACACATCGAACAACTAACGGCTCAGGGCCGGGATTACAAACAATTTCAGTCCAAAGGAACGTTGCATCGTAGTTCGTAATAACACAGGCACTGCAATATCATATTCATCCGCCGACACGGGGCAAACGACTTTCAAGTAAAATGTCTCCGCTATACGGGAATGTTCATAATGGATGTACGAGTACAGTTTCTAGATATATGGTTGTCTGGCTGTGAGTCGTGCTCGGTTAGCCAAATGGGTTTGCCGGCACGGTACCTCAGCGTGTTCGTTCAGAGGGATAGTTGCCTTCTGTAATAAAAAGAAAAAGTGAGTGAATAGATCATCGATGAACTTGAACGGGTGTCATGGGACATCCACCCCGAAGAAATGCAACGAACAATGACGAACAAAATGAGGCAAACACAAAAAAAAGTAAGGCGACTGCTCACGATAAGAGTAAATCCGGGTTCGAGTCCGTGTCCGCCATTCCATTATACAGCTGATGGTTGTTCATATTCGCAACAGCAAATATATTTAATATATAGAGAGATATCTTGTGTAAACCGTTTTGCAGTTGTTTCGATCATCTGATGACTTTACCAGACGGCAAGTCACAGAATAATCAGCAAACAATCTAAGTGGGCTGCTCAAATTGTTTCCTAAAAATGTCGAGCATGAACACCTGAAGTCCTATGATACTTCCCTCGAGAACGCCAGTATTTCTGTGTTACTCGATGACTTTCCGTCAATTACTACTCTGTGACCTTTCTGACAGGAAATCACAAATACAGTGGCACAACTGAGATAATCTTCCATAGGCACGCAATTTGTTTAGAAGTCGCTTATTAGGAACGGTGTCGAAAACCTTCTGGATATCTAAAAATAAGGAATCAGTTTGACATCCCCTGTGGGCAGCACTCATTACTCGATGAGAATAAAGAGCTAGTTGTGTTTCTTTGTACCCTCCTTGTACACTGGCTGCGAAAGTGGCGGCCTTTCACCCTCCCTCTCCTCCCCCCCCCCCCCCCTCCAGCTTGTTTCACCTGCAGCTATTTTTGTAAATATGTCGACTGCAAAGTTGTAGGTATTCATTGGGCAAATATATTGTACTAGAATTGACATGTGATTACATTTTCACGCAATTTGGGTGCATAGACCCTGAGAAATCAGTACCCAGAACAACCACCTCTGGCCGTAATAACGGCCTTGATACGCCTGGGCATATAGTCAAACAGACCTTGGATGGCGTGCACATGTACAGCTGCCCAAGCAGCTTCAACACGATACCACAGTTCATCAAGAGTAGTGACTGGCGTATTGTGACGAGCCAGTTGCTCGGCCACCATTGACCAGACGTTTTCAATTGGTGAGAGATCTAGAGAATGTGCTGGGCAGGGCAGCAGTAGAACATTTTCTGTATCCAGGAAGGCCCGTACAGGACCTGCAACATGCATTATCCTGCTGAAAGTAGGGTTTCGGAGGAACGAATCAAGGGTGGAGCCACGGGTCGTAACACACCTGAAATGTAACGTCCACTGTTCAAAGTGCCGTCAATGCGAGGAAGAGGTGACCGAGACGTTTAACCAGTGGCACCCCATACCATCACGCCAAGTGATACGCCAGTATGGCGATGACAAATACACGCTTCCAATGTGCGTTTCCGCAATGTCGCCAAACACGGATGCGACCATCATGATGCTGTAAACAGAACCTGGATTCATCCGGAAAATGACGTTTTGCCATTCGTGCAACCAGGTTCGTCGTTGAATACACCATCGCAGGCGCTCCTGTCTGTGATGCAGGATAACCACAGCCACGGTCTCCAAGCTGATAGTCCATGCTGCTGCAAATGTCGTCGAACTATTCGTGCAGATGGTTGTTGTCTTGTAAACGTGCCCATCTGTTGACTCAAGGATCGAGATGTGGCTACACGACCCGTTACAGCCATGCGGATAAGATGCCTGTCATCTCGACTACTAGTGATACGAACCGTTGGGATCCAGCACGGCGTTCCGTATTACCCTCCTGAACCCACCGATTCCATATTCTGCTAACAGTCATTGGATCTCGACCAACGCGAGCAGCAATGTCGCGGTACGATAAACCGTAATCGCGATAGGTTACAATCCGACCTTTATCAAAGTCGGAAACGTGATGGTACTCATTTCTCCTCCTTAGACGAGGCATCGCAACAACGTTTCACCAGGCAACGCCGGTCAACTGCTGTTTGTGTATGAGAAACCGGTTGGAAACTTTCCTCATGTCAGTACGTTGTAGGTGTCGCTACCAGCGCCAACCTTGTGTGAATGCTCTAAAAAGCTGCATATCACAGCATCTTCTTCCTGTCGGTTAGATTTCGCGTCTGTAGGACGTCATCTTCGTGGTATAACAATTTTAATGGCCAGTAGTGTAGCAGAAATGAGAACAACGAGGAACTTAGCATTAGGATTGAGGGTCAAGAAGTAGATAAAGTTAGGGATTTCTGCTACCTAGGCAGGAAAATAGCCAATGAATGTTGGAGCAAGGATTACACTAAAAGCAGAGTAGCACTGGCAAAAAAAAGGCAACCTGGCCAAGCGAAGTCCACTACTATCGCTCATAGGCCTTAATTTGAGGAAGAAATTTCTGAGAATGTGCGTTTGGAGCACAACATTGATTCGTAGTGTGAGATGGACTGTGGGAAAACCGGAACACAAGAGAATCGGTGCATTTGAGATGTTGTGCTGCAGAAGAATGTTGAAAATTAGGCGGTCTGATAAGTTAAGTAATAAGGAGCTTCTGTGCAGAATCGGCGAGGGAAAACACTGACAAGAAGAAGGGACACGATCATAGGACATGTATTAAGATATCAGGGAATAACGTCCTTGGTATTATAGGGAACTGTATGGCGTAAAAACTGTAGAGGAAGACAGAAGTTGGAATACGGGTATCAAATAACTGAGGACGTAGATTGCAAGTGCTTCTCTGAGATAGAAAGGTTGGCAAACGAGAGAAATTCGTGGCGGTCTGCATCAACCCAGTCAGAAGACGGATGACTTAAAAAAAATGCGTGTTGCAATTCTAATTTTCTCTTCATGATCCCTCTGTGATCGATACGTAGGGGTTTATAGTATACAGGGTGAGTCACCTAACATTACCGCTGGATATATTTCGTAAACCACATCAAATACTAACGAATCGATTCCACAGACCGAACGTGAAGAGAGGGGCTAGTGTAATTGGTTAATACAAACCATAAAAAAATGTACGGAAGTATGTTTTTTAACACAAACCTACGTTTTTTAAATGGAACCCCGTCAGTTTTGTTAGCACATCTGAACATATAAACAAATACGTAATCAGTGCCGTTTGGTGTATTGTAAAATGTTAATTACATCCGGAGATACTGTAACCTAACGTTGACGCTTGAGTACCATTCCTCCGCTGTTCGATCGTGTGTATCGGAGAGCACCGAATTACGTAGGGATCCAAACGGAACAGTGATGGACCTTAGGTACAGAGGAGACTGGAACAGCACATTACGCCCACATGCTAACACCTTTTTATTGGTCTTTTTCACTGACACACATGTACATTACCATGAGGGATGAGGTACACGTACACACGTGGTTTCCGTTTTCAATTACGGAGTGGAATAGAGTGTGTCCCGACATGTCAGGCCAGTAGATGTTCAATGTGGTGGCCATCATTTGCTGCATACAATTTCAAGCTCTGGCGTAATGAATGTCGTACACAATCCGCATCTCGTAGTCGTGCGGTAGTGTTCTCGCTTCCCACGCCCGGGTTCCCGGGTTCGATTCCCGGCGGGCTCAGGGATTTTCTCTGCCTCGTGATGGCTGGGTGTTGTGTGCTGTCCTTAAGTTAGTTAGGTTTAAGTAGTTCTAAGTTCTAGGGGACTGATGACCATAGATGTTAAGTCCCATAGTGCTCAGAGCCATTTGAACCATTTTTGAATGTCGTACACGCCGCAGTACATCTGGTGTAATGTCGCCGCAGGCTGCCACAATACGTTGTTTCATATCCTCTGGGGTTGTAGGCACATCACGTTACACATTCTCCTTTAACGTAACCCACAGAAATAAGTCCAGAGGTGTAAGATCAGGAGAACGGGCTGGCCAATTTATGCGTCCTCCACGTCCTATGAAACGCCCATCGAACATCCTGTGAAGGGTGAGCCTAGTGTTAATTGCGGAATGTGCAGGTGCACTATCATGCTGATACCACATACGTCGACGCGTTTCTAGTGGGACATTTTCGAGCAACGTTGGCAGATCATTCTGTAGATACGCGATGTATGTTGCAGCTGTTTGGGCCCCTGCAATGAAGTGAGGACCAATGAGGTGGTCGCCAATGATTCCGCACCATACATTTACAGTCCACAGTCGCAGTCGCTCTACCTGTCTGAGCCAGCGAGGATTGTCCACGGACCAGTAATGCATGTTCCGTAGATTCACTGCCCCGTGGTTTGTGAAACCCGCTTCATCGGTAAACAGGTAGAACTGCAACGCATTCTCTGTTAATGCCCATTGACAGAATTGCACTCGATGATTAAAGTCATCACCATGTAATTGCTTATGTAGCGACACACGAAACGGGTGAAACCGGTGACGATGCAGCATGCGCATGACATTAGTTTGACTCAGTCCACCGTCTCTCTCAATGTCCCGTGTACTCATGTGTGGGTTCATGGCAACAGCAGCTAACACACGAGCTGCACCCGCTTCTCCTGTGACGGACCTGTTACGGACCCGTTTGCGTGCTACGTCCATATCCGTTGCATACAGTAGGCGGTAGATGTTTTGCAATGTGCGGCACGTTGGATGCTCTCTGTCCGGGTACCGTTCTGCATACACCCTGCAGACTTCAGACATTTCGTCGACACTCGCCATAGATGAGTATCATCTCCGCCTTTTCAGAGTTCGAATACACAGTTCCTACAACACTACACTATCACAGACGTCTGGTAACACGGTGTACCACAGTTGGTCTGCGTGCGGAGACGAATGCAGAATAACAATAGCAGCAAGCGCTACATGCGGACACTGCGACAGCTAGACCAAACCACAACAGTGCACTACAGCCACACTCGTAAACACGGTCGTCATCGTAAACATGTCCCGGCAGATGCTGCTCGCCGACGTGGCCCGTGTTTGTTACAACACGCAACTGAACGTCGGAGGTTTCAAGCGTCAACTTTAGGTTACAATATCTCCAGATGTAATTAACATTTTACAATGCAACAAACGGCACTGATTACGTATTTGTTTATATGTTCAGATGTGCTAACAAAACAAACGTGGTTCCATTTAAAAAAACGTAGGTTTGTGTTAAAAAAATACTTCCGTGCATTTTTGTATGTTTTGTATTAAACAATTACACTAGCCCCTCTCCTCACGTTCGGTCTGTGGAATCGGTTCGTCAGTATTTGATGTTGTTTACGAAATATATCCAACGGTAACGTTAGGTGACTCACCCTGTATTCCTTGAGTCATACAGCTCCAGTTATGCAAGTAGTATCGGTATATCTGATTGTCTGTACATGGAGTGCGTAGGAGCCCAAAGATAGCATTATTGAGACGCCAAAATTGTTTTATTTTTCGAATAAAATGACTTTTAAAAAGTATGTCTTCGGTTGTTTGGCGATTTTCCTTGGTAAATATTTGAAAAATCGGTGTCCCTTATCCACACTGGATCGACAGAGAAGCAATGTTGGGTTGTTTCAGAGCCGCGAGGAGATGGAACGTCAACTGGCCTGCGAGCAGGAAGCCACCACGTCAACGCCCACAGTGTCCACTATGAGGGCGACGAGCACGACTCAGGCAACGATGACGACTACGGCGGTGGCCACATCAGAGTCGGCGCCAGCTTCCACGGCTGAGACGGAACAGACGGCGACCACCGGCGACGACGACAGCGTCGGCGACGACCGGTCGCGCCGCGAGACGCCGGGCTCGGACGCGTCTCCGGCACCGACGTCTGCCGGCACCGAAGCGCCGCCCGCGGCCACAGAGGCGTACTACGACTCCAGCGTCAGCTCCGTGACAGACGCCACCGCGTCTTCCGGCTACGCAGAGGTCTCCACGGCCACCGGAGTCGAGGAGAGGCGGGACGCTGTCCCGGAAGCGACGCCGCCACCTCCTCTGTCAGAGGACGCGGGCGGCGGCGGCGGGGAAAGGCGTACGCCGCCGCGCCTTACGACGGCGTCGGCCGCGACGCAAGCGGCGTCGGGAGTGGCGGAAGTGGCGCCAGTGTCGACTGGAGCGAGCACGGTTCGGCTGGGCAGCACGACTGGCGCCAGCGCGGCGCGGACAGCAGAGGCGGGCCAGCAGGAGGTGGAGGCGGCGGACCCGCTGCAGTACGAACCCGAGGCGCCTCCGCCACACAGCGGCCGCAAGAGGCGGCTGCAGAGGCCCCAGGAGCGCTCTGGCAGCGTCTACCCCTACCTGCTCAGGGTGCTCGGCTAGTCGCACTGCTTCTCAACAATTGTAGTAGCTACGTAATTACTATTTGTCGCACAGGGACTTGCGTACTGCAGACGACTGGTCACCTCACTGCCCGGACGGGTCCTCGTATTCTCCTTGCACTTTTTTTATATGTAAATGCCTCGATTTAATAGTGCAATAGCTCCTGACATTTGATCTGCAGGTTCTAAAGCCTTTTTTTACACCAGAGAGAATGGAAGCAAATGCGCATTCGCGGATAATTTGCTGCTGTTCATTACCATTCTTTCGTACGCTGGAGGGAAGTGAAGACAGTACGAGAGTACCAGAATAGCATCTCAATGCTGGGAACACGGTGTTATTGTTCTTTGGCACTAATGATCGCAACACCTGTTTCACTCGATACGACACTAGTTATCGCCGTGATGCAAAACTGTCATATTCTGACAGGATTAATTTGCATGGCGACCACGTCGATTTTGATGAAGCGAGCAAAATTGTGTAGGGAGAGACATGGACATCCTCAGAAACTTGTTCAAGAGGGGGCAAGATTCTAAAATTTCCATTTTTTTGGTCAGAAAACTTGAGAAATTCTTGTTAATTATTAAAGTAAATAACCAGAAAAATGCCACTGGTTAATATTCCTGAAAGTAAAGAAATAGGAAATAAACTTTAAAAACGCTGATTCAGTTTATACCACTTATAATATTATGGTTTCCTGACATGATCACTCAGTTCAGGAGGCGCCATATAATTTTGTGTTGTAATCTTCTTTTGAAAATCAATTTATTTGCCAAGGTCGCTATGTTAATACAGTTACTGGGTTTTGGCAATATGTATTGCCATCCTCAGCTCCATAAAACCGGGCATTCGTGGCTACGTTATACAATGCTTACGTCAATCTGTCACATGAGGGCAGAGTAATTGTCGCAACTAAACTGGCTTTACACCACAGAGCAAGCTGTGGTGTGTAGCCTATCTGTCTAGTTCTTTGCCATACATACTCAAAGTTGTACATATTTCATAATAGAAGACCTGGCGTTTCATTGTAATGCCTCAATTTTTATGAATATTGTATAGCCCTCATGTGATAGGAGTTGTGTTAGCATTGCATTCTGTAGCTACCACTGCCCAGTTTTATGGATCTGAGGATGGAAATGCACATTGCTGCAACTACGAGTAGTAATCCAGTAATTGAGTAAGTGTTATAACATAGCAATGTTGACAAATAAATTGGTTTTCAAACAAAGACTATAACACTTATAACAGTATTTGCAAAACCTCACCTCTGAACATCTTAATGGGTGTTATCGCAATACTTTCAAACCTTCTAGTTGTTAAAGTTCACTAGTATACTTAAAGATTAATAAAATGTGATTTGAAAGCTACATTTTTCACTAGGGAAGCTCTTAAGAGGTTTTTAAGGCTAAGCTTACCCAAAAATTTGGAGAAAACTTACAATTAGATATAGAATATAAAAATGCATTGAAAACAGTGTAAGTTTGTTTTGCATGTTACTACAGTTTCATCCAATCCATCCATGAGCTGAAAGTTAGTGTGTTATGCATGCTATATGGTTTAATAGTTCACTGCTGGTTTCTAGAAATAGTCTCTTGTTTCCACATGGCAGCACACAGGGTCACAGGCAGTCATGTATGTTGTATTTAGGATTGCCAGATTAAATTGACAAAATTACTGATTGTAACCTGGTGAAATGATCTGCTATGGTGATGTCTGAGGGTGAACACAGTAAATTAGTAAACATTAAAAATTATGTTTAAAATTGCTAGTTTCAGTTGTCAACAATTTTTTTACTTTTAATTTTCGCTAAAATTTACTTGCATGTTGCAAACCAAATTACAACAAATGCATAATTCCGCTTTTATCATATCGTTACTCAATTTGTTTCTAGCATCAGACAGCAACACAAAATAGTGTGCAAAATTATTATATGCAATGCTGAAATCAAGAAGATAGTGTGATCACAGAAAAACGGTTTTTATTTAACATTGGTAACCACTGAAATAACTACAATGCATCACCCACAGTGAATGTAAGGAAAATGATCAGGTCTTTTGTATATTTTTAGTTCTAGTCAGCATAATAGATACTTATGAGTAGGTTCTTGTTTTCTTTCATGTGCCATTATTTCTTAATAAAAATAAAAACAAAATTTTTACTTATTCATTCCATTCCTATCTAATGAATTTATTGTCTTTTTCACATCTCCAGTTGCACATTCGAGTTTTTGGCAGTTTTATACTGATTACATTTCTCTTCCTTCAACATTTGTCCTGAGGCTCCCACAGGCACCTTCTTTCCTCTGTATCTGAGTTGTCAGTGCAGGTGACTCCCATGCAGAGGACGTGAGTTTGATATCTGGTCAGAGGACTAAAACAGAGTACACTCACCCTTGTGAGATCAACTGAGAAGCTACTTGACTGAGTTGAAGCAATTCCAAGGTCAATAAACCCGACAACACCCAGGAGAGATGTGTGCTGGTCACATGCCCTCCTTACACCACCATCTGTATCTAGAAGGATTTGCTGCATACCCAGTGATGCCATTGGCAGAGTATGAGGTGACAGAGGATTGGGCCTCACTGGCCCATCTAGATCCAGAACCTTCTCAAAGATATCTATTATGTTTATATTCTGCTACCAAAAACATTACAGTCTCTTCAGACCCCTCTGTTGTCAACACAACTCACAGCAACAAAAGTTTGCTCCCCAAACAGTGGATAAAAGCTCTCTGTGTTGCTAGCACCAAAGTGGAGAATGTAAACTTCCTTTGATTGTTCACTGAAAGACCAACAACCAGCAGAACATGAGCAAACTCCTGTGAATGTGAACTGAAAATGGCCAAATGGTATCCGCTTGTGCTTGGCTACTGTTTACGTCAGAGAGATTATCTTTCATTGAAGTTTGTTCATTTATGTTACTGAGTGAGGTAGCACAGTGGTTAGCACACTGGACTCACATTCAGAAGGATGACAGTTCAAACCCATGTCTGGCCATCCTGATTTAGGTTTTCTGTGATTTCCCTAAATCACTTCAGGCAAATGCCGGTGTGGCTCCTTTGATGAGGCATGACTGAATTACATCCCCATTCTTCCCTAATTCAATGGGACTGATGATCTCGTTGTTTGGTCCCCTCCCCCAAATCAACCAAACAACAAATCATTTGTGTTCACTCTGCTGCAAACAAAGCTTAAGAATTCAGTTTAAAAGAACTAAAGGCTACCTGCAGTGAGCTGTTGTTTTCCAACTTCAATATTGCTGATGCCTTCGCCCATTGCTACACATGATGTAACTCAAAATTAACAACATAGTGCCTCGGTACTGGCACACACAATACACACACACACACACACACACACACACACACACACACACACACACACACACACACACACACACACATTGTAAAGGCCCACTGTGGCTGAATTCAGAATTACTGGAAGAAATGTAAAACAGGACCATATAAAACAGCATTAACTGAGCCAATTATCACCAACCTAAATTCAAAAGCGTAGCTGTCCGATTTCGGGAATATTCTGGTTGTCCAACCATCTTTCTGCCAAGCCTACTTCATTAGGTGAGGGGGTACATCAACAAATGATTCTTAGAAAGGATTTGTTAACCATGTTTGGCAAATAATTTCTCCCATCAATATTATGGAACAAGTTCATAAGAACGCACACTAGATCACAGTGGAACATAACATACAAATAAAACTCTTGTAGCAATTAGCAATATGTAGAATGTGATAAAATAAAATAGAATTATGTCAAATGTATTCTTCAAATATTGAAAAATACACACAATTTTATGTCACTGGTCTGTTACTTCCAGTGCTTTTAAAGTACTGAACAATCATGTGCACATAATTCTAAACAGTGTTATTATATTCAGTTCAAACCTGCTAATGCATAGTTTTCTCCTGACAAAGTAGGAAGTGTTGCTGCAGGCCCCCTGATAGCTCCTGGCCCATAGCATGTGCTATGTGGATAAAGTATTTCAGCCAGCTTTTCACCTTCAGATAATCCCAATGAATATTAGTTGGAGACCCTACTAGGTCATTAACTGTAATGAAGACATTCCACTGAGCATGTGCAAACCCAAGATTTCGAATGCAAATGTGCAGAGTAGTGGACTATTTTTTGCAATTCTGTCTACAATTTGACCTGGTTTTAGGATGGTCAACACAAGTTTCTGGTGTTAAACTAAAGGGCTTTGTTAATTAGAGCATCAGCATATTGTCAACCTCTTTGATAATACTGTCCCAGGAAGAGGAAGTAACACCAAAGCTCTTTTTTTTAGTCAATCTACTCTCTTATATTCAGACTACTGGTCAGGAAATGCAGTTACTCTAACAGTGTATGGCGCCAGTGTTTGTTGTACATATTCTTAAGAGACAGATCTCAGACAGCAGCTACTGAGCATTGACTGAAACCATGACATTGGATAATCAACATATTGAGATCATCTCTACTGCTTCCTCTTTCTGGATCAGTCTTACCAAAGCAGTATTCCATCTTCATATAAGTGATGATTTGATTAATGACAAAGCAGAATCTAGCTTCAGTGAAGCTTAAATCCACTGCTAGTCCTATAATCAAGTAGATTGTAGGGGGGGGGGGGGGGGGGGGGGAGGGGGAGAGAGCTTGTTTCCTGAGTTGCATTTCACAAAGACTCTACTGAGAGTTTTCAGCCAACATTAAAAATCATCAATTAAAGAGGAAGAATTGCTCCTGCATTGAAATTATGTGACATTTCAGTGGAACCATCCAACATAGCACACAAGAGCCTAAACAATACACATTATGTTCTGGCCGAAACACTGGTGAGTCATCTTTCACACTTTCAGTTGCCTTGCATAATTCCAATCAACTCTACACAAAACTGTGTGCAAGAGGTAGGCAATTATTCAAATAAAATGCATGTAAACTAGGTGTCAAAACTCTTTACTGCTATAAGGAAGAGGGATTCATGTTTCAGACAGAGAATTGTAGTGTTTATTCAGTAGAAATACAGCTAAACACTGTAACATAACAGATTAGTTATTAGGTTTCAGTAGTTGTTAATTTATGTGGTCATTTGTTGGTCATTTCTACCTATAAGCACAATTAAAACAAGGCCTTTACCTGAAAAGAAGCAGCAGTCTTCATAACTTACCAACATCTCTCTCTTTTGTGATTCAGTACTTGGCACTGTTCTCCACAATGTGAAAATAAGTTGATTATAATAAACTTCTCACTTAGGGTACAAGGTACCAGAATTAAAATTAAGAGAGGAATAAACTCAGCAATTACCATATAGTTCTTCAAGATTATGTATCTGGAATAGTGTTTCACTCTTCCTCTTTCATTCGTGTGTGCAAAGTGGATACAGTTACACAAGACCAATCATAAGAGTCCGGCAATGTGACACTGAGAGGCACTGTTATTTCATCAACAAGTCAAAGGAACAGAATGACAAACCTATCAACTAATACTTGGCCAAGCAAAGCAATGCATAGTTTCAGTGTGTCTGTCAACAGTCATTTGAATATTGTCAGCACACTTTTTTGCTGATTTGTGAAAGGGTTTACAGAGAACAGACACATGAAGCTCCACAGCATGCATAGAGTGCTGGAGAGAGAGGAGCAGTATAGAAGTTACCTGCACCAATTAACATAGAGCAGAAAAAAAATGTAATGTGGAGGTAAGCAACTACTGTACTTTTTGTGCTTTTTGCAATTTAAGATGAAATGCTTCATCAACTAACACATATGCAGCACAGTACCTGGTATTACATCATAAATAACAGTTTGTTAAAACTGATAAGAACTTAAAACAGGAAGCTTTACTGCTGCAGCTGTTCTATATTGAAGTGTCATTGGACACCAGACGATATCATTAGTAACGCAACACACTGTTTGCTTGACTTTGACTGATTTCCAATTAAGGACTAAGAAATTGAGTTGTCAGGGAGTGTACATACTCTACTGATTTAGATAAAAGTAATAAATTTTCATTTAGCAGTATTTATTTATGTAAAAATACTATCTACAGTCAATTTAAAAGCTAGTTTCCTCGTCAATAACCTTTGTTTTATTAAATTTAGATCTCAGTAATTTCTGATTACTAAATGAAAGAACAATATCCAAGCAGTTTAATGACTTTTAAACAATAATTATGTATATATTGATGATAAAGGGTTCTGGAAATGCAAGTGAAGCAAACATTCTTCACTGGCTGTGTCCACCAGCATACAACTGAAACCTCCAGCAGTGAAAATAATACATCAGGTTTTTAATACAATCAACTGTAAAGCACACTATTGAACACAGGAGTTCTTATTCTTACAAATAACTATTCCACATGTAACACCCATGACACATTGTCTGAACTAGCCATTTGCGATCTCTCTTTTTCCAATTAGAAACTGTGTTTTCAATATTCCTCTATCACAAATGACTGTTTATTCAGGCAGTTGCTGTACTTTTGACTTCTTTGACAATGTCATTTCACTATATCATTAACAAAACAATGTAAACAATAGTTATTAAGTTCATGAAATATGGAAACAAAGTTTCTCACAGTAACTTCCATTTATAAAGTATGATATTCTTGTTGTTCTTATTTTTAACTCATCATCTTTGTCAGCACCCACCGATGGTCATCACACTGTCAGAGATTTGTCAATGTCTGTGCTATTACTGGTTCCTATTAAATATAAATAACTTAGAGAATTTCTTTGCAGTTTCTCAACACTGAGTGCCCACTTCCATGCACTACTATAAACAAAAAGATGCTGAAAAGTTATCAACTCATTTTTTATCTTTCAACAGGCACTACTAACACCATAGAAATCAACACAATCTCTGGTAGAAAGATGACAGACAGCTGTTCTGATGAAGATGAAAGGCTATTGTTGAAAGCTCATATTTTAATTAAATAGATGTTCACAGAATGTTCATGTCACACACAGAATCTTGTTTTTTCATTCTTTGCTCTTTTGATTAGAATATTTTGTTATAGTTACACAATAATGAAATCTCTATATTCTATCAGTACTTTGCTCAGCAATCCTATTGCCTTTACTGGCAGCTGTAGAAACACGTTATTCTACTTTAGAATTATCTTTCATTATAAATCACATGTGGGTACATCTTCTGATGTTGATGTTTAAAATATTAATATTGAGATAAAATTGTTCAATTATATTCTTATCAGTAATATAAATTTAATGTCAATTATCTTGAATTTGCACATGTCCATTTTGGTTGAGTTCACTGTGGATTCTTGGTGAAACAATGTCTGTAAACTATATGCAAAAATGTGTATGCTCAATAATTACTCATGCACATTAACATTTACCTCTGTATATATAAACTGTGCAGTAGCCTATGAATGTTTCTTTGTTTTGGTCTTATTATTTGAGCCACCCCGCCAATATGAATTTTGATAATCAAGTAACAACAAGCTGCATATGTGAATTTGTATACATCTTGGCCGTTTTTAAGTTGTCATTATGTCTGTCATACTCTTGGGGTTAATTAATCAAGTGGTTGCTATCCTAACAATTTGAGTCTAAATCCATCAATTTATTCAGTTTGTTCAATTGAGTGATAATCACAAATAATGAAACAACAGCCATGAATAAACCACAAAGGAATCTTTTATGAAGCCTTCTTTAGAAGTGATCTGTATTTTTCTAGACATCAACCAACAAACTACTTTTTACCCACACATTTTTATGTTCATTCTGCTTCTTGTTACTTTGTATTTTATTCTTTGCTATGTGACCAGTGTCACTTTATCTATGAAATGCTGTAAGTAAATAATATTAAATAATTCCCTACTATTTATGCAGATTAGCTCCTCTATATTAAGGAGAATTATCATCCACTACATCTAGATAGTTTTTCACTGTTATTTTCTGATAACGCTTTTCTGTACTGTGTACAAACAACTGCCCAGTTGCTATTTCACTGGCTATTTGGGAAGTATTAAAATATAACAACAAAAGCAGTAGATTGTTCCATATTTATTACTTTTTTCACACTTTGATTTTTTCACCATCTCTGAAGCATGTAACAGTTGGCTGACAAGGTATACAACATGGCTTAAAGAAATTTATTGTTTATGGTTACATTGCAGGTGAAGATAATAGGTATATAAGCAAATGGTAAACAAATAAAGATGCAAATAAATGGTGCAAGCATAATACGGCACATGAGGCCAGTGTCCCAGTAGCGTAGAAGGCTAACAGCTTGATCAGTGGTTTCACTGTTTCAGAAGTTAATTTGTATTTTAGATGAAGGAAATGTAATAAATACATGAAATTATTTATGCTACTATCAGATTACTGTAAGAGCTCCCATAAATCACTTCAAATGGAACTGCATTTTTAACTGAGAAAAAGAGTAGAACAATGACAAATATCTGATTATTGAATGTTCTGCAGCAGTGTTAGGCACCATATGATGCAACATGAACAGCTTGCATCATTTTCAAAGCCTACGGATCATTCGTCTGTAGCTATGTACTTTTCTTGCTACATCCCCATTTCATAAGACACAAGCACAGAAGCTGTTTACATGTGCACAAAGCAGTAAACACATATGCATGCACATATTCACATCAACTTGCCTTACAGTCAGTGCACCTCAGTAAACTTGCACCGTCCTGGTCCCGTCCCACTTCTTGCAAACGCACAAGCATAAAGCATCACTTTTCTGTCAATTCTCTTGCACATCTAGAGCTGGAATAGCTTATTTTGGGTGTGAGAATTCCCTACTAACCTGTTCCAGCATTGTGCCATAAAATATTTCAATGTTTTTTTTTTAATATTTACAAGTAAGTCAATCTGTTGCTTCTTAAGCTTTAGAGCATTAGCAGAGTACATATTATATCTTTATAATGTACATACCTCCAAAATTATCTATATATTTATGTGTTTAGATGTAGATATTGGTAACTCAGATAGAAAATGTTTAGCGATGTATACAGAAGCAAATTTTTCTGTAAGCAACAGGATATGGTCATAAGGTTCACACATTTTTCAGATTATCATGCAGAATGACTAGTTCATTAATACAGTTATTATAGCATTAGTAAATATGTGGGCGTACCATCCACATATGAATTGTTTTTGGGCATAAGAGTTTTAAATTCATTCAGCTGAGTGAGTCTTTTAGTCTGTTCACATCAAAACTGTTAATGTTTACAGTTCCTTAGAATGTCTATTGCTATCAAAATAAAAATAAATTGAAAAGGGAAAGAACATGCCTTAATGAAACTAAAACAAAGTAATTTTAGAAAAAATTATATTTGTCAAGTAGTATGACAAACACAAAACAGAAATATTCACTATCTTCCAGCATCTGTTGTTTCTTTGCACATCTCAGAGAGAAAAGGAATGACCATCTCAAATTAGGCAATAAGTCAGGGAAATCATCCAATAGTCACAGTAAAACAGGTTTGGGTATGGGACAAGTGAACAGTGAGATGTCAGGAACAAATTTTACATTAAACCCAGAGCCAAAACGACAGAGAAGACTGCAGACACATCACAGAGAATGATGAGGGATTAGAAACATAGATGAGAAAGATATGTAAAGGTGTGGGGGAAAAGTAATAAGAAAAAGATAATCATCACATCTTGAAAAATAGGTAAAACAGTATAACAGACAAAAACATAAAATGAGAGAGAGAAATATAGCCATAATAATAAAACAGGTGATGCTCCTTCTGTAGGAAGAACCTGGCAGTGATAAGACTGACAGTGAAAATAAGTCAATAATAAACAGTGATTTACTAGTCACAGGGGGATGAGTGACATGAGTCAGGCATGTGCCATTGAAAAACCCTCCACCTACAAAATCACATATTATTGGTGTTGAGTGCATTTTACTCATCTTTGCTTCTACAACAGTCTCTCTTCTCTTTGAGCTGTTAACAGCCATTTATATCACTTTCAGGTTCTCATGTTTTCAGATCTTGTCCAGACTAAAAAAAACCTCTGGTTCCAAAAGCTGGTGACTTGGTAAGTTTTAGTATGTCTCTTGTCAACCAGCCATCACATGGTAATAGGAATGGTTCTATTTTCCTTGAAAATGTACATGATGAGCTTCATAAATTTGTTTATTATCATGTACAAATATTTGTAATAAAAATGAGCTACTCATTTTTCTTATCTGTTCAAGCCTACTCATTTAAATGAACATGATGAAACCAACCATTGTCTTTAATTATAGTAATATTTCAAAACTTACAGTATGTATTGTAAAGTTCTTTCAGATGTAGAAAGAAATAGTATGTTTAACTGCAATTTTTGATGTCTCATATCTCCCTTCCACCACATATTCAGAAAACATAAAGGACACAGTCTAAAGGTTTTTGGATACTTGTGATGGAGTTAATGTTAATCAAATAAGAAATTACAGTCAAAATAGCTTTGTAAATACTATCTGCATACATAAGCAAATGTGGTCTTGGTGTTTGGGTCTGGAACAGTACAAAATGTATGCACTAGGTGGAATGAATTTATGCAGTAAAAAATAAGCCATGCATAAAATATTCAGATATGGTATTCTCTTTTCAGAAAAGTATGTTGTATATAATCCAAAACATATCTATTCTGAAAACTGGTTATTCTGAAATCTTTCTTAAGCAGTGTTTGTAATAAATAAATGACTGAGTGCCAACTCCTTTATTCACCTGTAAGAAGATTTTTCTTTTTGGTAGCATTTCATATCCTGTTGAAGGCTAGATAGCTAGTTTACAGGTAACTTGGTGTATTTAACAAATAAATTCTTCTGATAATTAATATACTTGTCTAAAGTTCTTTTTTCTATATTATTTTGTATGAAGTATTTACATCAAAGAGTATCTCTTTTGTAAAGCTGTGCCAGAAATCAGATAGTAAAATAAAATTGCTGATATTACCAGATGATATGTGTTTTAATTTCCAAGTATTACTGTCACCAACGTATCGTATCAGCCTGAATACAAACCACACACAAGTATAAAATTGTGTCATATTATCCATTTACAAAAACTGTTCACCATATTGTCCCCAATAATTACATTTTTTGCAGTGTAGATAAATTAGACAGAAACACCAGCCTTCTAATCACAGGATTCACGAATGTCACTGTTACCTTCACTATTAGTACGTGTTTCATCCCTGTAAATAATTTTATCACTTCATCCCAAAGCAAATTTTCCACATTACCATCCACAGCATTGGACATGCAACAGCCCTTGAAACCTTCAATGATAGAATGTAGTGACACTGTGTGTCATGAAGAGAGAATAATTACAAATTTATGGGAAAAGAAAATTTTTTTATGTAAAAGTGTAAGTACTGACTAACAATACAAGACAGAGAAAGTACTTACATGCCATGAATAAAATAAATAAGAGGCCAGAAGGGCTTTAGTCACAACATTTTTTTGAAAAGAATGCATGAAGGCAAGCCGCTAAGGGCTGCTCATATCTGTAAAGCCACAGGTAGCAACAGACTGAGGCGCCCGTGTTAATGAGTGCGGGCAGGTAAACATGACACCAAGAGTGCCATCTGGTAGCCATGAAAATAAGTAGGATACTTAATATTTAAAATATAGGAAGCTGAATGTTAAAATGAACAATATTTCGTACTTGAACTCATAGGCAAAGTTTTATATGACAACAGCAGACATGGTAACATTTTGCTTATGTAAAAGCATAGAAATACAGTTTGAAAATTAATGGTACAAAAAGAAATAGTACTTACATGTCGCATATAAAATAAATATAGAGCAAAACAGCTTTAGTCACAATTTAAAGTAAAATGTATGGAAGGTGAGCCACTATGGCCTGCATATGTTGTGCTTCAGACCAAAGCACCCACATTAACAACTGTGGGAAGGAGAGCATTGTACCGAGAGTGCTATCTAGTAGCCACAAGTACAACTTGGCTACTTAACATTTAAATGTAGACAGACAAATATTATGATGAACATTATTCAGCACATGATGTAAAAGGCAATATTTTGTTTAACAGAGACCGATAAAATAACATTTTGTCTACATCAGAGCTTAGAAGCATAGTTTGAAGTATAAAAGATCACTACAGAAAATACAAAAAGGGCTGAATGGCATATCCTGTAGAAAATGATATAACATGAAATACTCCAATAAACCAACATTGTGCGTTGACTTTGATGGAAAAAATGACACGATTCTCCGTGATCTACCCTGTGTAAAAGTCTCCTTTCCCTTTTCTGTAACAGAAGTATTTCTTTATAAGTGGACATCAGATCCACAGCCTCATAATTCAGTCTCACTGTTAAGAAAGGGGTAAATTCATCCATTTGTAATGTTTGGCTATGAACTCTCTTTGCAGGCTCGCTAAGAAGATATAAGTCAATACTGACATTTTTCATGTGCAGAATCACAATTCATCTCCCACAGGTTTTCATCAAATTATACACACTGAAATTTACAGCTGGCAGTTTCTGTTGCTGAGATATTAAATACACTATTTACATTGGTGAGGTGAGAACTGCCTGTTTTAATTATGAATGACTGAGATTTGGTGACACTCACCTTGAGACCCTTATCACTGAAGTACTTAGTTAATTCTATAACACCACACATAGCACAAGATTTACTCTCTCTGCCATAGACTAAGACTGAGGTACTGTCTGTATGTCTTTTATAAATGAGTTAATAGGTGATCAAATGTTGTTAATATACAGAATGTCTCTCCTAAATGCCATCAGCTGAATTTTCACTGGTGTTCTAGCAGATATGGGCAATTTAGTTTTTGCAGTGTATAGCTGTAGTCAGTTCCAACAATATTGCTCACCATATCTTTCATGTGACACCCAGTGTCAACAAAAAGCATCAGTTTGTTTCCCATTGTGAATGAAATGCTTTTTAAAGTGGAAGTTTACATATCTGTTTGATAGGGCAGCCACAGGTTAGTCTAGTATGTTATGCATTGTATTGATTTGCATTAACAGGGACAGTAAAATACAAGAATAGTCTGAACTCCAGCAGTAACTAAGCAGTGATGCTGTATGGCAGTAACAGACAGTGCTGGCCCCAGGCAGTGTTATTACAGCTGGAGTACTTGGTATTCTTGGTGATCTACTGTCCCTGTTAACACATACTGATAAAACAAATATTGCATTAGACTAATTGCGGACTGCTCTCTCAAATGGACACATAAAATTAATTTTTTTTAAAAAAGCATTGTGTTCACAACAGAAAACAAACTTATGCTTTCTATTGATATTGGGCATTATGTGAAAGATGTGATGAGCTGTACTTGTTTGGGCTGACTTACACAGTGCAAGAATGAAATTGCAAATATCTGCTGAAACACCATTGAAAATTTGGCTCAGAGCTCTTAGTAGAGACACATGGTATATGAGGAAGAGAATGGGACTGAGGACGGAAGCCTGAGGTACATAATGTATTATTGTTCCAGTGGTGGATTGAAATTTTATAATCCCATCACTTAATTTGTATGCTGATTCAGCATATTGCTTACAATTCAGTAGATATGTGGTTAGAAGCCGGCCGGAGTGGCAGAGTGGTTCTAGGCACTTCAGTCTGCAACCGTGCAACCACTATGGTTGCTGGTTCGAATCCTGCCTTGGGCATGGATGTGTGTGATGTCCTTAGGTTAGTTAGGTTTAGTTCTAAGTTCTAGGGGACTGATGACCTCAGATGTTAAGTCCCATAGTGCTCAGAGCCATTTCAACCATTTTTTGAGGTTAGAAGATCCCTGATAGGATACAACTTCAGTTTTTTTAGGAGTAACCTACAGTTTAAAGAGTTGAAAGTTTTTGTCAGTGCTATACTTGATGAAGACTACACTTGAGACATTCTCTCTGGCACTGTAGTGGGTAAGCCATGATTTATGTCTAGAGTAGGCCAAACAATGGAAATGAAATGAATGGATATTAATGTACTGGGAGTCTCAGAAGTGAGATGGCCAAATGCTGGTGACTTTTGGTCAGGGGATTACAGAATCATATGCACTGGAACAGCACAAGACAATCCCGGGATTGTAGGAGTGGGAATTATCCTCAATAAAGAGATGGGGTTAAGAGTAAAAGGATTTGTTCAACATAGTGAGAGGATAATTTATGTCAGATTGGAAACTAAACCAAGAGACACAATCATAATCCAAGTACAGATGCCAACTATGACGCACGAGGATGATGAAATCGACATGATGTATGACCATCTTGAGGAAGTAATTGGCAGAATTAAAGGAGCTGAAAACCTTGTCACTATGGGAGATGTGAATGCCATTGTTGGGGAAGGTAAAGAAGATGATGTGGCAGGGAATTTTGGATTAGGATTAAGAAATGAAAGAGGGGATAAACTTGTAGAGTTCTGCCAAAGAGATAAACTTTGCATTACAAATACCTTCTTTTATCATCATCCAAGAAGAAGATATGATTGGAAAATGCCTGGTGACATTAACAGATATCAAATTGACTTCATATTAATGAAGTAAAGATTTAAAAACCAAGTTAAGGACAGCAGATCATATCCAGGCTGTGGTGTGGAAAGTGACTACATACTTGTTATGATGACGACTGAACTAAAATTCAAGAACATTAAAAAAAAGAAGTACATGTAAATGGGATTTGACAAACCTGAAAAATGAAAATACACTGAAGCATTATCAACTAGAAACAGTGAAGAAAACAAATACAGAGGGCTGCAATGACATCCAAAGCAGCTGGGTAAAAATAAAAACTGGTATTTTAGAAGCAACAGAAGAAGGAATAGGAAAAGAAAGGGCAGAGAAAAGGAAGGAATGGATCACTAATGACCTACTAAATATGATGGAAGAAAGAAGGAAAATGTGTTGGATCACGATGATGAAGTTGCAAGAAGATGGAAACAATATATAGGAAAACTGTACAGCGGACCAGAACTCTCTGAAAACATCATGGAAGAAGAAACAGAAGTAGATGCACACAACACAGGTGAACCTATATTAAAGGAACAGTTTGAACTAGCTCTTAAAAAATTGATAAACAAGAAATTGCCTGGTATAGACAATATCCCAGCCGAACTTCTGAAAACTGGAGGAGCAAAACTGAATCAGGAGTTGTATAATCTTGTTTTCAAAATGTATGAGCAGGGTAACATTCCTACAGACTTTGAGAAAAACATTATGATCCCCATTCCAAAAAAGGCAAATGCTACAAGATGTGAAAAT
Source organism: Schistocerca gregaria (assembly GCF_023897955.1). Lineage (NCBI taxonomy): Eukaryota > Metazoa > Arthropoda > Insecta > Orthoptera > Acrididae > Schistocerca > Schistocerca gregaria. Next base: position 243,265,146 of record NC_064924.1, read on the forward strand.
TATAGGACGCTCAGCCTAGTTCCTCATGTCTCTAAAATAGTAAACTCAATTATCCTAAAACGCATAGAACAAAAAGTCGAAGCTACACTGTCTGAAGTCCAGTTTGGATTCTGGAAAGATGGAGGAACCAGAGAAGCAATATTTGCTCTAAAACTAATAATAGAGAAACGACTAGATAAGAACCTGAAAACATACATAACTTTCGTAGATAAAGAGAAAGCCTTTGATAATGTTAAATTGGATAAGATGTTTGAGGTACTCAAAAAAGTAGGAATAGACTATAAATGATATGGAACCTGTACAAAAACGAGACAGCATTTATCCATGGACGGACAAAACAACAAGATGTGCAGATACAGAAAGGTGTGTGGCAAGGTTGCGCACTATCCCCTGTTATCTTTAATCTATACATTGAAGAGGCGATGGAAAAAGTAAGGGAAAATTCACAGACAGGTGTAGTAATTCATGGCCAACAAATAGATATGATAAGATATGCCGATGATATAGCTGTCCTGGCTGAAAGCGAAGAAGATCTTGTAGTTCTACTGAATAGAATGGATAAAGTTATGGGGGAAGAATAATATGAGAATTAATAAAGCAAAAACAAAAGTTATGGCATGCGACAAAAAAGATCAAGTGAAAGTCCAAGTTCATGTAGGCAATGAACTGCTTGAATAAGTTGATAAATTTACTTATCTACACAGTAATATTACCAGGGATGGAAGGAGCAAGACAGAAGTGAGAAGTAGTATTGCTCAAGCAAAGGCTGCTTTTAACAAGAAGAAAACCATCTTAACATCTAAGAGCATCAGCCTTGAAATCAGGAAAAGATTATTGAAATCATATATGTGGACTGTGGCATGGTGTGAAACATGGACTCTCAGGACAGAAGAAGATGCATGCTCAAAATAAAAGGTATCGACAAGGTCACAAACGAAGTGGTTCTGGAAAAAGCAGGTGAGAAGAGAAGCTTCTGGAGTTTCATTGTTAAAAGAAGAGTTCAATTTACAGGCCATCTATTAAGACATAAATGACTCCTGAACACAATCATAGAGGGATATGTCAAGGGAAAAAGACCAAGAGGAAGACCACGACTGAGGTACATGGATCAAATCGTGAAAGATGTGGGACGTAACATCTATAAAGAAATGAAGAGAAAAGCTGAAAGACGCACAGAATGGAGACAACCTGCCATTGTAGCAGTTGCAAACCAATCCTTGGATTGACCACTACAGAAGAAGAAGAAGAAGGCCAAACAAGATACTACAATAGATGATGTTACTAAGACTTGAAAAATCTGAAATACTTAACTTGGAAACAATCCATCTCCACAGGAATGTCACTTAAGTATTTTTTACTCTCACTGTGCTTGATAGCCTGTCACTTTACACAGTATGGACTGATGTTCTCATCTCAGTGTTCAATAGATTGTAAACTTTGATACAGTTCTGAATTCTAATACATCTCGCACTGCTGGATCTGAAGTAAGGCAATGCAGTTGTCTTAAGTATCAACAGCAGACTGGCTGAATGGCACTGCATTTTAACATAAGTAATAAGAACGCTGCTAGCAGAGGCAGTGTATTGAATATCTTAAGAGGGTGTGTGTGTGTGTGTGTCACATGTTGACAATGGGGTATCCACCTCACAAGTGACCAGGTACAGCTGCCAAAAACCTTTGACAGGCTACACATCCACATCCAATGAATGACTGAGATGCTGTTGTTGGGTTGACTGAAAGTGGAACTCCAGGCACATCATGATGGCTCTCTGGTAGTTGCTCCTCCTTGGACATTGACTCAGGCCATAGGTGTGTCAGTGAAGGCAGCAGTGGCACAACGTTGATCTCCATTGGCACCACTCTTAACAGTGCTGACTGTGATGGGCAGAGAGGTGAAAGTGACTGTTGCTGTAGACCCTAGCGGTGATCCCACTCTGTGGGAAACAGATTCCAATGTTAAAATTTTGCACTGCTGCCAGTGGGATAGGATTGGAAGGATTGAACAAAGCCATCAAAGGCCAATGATCCATGATCATGTAGAACTTATGACCGTATAGATACTGGTGGAATTTGATAACTCCATAAATATAAACTGTTTGACTCAATGCCCAGGCACATCAAGGCCGTTATTACAGCCAAAGGTGATTGTTCTGAGTACTGATTTCTCAGGATCTATGCACCTAAATTGCGTGAAAATGTAATCACATGTCAAATCTAGTTTAATATATCTGTCCAATGAATACCCGTTTACCATCTGCATTTCTTCTTGGTGTAGCAATTTTAATGGCCAGTAGTATAGTTAATCAGAACTACCATTACTTTATAGTTTCTGATATGGCAGATTAGAAAAAAAATTTAAGCTCTACAAATACAGATTAGAAATTTAAAATGGGAACATGATCAAATTTATGACTTCAAGATGGAGATTCACCATTAATGGGGCAATTATCATTCTTCCAAGACCATAATAGATTTATTATACTAATTACAGTTATTGAAGGCTACACCCTAAGATATATACTATTTATTTCTTACATAAACCAAAATATACTTCATGGACACTTAATTGCAACTATTTGAATGGCATTACAAACAATGACACTAATTTTTATTGCACTCCAATCTCTATGATATTATATTTACTTGATGATTCAGTAGACACAATAACCACAATTTAAAAAATTGGTCAACAATGATACTGAAGATATAAATACTCAGACTTTATAGATGTACAGTTTGACAGATACATAACACCACAGCAAGATCCAGGAAACAACGGATTTCGACTACTAGATATATATAATCGTACAATTCTACCTATAAATAAAGGAGTATGAATATTAAAGAGGGCAATATATGTTCTACACTAATGAGCAGTACCTGCTCTAGGGGTTAAAATTGATGCCACACCTGCCAGGAACATTTACAATAAATCAGCCAGGATTATTTTTCGGTCAATGCTCAGAAACTTGTGGAGCAAATGACAGATTTACATATACCAATTGTAATTGAAAGAACTTCAGTAACTTTATTTATCTAGTGATTACCTAAGATAATTTTAGGAGTTAGTTAAAGTATATAACATTAGAGTGACAATCTAAAATAACTAAATAATTAGTACACCTTGAATCATCAGATGACCAAAAGTAAGTAATGGTCTCTTAAACTAAATAATAGTAAATTAACGCCTGCTTCTGCTGGGGGAATTTAACCCAAATCTCTCAAATATCTCTATTTTATGATTCTCTCTATTAATTATATTTGCAGCCATTTTAATTCGATTTAATCAAATAAACTTTTTCTCTTTTAAACCTAATCTTATTAAAAGATCAGAAAAAAGAACAACTGAAATAATAAATTGAACCTGAAAATTATAACAAATCTATTCTCAACATTTGATCCATTTACTAATGTCTAATTTATCATTAAATTGAACTAGAACATTTCTAGAGCTCTTATTAATCACGTCAATATTTTTTGACTAACACCATCATGAATTAATATTATCTGAAATAAACTAAATTTAACTTTACATAACGCATTTAAAACATTATTAGGACCAAAATCATTCAATGGGACAATATTCATATTTATTTCAATTTTCATTATAATATTATTCAATAATTTCATGGGATTATTCCCTCATACTCTTACTAGAACAAGATACTTAGCAATCTTTTGCAATATGACGACGATTTATAGTATTTGGATGAATCGCTCACACTAATCATGTATTTACACATCTTGTTCCTCAAGGCACTTCACCTGCACTAATATATTTTAGTACTAATTGAAACAATTAGAAATATTATCCAACAAGGTATGTTAGCATTACGACTAGCAGCAAATGTAATTACCAGTCACTTATTATTAACGCTAATAATAAATACAGGGCCAACTATAGCAATAAATTTAATTTCATTATTAATTATTGGACAAATATTCTATTAATTTTAGAATCAGCAGTAGCTATAATCCAGTCTTATGTTTACTCAATTTTAAGAAATTTATATTCTAGAGAAGTGTACTAAACTTATGTTAACAATTCACTCAAACCACCCATTTCACTTAGTAGATTATTGACCTTCACCATTAACAGGAGCAACTGGAACAATAGTTCTACTATCAGGATTAGAAAATGATTCCATCAATTCAAAATTAAACTATTCATAATTGGATTCGGAATTACTTTATTAACAATAATTCAATGATGATAAGATGAAGTTCAAGAAGGAACATATCAAGGACTACACATAGGATTTGTATCCATTAGATTATGATGGAGAATAAGTTTATTTACTGCATCAGAAATTTCACTCTTCATATTATTCTCTTGAGCTTTTTTAGCAGAAGATTAGCATCAACAATTGAATTAGGAATACTATGACCCACAATAGGAATTCAACCTTCCAATCCAATACAAATTCCATTACTTAATACAGCTATTCTTTTAGCCTCAGGGGTAATTGTAACATGAGCACACCACAGTCTCATAGAATTCAATCATACTCAAGCACTACAAGGTTTATTCTTCACAGTATTATTAGGGTTATATTTCACAATACTTCAAGCATATGAATATAGAGGAGCACCTTTTACTATTGCAGACGCAGTATACAGATCCACATTAATTTTTGCACCTGCATTCCATGGACATCTTGTAATTATGGGAACAATCTTTTTAACAACACACTTACTTCGACATTCAATAAAGCAATTCTCAACAAGACATCACTTTGGATTCGGAGCAGCAGCATGATATTGTCACTTTGTAGATGTAGTATGATTATTAATACATATCTCGATTTATTGATGAGGTAGATAACTGTTTTTCTAGTATAAATAGTACATTTGACTTCCAATCAGAAAGATTGATATAAATCAAGAAAAACAATCCTAGTCCTATCTACAAGAGTTTTTATTAGATTTACACTCCTGGAAATTGAAATAAGAACACCGTGAATTCATTGTCCCAGGAAGGGGAAGCTTTATTGACACATTCCTGGGGTCAGATACATCACATGATCACACTGACAGAACCACAGGCACATAGACACAGGCAACAGAGCATGCACAATGTCAGCACTAGTACAGTGTATATCCACCTTTCGCAGCAATGCAGGCTGCTATTCTCCCATGGAGACGATCGTACAGATGCTGGATGTAGTCCTGTGGAACGGCTTGCCCTGCCATTTCCACCTGGCGCCTCAGTTGGACCAGCGTTTGTGCTGGACGTGCAGACTGCGTGAGAAGACGCTTCATCCAGTCCCAAACATGCTCAATAGGGGACAGATCCGGAGATCTTGCTGGTCAGGGTAGTTGACTTACACCTTCTAGAGCACGTTGGATGGCACGGGATACATGCGGACGTGCATTGTCCTGTTGGAACAGCAAGTTCGCTTGCCGGTCTAGGAATGGTAGAACGATGGGTTCGATGACGGTTTGGATGTACCGTGCACTATTCAGTGTCCCCTCGACGATCACCAGAGGTGTACGGCCAGTGTAGGAGATCGCTCCCCACACCATGATGCCGGGTGTTGGCCCTGTGTGCCTCGGTCGTATGCAGTCTTGATTGTGGCGCTCACCTGCACGGCGCCAAACACGCATACGACCATCATTGGCACCAAGGCAGAAGCGACTCTCATCGCTGAAGACGACACTTCTCCATTCGTCCCTCCATTCACGCCTGTCGCGGCACCACTGGAGGCGGGCTGCACGATGTTGGGGCGTGAGCGGAAGACGGCCTAACGGTGTGCGGGACCGTGGCCCAGCTTCATGGAGACGGTTGCGAATGGTCCTCGCCGATACCCCAGGAGCAACAGTGTCCCTAATTTGCTGGGAATTGGCGGTGCGGTCCCCTACGGCACTGCGTAGGATCCTACGGTCTTGGCGTGCATCCGTGCGTCGCTGCGGTCCGGTCCTAGGTCGACGGGCACGTGCACCTTCCGCCGACCACTGGCGACAACATCGATGTACTGTGGAGACCTCACGCCCCACGTGTTGAGCAATTCGGCGGTACGTCCACCCAGCCTCCCGCATGCCCGCTATACGCCCTCGCTCAAACTCCGTCAACTGCACATACGGATCACGTCCACGCTGTCGCGGCATGCTACCAGTGTTAAAGACTGCGATGGAGCTCCGTATGTCACGGCAAACTGGCTGACACTGACGGCGGCGGTGCACAAATGCTGCGCAGGTAGCGCGCTTCGACAGCCAACACCGCGGTTCCTGGTGTGTCCGCTGTGCCGTGCGTGTGATCATTCCTTGTACAGCCCTCTCGCAGTGTCCGGAGCAAGTATGGTGGGTCTGACACACCGGTGTCAATGTGTTCTTTTTTCCATTTCCAGGAGTGTATTATTCCAATAATCATTGTAATCCTCGCAACTATCACAAAATACATCACTGACCGATAAAAACATCACCATTTGCATGGGGATTTTATCCAAAAAGATCAGCACAAATACCAGTTTCCTTCCGATTCTTCTTAGCTGCTGTAATTTTTCTAATCTTTGGTGTAGAAATTGCATTCATTCTGCGAGTTGTAATTATTTTAAAAACATCAGACATTATAATCTGAACAGTATCAACCATATTCTTTATTCTATTCCTATTAGGAGGACTATATCATGAATTAAATCAAGGAGATCTACAATGAGAAGAATAAAGGGTTGTAGTTAACTATAACATTTGAGTTGCATTTAAAAAGTCCTGATATAATCAATCAATCTTAAATAGAATAAGAAGCAAAATATTGCAATCAGTTTCAACCTGAAAGGTTGGTAAATAATGTACCCTTATTCTTTATTAATTGAAGCAAAAAAGAGACGTATAACAGTTAATAATATAATTGAACTATAAGTTCCAATTAAGGACCTGTAATGCCAATATGAAAGCTACTAACGTTTTATATTAGTGGTTAAACTTCGTTAACATTTCTAACATTTATATAGTCTAAATAAAACGTACCATTTTCACTGTAAAAATAATATGAATTATGTGGTGTCACGCCAGACACCACACTTGCTAGGTGGTAGCCTTTAAATCAGCCCAGTCCGGTAGTATACGTCGGACCTCCGTGTCGCCACTATCAGTGATTGTAGACCGAGCGCCGCCACACGGCAGGTCTAGAGAGACTTCCTAGCACTCGCCCCAGTTGTACAGCCGACTTTGCTAGCGATGGTTCACTGACTAAATACGTTCTCATTTGCGAAGACGATAGTTAGCATAGCCTTCAGCTACGTTATTTGCTACAACCTAGCAAGGCGACATTATCAGTTACTGTTGATATTGTAAATCATGTACCGTCAAGAGCGAGGTTTGTCATTAATGGATTAAAGTTAAGTATTCCACCAGCTACGTCCATTATTCTCAATTCTAATTCCCTTGTCATGTTCCAGACCTCAGGCCAGTCTGTGTGAGCTAAATCGCGTGCCTCTCGGCCTCCTCTACTAACACAGTGTTGGCTCTCCTGGCAACCACAACAAATTATATGTGTAAAAACCAAAAAATACAAATATTTTCTTAACATCTTAATATCACTAAATCAAATATTCAAAAATACAAGTTAAAAGATAAATCTTAAAATTTGAGTTGTATTGACCATTAATATAATTACTTAAATAAGTAAATAATCTGTACAAACCATGACTGTCTAATACTTCTTCCCAGCCATAATCAAAAGACTTTGATGAATAATAACCCAACTTTAAAGATATATATATATAATAAACTTAGTTGAAATGAAAGGTATAAATCATATAGAACCAGCAAATCACCAAAAGAAAATTCAAAGAAAATAAATTATAAGCAAAATCAAACTTAGAAGTGAGATAACCCAAATAAGCACCTAAAATCCTTCTTAATTAATAATCTTTGTCTCCCTAGATGATCATAAATAATATTAGACAAACAAAATAGACCAGAAGTACATAAATAATGATCAACCATCAAAGAAAGTGAACCTATACAACCTCATCAATCTGTAGTCATTAATCCACCAATAACCATTCTTATATGAGCAACAGAAGACGAAGCAATTAAAGACTTTAAATCAAATTGACAGAAAAAAATGAATCTAACAATAACTACACCAGATAAGCCTAAAGATAACCAGAAATAATTAAATTTCAATCCTAAATAAGAAATAACCTTCATTACAACGAAAATCCCATCAGCTCCTAACTTCAACAAAACACCAGCAAGAATCATTCTACCAGAAATAGGGGCTTCTACATGAGCCTTAGGAAGCCAAAGATGAACCAAAAGCATAGACATCTTAACTGAAAAAGTCAAAATTATAAAAATTTAAAACATAAGATAATACAACCCAAAATGAGACAACAAAGGAAAATAGAAATTATAAGCCAAATCATAAACCTTAAATAAAACTAACAATAAAGGTAATCTAGCAACTACAGTACAAAAAATTAAATAAACACCAGCATGTAAACGCTCAGGTTGATAACCTCAACCTAAAATTAAAAGTAAGGTAGGAATCAATTTAGCTACAAAAAATTTAAAACGAAAGAAGAGTTAATCTCACAAATGAACAATAAAGCATAATCATTAAAATATAACCCATAAAAACAAAAAAATAATACTGATATGAAGTTAAATAAAACAAACCTCTGAAGATAACCAAAAACTCAACAATGTCATATTAAAAGAAAAATAATCAGTACCAAAATAATATCTAATTATACTTAAATCAGCATATGAATATACACAATTTAAAATAACAAAACTTGACAGGAACATTAAACAATGAACCAACCTTCTAATAATTTCTGGGTATGCAGCCGGATCCCGTCGACATTCTGCCATGATATTTCGGCCCAGAGACGTCTGGCCATCAGCAGGTGAGTACACAACTACTGAAGAGCCCAGGTGCAGTCGCGGTGGCAGAATGTCGACGGGATCCGGCTGCATACCCGGAAATTATTAGAAGAACAAACACGCCGGGAAAATTTCAGAAGTCACAATGAACCAACCATCATAAATTATTTAATAAACAAAGTGAGATCAAAAACATTTTAACATAGAGACAATGAAAAATAATCAAAAAGTCATTACCAAGAGATCAAAGTACTGCAATAAATATAGAAAGACCTACGTCTCCCTTACAAACAGAAAAAACAAAAAAAATTACACAAAAATAAGCATAATCAAATACAATAAGAATATCCTCCAATCTCAAAAGAACCATTAATCAATGTTTATATTTAGAAAGAAAAAACATCAACACCAATAAAGAAGTACAAACAAAGAATATAAATAGTTTTTAATAGTTTTAAAAAGTCACCAGACTTGTAAACTGAAAATAAGTCTAGCCACCAATTTTAAAATTTCAAGGGTGGTAAAGCTTCCCATCATCAGACCCCAAAAGTAATATTTTAATAAAACAACCCCTGAAATGATAAAAATAATAAGTATATCACTATCAAACATAGTAAATTTTAATGTTATTAAATAAAGACATCCAATATCAATAATAGTTTTCATTATTCTTCAAATTTTTCTTGTAGGATTACTATTAGGGACAATAACAGATAGTTATTAATTGTTATATATTCTGTTTTTAACTTTTCTTGGTGGTATATTAGTTCTATTTATTAATATCACAAGAACTGCATCAATTAAAATATTTCAACACAAATTAAATACTATAATTGTTACTTTTACAATATGAATCTTCATTATATCAAAATTAATTATTTTAAAAATAATAATATTTATAGATTTCTTCAAACATACCGAAACTATAAATGTTAATAATTCAATAAATTATCAAAAAATAACAATTTCTTAGAAAAATTATATAGTAGACTAACATTTATTATTACAGTGATGATAATATTTTTAAGCAATATTAACTGTAGTGAAAATCACCAATATTAACCAATGTCCTATTTATAACATTAGATATTTTACAAATGAATAAACCCTTAGAATTATGACACCCTTTAATTAAAATTATTAATAACTCCCTACTCAGTCAACCTGCACTAACAAGTATTTCAATTTGATGTAATTTCGAATTCTTATTAGGATTATGTTAAGTAATTCAAATTGAGACTGGAGTATTTTTAGCTATATATTATACATCAAACATTGAAATAGCTTTCAGTAGTGTAGTTCACATCTGCTGGGATGTACATAACAGTTGAATCATTTGAAATTTAAATCCAAGTGGAGCATCTATATTTTTCATTTGCATTTACTTACATGTAGGACGAGGAATCTATTATGGATCTTATATGTATATACACACTTGAATAATTGTAACAGTAATTCTGTTCTTAGTTATAGCAACTGCACTTATAGGTTATGTTCTACCTTGAGGTCAAATATCATTCTGAGATGCAACAGTAATTAATAATTTATTATCAGCAGTTTCATTTTTAGGAACAGATTTAGTTCAATGAGTATGGGGAGGATTTGCTGTTGATAATACAACATTAAATCGATTCTTTACATTTCATTTTGTATTACCGTTTATTACTGCAGCTACAGCAGCAATCCACTTATTCTTCTTACATCAAACAGGATCTAATAACCCTCTAGGATTAAATGGAGATATTAGAAAAATATCATTCACCCATACCTTACTTTTAGGATTTCATCACATTTGTATTAATAACATCATTATTAGTTTTATTATGTCTAATAAACCCTTATCTTCTAGGATAACTGGGCATCTTTGTAACTGCCAATCCACTAGTAACAGAAGTTCACACGCAATCAGACTGATATCTCCTATGGGCTTATGCAATTCTATTACCAGCTCCTAATAAATTAGGTGGTATTATTGCACTATTTCTATCAATTACAATCTTAAAAACTTTAAAATTTTATAACAAAACACAATTCTGAGGTATTCAATTCGACCCTATCAATTAGATCCTACTTTGAATCATAGTAGTTGTTGTATGTTTACGAACATCAATTGGTAAACAACCAGTTGAAGAACCATATATAATAACAGGGCAAATCCTCACAATTATCTATTAATTATTTACATACTTTTTAATTATCATCTACATTGCAAATGCCTGAGACAGACTAATTAAGGAATAAAATAAATAAGTTAATTATCTTAGGAAAAGCATATGTTTTGAAAACATAAAACTTAAGTTTAACCCTTCTATTAACTTCCCTTAAAAAATGAAATAAACAAACTCCGTAAACCAAAAAAAAATTAAAAAATTCAATGACAAAGGTAAAATATTCTTCCATGGCAAATTTATTAATTTATCATAACAAAACTGGGGTAAACTACCTCGAACCCAAATACCAAAAAGATATAAAAGAATAAAAATCACCACCCAAAAAATTAAAGCTAACAACATTTTCATAAAAACAATTCAAGTATATTCTGCCAAAAACAGTCAAAGTAAAACCACCTGCACCATATTAAATGTTGAACCCTGACACTAATTCAGACTCAACCTCAGCAAAATCAAAAAGTTTCAATTAGTCTTGGCTAAAAAAGAAGCAAAACAAAATAAAGCTAAAGGAAAAGAAATACTGATAACCCAACGATAAAGATGATAGTTTATAAAATCAGATATATTAAAACGACCAATTACAAAAATTAAAGACAATAAAATTAAAGCTAATCTAACTTCATATGAATTTGTTTGAGCAACAGAATATAAAGAACCTAACAAAGAATAATTTGAATTAGAAGATCAACTGGCAATCATTACAGTATAAGCACCGAATCTAGTACAGCATAAAAAAACAAAAAACCATAAGAAAAAGAACACGTGTAAGTTAAGTAAGGAAAGATCACTCAAACAGCCAAAGAAATTATTAAATTAAAAACAGGTGAAACATAATAAAGTAAATAATTAGATATAATAGGGACTGGCTGCTCCTTACAGATCAATTTACTAGCATCACTAAAAGATTGATGGATCCCTACAAACCCTATTTTATTGGAACCTTTACGAGTTTGAATATAACCTAGAAACCTTTTGCTCTAATAAAGTTAAAACACAAATAACCAACAAAAGAAAATTCAAAACTAACATAAATAAATCATAAAGTATCATTACTATTTGTAGAAAAAATCTCCATAAATGAAGTCAACACATTAAGTGTCAAAATAGTACTCAATTAATATTAATCAATAATATAAAAAATATTTCACCCACATGGTCCTTTCGTACTAATATGGGTAAATAATCTAGGGGTAGAAATTGACCTGGCTCACACCGATCTGAACTCAGATAGTGTAAGAATTTATAGGTTTAACAGACCTAATTATTAGGCTCCTGCACCCAACATATTTCTTAATCCAAGTTTGAGGTAGCAATCTGCTTTGTCGATATGAGCTCTCGAAGACAATTATGCTGTTATCTGTAAGTTACCTTAATCTTATGATCATAAACTATGGATCAAAACAACAAACATAAATCAATGAAATAATAATGAAGAATTTATTTATCCTTCATGTCACCCCAACAAAACATTATTATGAAATATAGAAAGATCAACAAAAAACTATATAAAAGTAAAATGTTAAGCTCTATAGGGTCTTCTTGTACTAAAGATAAATTCAAGCCTTTTGACTTAAAATTTAAACTCAAAACTTTATTGAAACGCAGTTTATTTCTTGTTAAGCCATTGATTCCAGCCACTAATTAAGAGGCTAATGATTATGCAAACCTTTGCATAGTCAAAATACTGTGGCTCTTTAAAAATTCACTCAGTGCGCAGGCCTGACCTCAAAATATTTTCAAGAGGAAAATCAATTTTGCCTAGTTCCTTATATAAGTTAGCAATGGCAAATTTTCTATACAAATTCTATCATTATTACAAAGATTATTACATTAAATCAAGTATCTTAACACAACACCAAACATAACTATAAAATCAAAATAGAAAATAATGAACTAAAAAGTAATCTTAAAGATAGCTGGTTGGAAGCCTACTATTATATTGCAAAAAAGCAAATTGTAGGTTAATAATTATAAAGCTTAACCCTTAAAGAATAAATAAGTTAATATTAATATTTTAAATATTAAATAAAAAAATCAACTTTGAACATTAATTTTTTGCTTAAGAAACTATCTTAGGAAAACAATTACCATCTCATTTCTATAAATAACTTAACAATAATTATGACACATTTACTATAAACTATTTATAAATCAATCCAAATCGAGAGAAGTAATATAAATACCAAAATTTTGATAAACCCTGATACAAAAGGTACAAAAAATAAAACCTATTTTAAAAAATTTAAAATATTATTTTGTAAAACACATTACTACTATATTACAATTTAAAAAATCAAATCTACACAATATAATAAGAGAAAAAAATAATTATTTATATTAAATAATTAAAGAAACAAAAATTGAATATAATACAATTAATAATCAAGATATCCAGAACTGCTCAAAAAAATACTTACTATTTTCTTCCTAGATACATTTTCCAGTACATAAACTATATTATGACATGTCATAAATTGAAACTACCTTAAAATAATTTAAATAGAATAATCAATAAGGAGAGCGACGGGTGATGTGCGCTCACCTCAGAGCCAATATCAGTTAAATTAAATAAATCAAATTACTATAAAAACCACTGTCATCAACAGTATTTCACCACTGAATCCATTATAAACAAAATCTGTTGTAACTCACCTCCTCGTAATTATAAGAATTCACCTTGACCTGAAATAGTTTAAAATTATAAATCCTTAAAATTATATCTCTAAAAAGATTCTCTGATAACAGAGATATACAGACAAATAAATTAAGTAGAGTAAATCCTGTACTATCAATCATGGGGTAGGTTCCTCTGAATGGAATGAGATACTGCCAAATTCTTTGAGTTTCAAGACCTTAACTAGTAGTACCCTGGTAAGTATAATTAACACTTAAAATAATAGGGTATCTAACACTAGTTTATTATTTACATTTCACAGATTCCTAAAAAGAGCTATAAATAAATTTTAACATTTCCCCTTACAAATTTAATTTTAACCCAAATAATATAAATAACTGTTTTAACCAATAATATACACTTGTATCAATCATATAAATATGGCTGCTGGAAATAATTATGCCAATACTATATCAATTGCTAAGTCCAAGATCACTTGATAATTAAATCAAATTACTGCAAAAAGAACATTTCGTTTAACAAAACTTGCATACAATACAAAGAAAAGGTGAATAAACAAGCAAGAATAAAACTTTTGGGAAAAAGTAATGAAGCATAATAAATTAAATATCATAAGATGTAGCTATAAATACAAATATTTCAAGAAAATAAAAGCAATAATAATAATAATAATAACAATAATAATAATAATAATAATAATAATAATAATAAATGAACCATGCTCCTGTTCGTGACATCATCTCTATTATATACAATTAAAGATAAATATGTAACCTGTATACCAATAAATGTGTTATATTATATCTTTTTTGATATATTGTATCAATTTGAGGTTAGAGACCCAGGCCTGGAAAAGACCAAGTTGAAAGTTGTAAGCAAATATTGTTCCAATATCTCTGACAGCAGCCCTTTCCTACTGCTGGCTCTTTGTTTTCAACATTTTGGGATGAGATAGTATGGACCAAAACAAGAAAAAATTGTCTGATAGACATGCGCTCTAAAATGCATACCTTAAGAGCTATGAGCACTTGTTTAATAGAAGAAATGTGCTTAACGGTAAAAAAGATGAACCAGTGCTCATAGCTCTTAAGGTATGCATTTTTGAGCCCATGTTCACTGGACATTTTTTTCTTGTTTTGCTCCATAAAATCACCACTCAAAATATGGAAAGCAAAGAGCTTGCAGTAGAAGAGGTCCACTGTCAGAGGTCAGTATGATGTTTGCTAATAGCTTTCGAATCATTCATTTGCAGACCAGCGTCCCCTTTTACATAATACCCAAACCTTTGTAACATCATCACAAAATCACTCTGTATATAATAAATGTATATATGGTTTGTCTATGCAAGCTGCTTTAACTGCAGAAACACTCTGGGCACTTTTTTTTTTCCTGAATATGACGTTGTACAGTATGGTTTACATCTTTTGTTCTTAAACCTGATGTAAGAAATGCCACATCAGCTGGATGAAAACAGTATTACATAACTAAAATACAACCTAATTTACTGAAGTGTGTAGTCAACATGATGATGCCTTCAGCAGTAGATAGAATATCTATAGTGTAATCATATTGCTCTTTAAATACAACAACATAATTAAAAATCTGGGAGGAGCATTTGAAAGTCTTAAAGGTTTACCATTTCAAGGCAAAAATAATTATAAGTACCAAATTTGACTATCTGACCAAATAAACTGTTGCAGTAATTATGAGTGTATTGAATTTATTTTACTTTTTACCGAAAATGTAATATTAGGCCCAAAGGAGTGCACATACACACTTCTGTTATTGTAACTACAAACATTATGGCCTTAATGTGTGACTCAAATCAATATGTGGCATTCTTACCACAAATTACAATGATGTTGCTGATAGTTATGTCCACTTTTCCTTACACACTGAAATAGCAGCATCAAGTGCAACAGAACAAAGGGGTCACCTTTTCTTAATCACAGTTACTACGTGGAACTCTTCACTGTAAAAATTCTTTAAAAAAATACAGAATATGATAACTTTGATAACTTTCACATCTGTTAGTGTCAAAAGTATAGGGTTTAGAGGACGATCATAGAAGTAATATGTTTCAAATTATAAAAATCCTCCTGGAATAATTCATGCACATGAAAAGCAAGTGACCTGCTTCCATCTATAAAATTCCTCAAAGTATTAACATGGGTGTAATGGCTTTAAATTTTAGGATCAACTTCAGCATGCTGCCCTGTATCCAGGGCTGCATTAACCATATTGTGGTTCTTAGGCAATGCATGTCTCTACCATTTCCTCAACTCCTATATATATATATATATATATATATATATATATATATATATATATATATATATATATATATATATATATATATATTAAAAACAAAGATTCCAAGACTTACTAAGCGGGAAAGCACCGGCAGACAGGCACATGAACAAAACACACAAACACACACACAGAATTCGAGCTTTCGCAACTGGCAGTTGCTTCGTCAGGAAGGAAGGAAGGAGAGGGAAAAATGAAAGGGTGTGGGTTTTAAGGGAGAGGGTAAGGAGTCATTCCAATCCCGGGAGCGGAAAGACTTCCCTTAGGGGAAAAAAAGGACAGGTGTACACTCGCACACACACACACATATCCATCCGCACATACACAGACACAAGCAGACATATTTAAAGGCAAAGAGTTAAGGGCAGAGATGTCAGTCGAGGCGGAAGTACAGAGGCAAAGAAGTTGTTGAAAGACAGGTGAGGTATGAGCGGCGGCAACTTGAAATTAGCGGAGGTTGAGGCCTGGCGGATATCGAGAAGAGAGGATATACTGAAGGGCGAGTTCCCATCTCCGGAGTTCAGATAGGTTGGTGTTGGTGGGAAGTATCCAGATAACTCGGACGGTGTAACACTGTGCCAAGATGTGCTGGCCGTGCATCAAGGCATGTTTAGCCACAGGGTGATCCTCATTACCAACAAACACTGTCTGCCTGTGTCCATTCATGCGAATGGACAGTTTGTTGCTGGTCATTCCCACATAGAAAGCATCACAGTGCAGGCAGGTCAGTTGGTAAATCACGTGGGTGCTTTCACATGTGGCTCTCCCTTTGATTGTGTACACCTTCCGGGTTACAGGACTGGAGTAGGTGGTGGTGGGAGGGTGCATAGGACAGGTTTTACACCGGGGGCAGTTGCAAGGGTAGGAGCCAGAGGGTAGGGGAGGTGGTTTGGGGATTTCATAGGGATGAACCAAGAGGTTACGAAGGTTAGGTGGATGGCGGAAAGACACTCTTGGTGGAGTGGGGAGGATTTCATGAAGGATGGATCTCATTTCGGGGCAGGATTTTAGGAAGTCGTATCCCTGCTGGAGAGCCACATTCAGAGTCTGATCCAGTCCCGGGAAGTATTCTGTTACAAGTGGGGCACTTTTGGGGTTCTTCTGTGAGAGGTTCTGGGTTTGAGGGGATGAGGAAGTGGCTCTGGTTATCTGCTTCTGTACCAGGTTGGGAGGGTAGTTGCGGGATGCGAAAGCTGTTTTCAGGTTGTTGGTGTAATGGTCGAGGGATTCAGGACTGGAGCAGATTCGTTTGCCACGAAGGCCTAGGCTGTAGGGAAGGGACCGTTTGATATGGAATGGGTGGCAGCTGTCATAATGGAGGTACTGTTGCTTGTTGGTGGGTTTGATGTGGACGGATGTGTGCAGCTGGCCATTGGACAGATGGAGGTCAACATCTAGGAAAGTGGCATGGGATTTGGAGTAGGACCAGGTGAATCTGATGGAACCAAAGGAGTTGAGGTTGGAGAGGAAATTCTGGAGTTGTTCTTCACTGTGAGTCCAGATCATGAAGATGTCATCAATAAATCTGTACCAAACTTTGGGTTGGCAGGCTTGGGTAACCAAGAAGGCTTCCTCTAAGCGACCCATAAATAGGTTGGCATACGAGGGGGCCATCCTGGTACCCATGGCTGTTCCCTTTAATTGTTGGTATGTCTGGCCTTCAAAAGTGAAGAAGTTGTGGGTCAGGATGAAGCTGGCTAAGGTGACGAGGAAAGAGGTTTTAGGTAGGGTGGCAGGTGATCGGCGTGAAAGGAAGTGCTCCATTGCAGCGAGGCCCTGGACGTGCGGGATATTTGTGTATAGGGAAGTGGCATCAATGGTTACCAGGATGGTTTCTGGGGGTAACAGACTGGGTACGGATTCCAGGCGTTCGAGAAAGTGGTTGGTGTCTTTGATGAAGGATGGGAGACTGCATGTAATGGGTTGAAGGTGTTGATCTACGTAGGCAGAGATACGTTCTGTGGGGGCTTGGTAACCAGCTACAATGGGGCGGCCAGGATGTTTGGGTTTGTGAATTTTAGGAAGTAGGTAGAAGGTAGGAGTGCGAGGTGACGGTGGGGTGAGGAGTTTGATGGAGTCAGGTGAAAGGTTTTGTAGGGGGCCTAAGGTTCTGAGGATTCCTTGAAGCTCCGCCTGGACATCAGGAATGGGATTACTTCGGCAAACTTTGTATGTAGAGTTGTCTGAAAGCTGACGCAGTCCCTCAGCCACACACTCCCGACGATCAAGTACCACAGTCGTGGAACCCTTGTCAGCCGGAAGAATGATGATGGATCGGTCAGCTTTCAGATCACGGATAGCCTGGGATTCGGCTGTGGTGATGTTGGGAGTAGGATTAAGGTTTTTCAAGAAAGATTGAGAGGCAAGGCTGGAAGTGAGAAATTCCTGGAGGGTTTGGAGAGGGTGATTTTGAGGAAGAGGAGGTGGGTCCCGCTGTGATGGAGGACGGAACTGTTGCAGGCAGGGTTCAATTTGGATAGTGTCTTGGGGAGTTGGATCATTAGGAGTGGGATCAGGATTGTTTTTCTTCGTGGCAAAGTGATATTTCCAGCAGAGACTACGAGTGTAGGACAGTAAATCCTTGACAAGGGCAGTTTGGTTGAACCTGGGAGTGGGGCTGAAGGTGAGGCCTTTGGATAGGAAAGAGGTTTCGGATTGGGAGAGGGGTTTGGAGGAAAGGTTAACTACTGAATTGGGGTGTTGTGGTTCCAGATTGTGTTGACTAGAATTTTGAGGTGTTGGGGGGAGTGGAGCTGGAAGTGGGAGATTGAGTAGATGGGAGAGACTGGGTCTGTGTGCAATGAGAGGAGGTTGAGGTTTGTTGGAAAGGTTGTGGAGGGTGAGTGAGTTGCCTTTCCGGAGGTGGGAAACCAGGAGATTGGATAGTTTTTTGAGGTGGAGGGTGGCATGTTGTTCTAATTTGCGGTTGGCCTGTAGGAGGATGCTATGTACAGCCGGTGTGGATGTGGGAGAGGAAAGATTGAGGACTTTGATTTGGGATAGGAGTTGACGGGTGTGTTCATTGGCCGAGTCGATGTATAGGTGAAGGATTAGGCGGGTGAGGGCTATGGATTGTGCTGTTTGGAACTGGTATAAGGACTGATGGAAAGAAGGATTGCAGCCAGAGATGGGAACTTTAAGTGTGAGGCCTTTGGGAGTAATGCCAAATGTCAGACAAGCCTGAGTAAATAAAATATGGGAGCGTAATCTGGCTAGGGTGAAGGCATGTTTGCGGAGGGAATGTAAATAAAATTTAATGGGGTCGTTGTAGGGATGTTGTGAGGTTGACATGGTATTGGTAGGTGGAAAGGGTAATATGAGGTTAAAGTGAAAGTAAAGAGAGATTTATATAGGGAGAGATAAAGGTGTGAAAAAAGTCGAAAAAGTGTTGGTTTGAGATGAGCTATGTTGATCATGTGCTGAACTTAGGTTGGTGAACAACAATGGGTGCAAAGGTTGGGTAGTTATGTTGTCTCCAGATCACGTTAAAGGGTGGGGAAATTCAAGAAAATTTCGAGAAATTCAAGAAAATTTCGACAAAAAAATTTTTTCGAAAAAAGTTTCGAAAAAATAATTTGCGAAAAAATAAAATTCGAAAAAAATTTTCGAATAAAATCTCGAAGAGTATGTGTGTAAATGTATTCAAAGGACTGGTTATGTACTGGCAGGTTATGATAATGAGGCTAACAATTGTTTGATGAAGAAATAATAACGTGTAAACCTGTGGGAAGCTGCTAGAAAATGATCGGTTTTGTGGGAAAAACGGGAATGGAAATAAAACGAAAGTTGTTGGGAATTTTTTTTTTTTTTTTTTTTTTTTTTTTTTTTTGCCGCAATACACTTCATAACTATGCTGCTTCCCCTTCTTTCCTTTTTTTTACTTTTTTTTTCGAAGTATGCCACCACATTATTCAATAAAAAGATTGAAACAAATAAAAGGAAAATATGCATAATTTTTTATTAAATCATTTTGTAAAGTATAATATGTTTAAATATTAACTCTTCTTATATTTTTTAGCTAAATTATCATTTAACATATCTCGAAAGTCTCTTTCCCAATATATCATTTTCAGTTGCCACCACCAATAAATTTAAACAGTTCTGAGACACTGATGATTGAAAACATTTTTTGATTAGTTTTAATTTCAGAAAATTATGTTTACTCATGTGTTTGTAATCATCAGACTTGTATGTACTGTGTCCTCAATGCTGTCATTATATTTGCGAAAGCTTACTGTGCCATATTACCAAAAATCAGTTTATATGATTCCTCAGCAGGTACAATTTTATCTTTTTGAGCATCCCAAGTTGTAAAATGAAGTACTTTAAGTGCACCATCTCATCTATAAACTCAGGCTCAATGTCCTCAGAATAATGTCCCCTAAAATTTGTACAACTCTATCTAACTTCACTATTGGACTTTGTCGAGAAATCTTTAAAAAAAGATTTAATTTCTTGGTAAGCTTCTACTCATTGCAGCAATTCCGTAAACAATATGTCAAGTACAGCCAAATAAAAACTGAAACTTAACATCTCTTTTCCTCTGTAGACGTCTTCTGCTTACCTGTCTTTGTGATGCTTTTTCGTTCATTGTACATGCTGATCTTCACCACTGTACCAGGTACAAGTTTTCTCATTTGCCTTAATCTTGTAATTGTCACGCAATACTTAAAGTGAAATTAAAAATTCTAACAGCAATTTTAAAAGATCATCTGCAGTTCAATATCTGTTTTTTGTAGAGATTAATGACACCATTGATTTGATCTAATATGGCAGCCCAAAATACTGCCAATACAGCATTTTCTTTTTTTCCCCTAAGTTCTTTAATAGACATCTGGCCTTACAAAGCACTTGCAATGTCTCAGTCTCATCGTCAGCAACAGACTGCAAAAGCTTTCTGGAAACTGTTGTTACCTTTTGACAAAGCCTTAATAGCATCACCCCTTTCACACCTTCATGTGCAGGTTACTATTTTCAGAACTACTGATGAGTGTAGCTTACGTTCATCGCCTTTTCCAAGATGTTTGAGCATAATGGTCCAGTGATGAATTGACACTGAAAAAAAGTTGTATAGTGCTTACACAAATCCGAAGAATGAGACTGCTCCAAAGCAGCTCACCATAGCAATGTACTCCAGTCAAATTCAGTGAGTATGCTGCACATGGAATGTTTTGTGTGAGGTGATTTATTTTCTTAATATGTGCCTGTAGACCATTGTAACAAAATATATATTTGATGAATTGTCGCACAACTGGTCTCTCAAATGTTTTGTCTCAATGATATATTTGTTTAAAAAATTCCCCTTTGTGGTTTTCAGTAGGAATAAACATTAGAAAACATTCTGCTACTTCTATTTTTGACACAATGTATGTCAGTACTACAGTCAACTGATCAGTATGACATACATCTGTTGTCAAATTGACACTTACTGAGGCTTCAACAGTTTCATTGATAATTAATTTTAATACCTTATTTCCCTATATGTCAATAAGTTCCTCCCAAATTGTAGAAGACAAGTATGATTGTTTCCCCTTGCATACATTATCATATTCACCTAAATGTGAACTAAGGAATGAGTCGTACTTCGTGATTACCTCAAAAAACTCCCAAATACACTCCTGGAAATTGAAATAAGAACACCGTGAATTCATTGTCCCAGGAAGGGGAAACTTTATTGACACATTCCTGGGGTCAGATACATCACATGATCACACTGACAGAACCACAGGCACATAGACACAGGTAACACAGCATGCACAATGTAGGCACTAGTACAGTGTATATCCACCTTTCACAGCAATGCACGCTGCTATTCTCCCATGGAGACGATCGTACAGATGCTGGATGTAGTCCTGTGGAGCGGCTTGCCATGCCATTTGCACCTGGCGCCTCAGTTGGACGTGCAGACCGCGTGAGACGACGCTTCATCCAGTCCCAAACATGCTCAATGGAGGACAGATCCGGAGATCTTGCTGGCCAGGGTAGTTGACTTACACCTTCTAGAGCACATTGGGTGGCACGGGATACATGCAGACATGCATTTTCCTGTTAGAACAGCAAGTTCCCTTGCCGGTCTAGGAATGGTAGAACGATAGGTTCAATGACGGTTTGGATGTACCGTGCACTATTCAGTGTCCCCTCGACAATCACCAGAGGTGTACGGCCAATGTAGGAGATTGCTCCCCACACCATAATGCCGGGTGTTGGTCCTGTGTGCCTCGGTCGTATGCAGTCCTGATTGTGGCGCTCACCTGCACGGCGCCAAACACGCATACGACCATCATTGGCACCAAGGCAGAAGCGACTCTCATCGCTGAAGACGACACGTCTCTATTCACGCCTGTCGCGAAACCCCTGGAGGCGGGCTGCACGATGTTGGGGCGTGAGCGGAAGACGGCCTAATGGTGTGCGGGGCCATAGCCCAGCTTCATGGAGACGGTTGCGAATGGTCCTCACCGATACCCCAGGAGCAACAGTATCCCTAATTTGCTGGGAAGTGGCGGTGCGGTCCCCTACGGCACTGAATAGGATCCTACGGTCTTGGCGTGCATCCGTGCGTCACTGCGGTCCGGTCCCAGGTCGACGGGCACGTGCACTTTCCGCCGACCACTGGCGACAACATCGATGTACTGTGGAGACCTCACGCCCCACGTGTTGAGCAATTCGGCAGTACGTCCACCCGGCCTCCTGCATGCCCACTATACGCCCTCATTCAAAGTCCGTCAACTGCACATACGGTTCACGTCCACGCTGTTGCGGCATGCTACCAGTGTTAAAGACTGCGATGGAGCTCCGTATGCCACGGCAAACTGGCTGACACTGACGGCGGCGGTGCACAAATGCTGCACAGCTAGCGCCATTCGACGGCCAACACCGCGGTTCCTGGTGTGTCCACTGTGCCGTGCGTGTGATCATTGCTTGCACAGCCCTCTCGCAGTGTCCGGAGCAAGTATGGTGGGTCTGACACACCGGTGTCAATGTGTTCTTTTTTCCATTTCCAGGAGTGTAGTTGCCATGCTGAAGGCAAGAATTTCACTATCATCACCAAACGCTAATACACAGGATGATAAAAATTTAATCACTGAGACCACAGTTAGTTAAACTTTCACCCAATATTATCTTTCTTTGTTGAATGTGATTTCCAATGAGCTGGAATCAGTGTTTGTACACATACTTGGTGTGCTGCTTTATTCTCATGTGATTTAATTTGGTGTAACACATTTTTACAATCCAGTTTGAAATTGTGATTGGCTTTGAGGTTCACAAAAAAGAGTACATGCAAAACAGTATACATTTCCCGTATATGCAGAATATATGAGCCACTCTTATTTAATTTTACCATCACTTACATGTTTCTTAAAAAATGTAAACAGAGGAAAAATTCTTTTGCTGTCATCATATTGTCATCCTGAAGCAAAAAATCACATTCAAAAGTGTTCACATTTATTAGGATCTCTAGTATACCCAGAAACTTGTATTTCATTGGTATCATTTTGCCATAAAGCAATTTCATTCTCTTATTCTACTCCTAGATTGACTATGTTTTGATATAGTAATCAGATCTTGGTCTCAACCTCACTTTCCTCTGCACCCTTGCACCATCTTGATCCTGGCCAGTCCATTCAGAATGCTCACTACTTGTAATTCATACTGGGTCCACTGCCATCATGTGGCTGGCAGACATACTTGGAGACACATACTGTTGATTTTCCGTTGATTGACAACTAAATTTGAGTCAAAAAAGGTTTTGTATTTTCTTTAATTGTTTATCAAGCTTTTTATGTTGCTCTTGTTGCTTTTTATTTTTTTTCCAAACTACACTCCTGGAAATGGAAAAAAGAACACATTGACACCGGTGTGTCAGACCCACCATACTGGCTCTGGACACTGCGAGAGGGCTGTACAAGCAATGATCACACGCACGGCACAGCGGACACACCAGGAAACAGCGTCGAATGGCGCTAGCTGCGCAGCATTTGTGCACCGCCGCCGTCAATGTCAGCCAGTTTGCCGTGACATACGGAGCTCCATCGCAGTCTTTAACACTGGTAGCACGCCGCGACAGCGTGGACGTGAACCGTATGTGTAGTTGACGGACTTTGAGCGAGGGCGTGTAGTGGGCATGCGGGAGGCCGGGTGGACGTACCGCCGAATTGCTCAACACGTGGGGCGTAAGGTCTCCACAGTACATCGATGTTGTCGCCAGTGGTCGGCGGAAGGTGCACGTGCCCGTCGACGTGGGACCGGACCGCAGCGACACACGGATGCACGCCAAGACCGTAGGATCCTACGCAGTGCTGTAGGGGACCGCACCGCCACTTCCCAGCAAATTAGGGACACTGTTGCTCCTGGGGTATCTGCGAGGACCATTCACAACCGTCTCCATGAAGCTGGGCTACGGTCCCGCACACCGTTAGGCCGTCTTCCGCTCACGCCCCAACATCGTGCAGCCCGCCTCCAGTGGTGTCGCGACAGGCGTGAATGGAGGGACGAATGGAGACGTGTCGTCTTCAGCGATGAGAGTCGCTTCTGCCTTGGTGCCAATGATGGTCGTATGCGTGTTTGGCGCCGTGCAGGTGAGCGCCACAATGAGGACTGCATACGACCGAGGCACACAGGGCCAACACCCGGCATCATGGTGTGGGGAGCGATCTCCTACACTGGCCGTACACCTCTGGTGATTGTCGAGGGGACACTGAATAGTGCACGGTACATCCAAACCATCATCGAACCCATCGTTCTACCATTCCTAGACCGGCAAGGGAACTTGCTGTTCCAACAGGACAATGTACTTCTGCATGTATCCCGTGCCACCCAACGTGCTCTAGAAGTTGTAAGTCAACTACCCTGGCCAGCAAGATCTCCAGATCTTTCCCCCATTGAGCATGTTTGGGACTGGATGAAGCGTCGTCTCACGTGGTCTGCACGTCCAGCACGAACGCTGGTCCAACTGAGGTGCCAGGTGGAAATGGCATGGCAAGCCACTCCACAGGACTACATCCAGCATCTGTACGATCGTCTCCATGGGAGAATAGCATCCTGCATTGCTGCGAAAGGTGGATATACACTGTACTAGTGCCGACATTGTGCATGCTCTGTTACCTGTGTCTATGTGCCTGTGGTTCTGTCAGTGTGATCATGTGATGTATCTGACCCCAGGAATGTGTCAATAAAGTTTCCCCTTCCTGGGACAATGAATTCACGGTGTTCTTATTTCAATTTCCAGGAGTGTACTTTGGTGTTTTTCTTTACAGGTACCTCCGACATTTTGTTCTTGAAAAAAAGCTTAATAATTGTGTGATTAGAGTGCAGCTTTGTAATTTACAAATTACATTTGACAAGTAAGCACTTACTTATGTATTTAAATAAAATGAACTGAATCTGTATTTAACTATCCTCTATATTTATATCATTAATCATTTATTATTTTTCTGTCTTGGTATCAGAGGAATGGAGAGAAAGTCAAGAAGAGTATGAGATGAAATAGTAACAGTTTAATAACATCTACACAAGAAAACTTTGGCACTTCACGATCATCAAATTCTATAACTTTAAATGAAATAAATATGTAAAATATAATCTTGTAATCAAACTTACATGGTATCGTAAAATTTATTATACTCATTGTCTTGCCAATTTTCTTGAAGCACCTGTAGTCATTATAAAAACCCAGCATTGTTATCCAAATTAGTAAGTTTTGAAACACAAGCCACAGCAAAACTTTATAAAGTTAATTCAAGATTGAAAAACTCGCAAATTTCAATTGCAGAACAAAAAGAACACTAAACAACTTATAGTGTTTCCAGACATATGTATAGAATGACTCGGAGACACCCCCAATGCTCTTTGTTATACAAACCAGTACTGCCAATCTTATGAAAGCAATGTGGCCACAGGGTTAATGAAAACATGTACCAGTATGTGTGCATTCACTATACAGATTTTCTGAAGTGTGCTGCATTAAAAAAAGGTGTTCTTGCCATGCCATTCTCCGATTAGTTGGCATTAAAATTGACACAATAAAATATAATATTATTGTAATGGTTGGTGCATAAGTTCATAGCATTTTTCCATAAGTTTAACAAACACAACACAAGCATGTAAATGAGACTTTAGTCATCAATAATATAAGGGGCATTCAAATGAAACCCGCTCACTAGTGTAAAGTAACGGTAACGATTTTATCAACTCAAAACTATATGTAATTATACACAGTACAAATACTCAAAAATAGTCGCCAAAACTGTTGGCACATTTATCCCATTGTAACACTAGCCGGACAATTCCATCCTTGAAGAAGCTAGTAGGCTGCTGTCAGATCCAGCATGGACCCAGTCACACACTTCATCGTCCGTTGTGAATCGATGTCCATGAATATCTTGTTTTAGCTAAAGCAAACTTTAGCTTTATCAAGACTAAAGCATTCAGTTCTGCAACCATTTCCAATGTGATGACATGATGAGCCTGTCAAGGACGAGCATTGTCTTCCAATAATTCACACCCCTCAAGGAATTGTTTGTGCCATTCCACAACACTTGAACGACTCAGACTGTACTCACCGCACACAGCCTTCATCCATCGATACATTTCACGGCCTCCAACTCCCTCCACCACCAAAAGTTGAAAGTTGTTCGTGCTTACTTGCCTGCATGTTTGGTAGTGGACAATAACTTATGCGATCACCTTCTCTTTGGCCTGAAATCACACTGGCGCTATGCAACATCAAACAGTGCACACACGTAAGTCTCTCCACCAATAGATGGTGCCACCATACCCACAGTTAGGTGGTGAAGTTGGGCCACATTCGTAGGGCTTTCCAACCAGAAACAAAGTTCCTTTAATGTTGTTCAAGAGAGAGCAGAGAAACTGAAAATCTGAGAGCGTAAGATCAGGTGACTAAGGTGGTTGCAGAATTACTTCCCAATTCAAATTCTGTATGGGGTTTTCTGTGAGTCTAGCAGAATGTGATAAATTGTAATCATGAAGTAGCATCACTTCACACAGTATTCCTGATTACTTTCCTTGGATTGTGTCTGCAAGATGTCGCAGTTGTTGACAGCAAATGTCAGCAATGATGGTTACACTTCGGGGAAGCAATTCATAGTACACCATACCGTCACTGTTCCACCAGGTGCATAACATTACCTTCTCTTTCTTGTCACTAGTAATGATACAGGATATAATGGTCAGTGTCATTCACAAGCCAATTGATGATGAGATGAGCAAACAGAGATGTGCATATGGCTATCTGGTGATTTTTGTGATTTTGGCTTAGATCATTCGGACCCATGCCTCTGATTTTTGAACATTCCTCATTGCATGCATATGTCGCACAATGGTGGAATGTTCACAGATCATCACAAGTGCTTAAACAATCATCATCAAACCCTGAAGCTCTTCCTGGATGTTGAGAGTCACTAATGTCAAAACGATCCACTTAAAACGAGAAAACCATTTTCTTGCCATACTCTGTTCAATAGTATAATCCCCATACATGGCACAGATGATTCTGGCTGCCTCTGCTGCTATCATCGCTCCTCTACTGAAAAGCAGAATAATGTGTCAGAAATGTTCTGATTTCTTCACTTGGCCCTCCATTTTCTTGTGTCTGAAGCTCCACTCACTATCTCCAAATGCCAAAAGGCAATATGTACTGTTAACTCAAATAGCAACAACAACCTACAAATAAAAGATGACAATTGATAAATAAACCAACAGTAACCAGGATACCAACATGCAAAACAAAAATGCTATGAACTTATGCACGAACCAAGTGTAATAATTTGAAATGTGTTCTGAAATGTACTGTAGGGGGCAAAAAAAAAATTATAATAATTGTCATTGGTTACATATCAGTTAAACTTAATTTTCACTGTAAAATCTCTCTCTCTGTCTTGTAATGTGGCCCCGTAGCTGATGCGGGGCCACTAGGCAGTTGCCTACACTGCCTAATGGATAATCCAGCTCTGCCTGGATCCAGTGTTTAGTGTTTGCCTCTTTGTTCTAGCTCACAAAGAGTCTGTAACTTTATTACATTTCTCCAGAGCTGGTCAGACTGGGCAATTGTAGATACATAAAGTAGTTTTAAAAATGATTTTACAAACATTAACCTCCTCACCAGTCATGAAAAAATAAAATGCTATATTAAGTTGCCGTGGAGTTCTGCAGCCTATGACATGAGTACAGCAATGAATATGAATTGTCTCTGGATTTCTGTTCATCTAATGACCAGTATGCCAAAAACAGTTCCAGACTGCACTCACTACTGAACATTAGGAGCTTTGAGGGTTGCAGTTTTCTTTATATACTACTTTCGTTGCCCTTTGTAGTCATATACTTTTACTTTGTGTGAGATAATTCAGTTGGTATATTTGTTCTGCTGAGTGTTTCACAAAGATTTTCAGGCACATCGGAAACAGCAATCCCAGAACTGTCATCACTATCATTTCCACACTCATCATTGGAAGAATGCTTTTTGCCATAAACAACTTTTTGCACTTTTCAGAAGGTGTTATGTTACAATAAAATCGTATACGAGCAATAGAAAACAATTTGTCTTGCTTAAAACAAACAGTGGGTCTTACAAATCTAAAATTACTGATATCAAATATGTAGTGCCTCAAGGTTCTGTCTTGGGACCCCTTCTTTTCTTGATTTATGTTATAGATATACAGTATTGTTCTCCTAACTGTACAAAAATATTGTATGCAGATGACACATCAATAGTGTGTAAACACAGAGACTGTGAGAGTCTGGAGTTATCGTGCAACAGTGTAACTAATGAAATAGTCAAGTATTTTAATGAAAGCCATCTAAATGTAAGTGCTTCAAAGACTGCAATGATGGAATTTAACACAAGGAAACAAATAGAATTTGACATGAAATTATCCATAGGAAATGACATTGTAAAAAAAAGAAAAATGGACAAAGTTCTTGGGAATTACAATCTAGGACAGCCTCAAATGGGACATGCATATTGATTCCTTAGCATGTACTGTTGAAGAATGTGTTTGCTATAAATATGATTAGCAAATATTGTAAGGACATGTGTGTACTAAAAACTGCTTATCATGCCTTATTCCCATCAAACTTAAACTATGCTGTAGAAATATGTGGTGCAACAACTCAAGCCAACCTAAGTACATTATTAATACTACAGAAAAAAAGTTATCAGAATTATTTGTGGTGCCAAACCTCAAGACTCATGTCGGAATCTGTTCCCAAAATTAGGTGTGCTTACCATTATAGGTGTATACATATTTAAAGTTATATTGCTTGTGAAAACAATAAATCCAAATTTCAACTGTGACCTGCACCAGTATGATACAAGGCAAAAGTTCAGATACCATGTAAATAGCCACAGAACAGCTTTATATGAAAAAAAAATGCACTTCATTCTGGGCTGAAGCTAGCCAATGCCCTACCAAAAAGTCTCACAATCCTTCCTACTAACAAATTAAAAGATCAGCTAAAAAGAATTCTAATTTAAAACCCTTTTTATTCCCTAGATGAGTATTATATCTGCATGAAAAGTGCTTCATAAGTATGTCAAGCTCATAGTTTTAAGTAAACTACAACTAATATAATGTTGATGACAACAATATTTGAAATATTGTGATTGTATACTACCAAATGTAAAATGCATAAAAATGTAAAATTTATTAATACAAACAAATCTTTAGTTTGTAATTTATAAACTGACGTATTCAGAAGAATAATCTGTATGATGTCCTGAAACTGTATTATTTCTAGGGATTGTATTTGATTGTTCGATGTTGAATAAATATTATTATTATTTCTCTTTTCTGTCTCAAATGTTATGTCTGGTTAAAAATGGAAAGTGACGCGGACCTTGATCAAGCGTGACTTCCTTGTAACTGTACGGTATTATGTTACATTGCACTTAGGAACTTTCGGGTAACTGAACATGTATCAATAATTACAGATTTCTGTAGTTGTATATATACGTTTGGATGTAGCTGTATTGCGTTGATGTATTGGTGGATATTGTGTGGTATGACTCCTGTAGTTGATATTATAATTGGTATGATGTCAACTTTATCCTGATGCCACATGTCTTTGACTTCCTCAGCCAGTTGGATGTATTTTTCAATTTTTTCTCCTGTTTTCTTCTGTATATTTGTTGTATTGGGTATGGATATTTCGATTAGTTGTGTTAATTTCTTCTTTTTATTGGTGAGTATTATGTCAGGTTTGTTATGTGGTGTTGTTTTATCTGTTATAATTGTTCTGTTCCAGTATAATTTGTATTCATCATTCTCCAGTACATTTTGTGGTGCATACTTGTATGTGGGAATGTGTTGTTTTATTAGTTTATGTTGTATGGCAAGTCGTTGATGTATCATTTTTGCTACATTGTCATGTCTTCTGAGGTATTCTGTATTTGCTAGTATCATACATCCACTTGTGATGTGATCTACTGTTTCTATTTGTTGTTTGCAAAGTCTGCATTTATCTGTTGTGGTATTGGGATCTTTAATAATATGTTTGCTGTAATATCGGGTGTTTATTGTTTGATCCTGTATTGCAATCATGAATCCTTCCATCTCACTTATATATTGCCTTTTCTTAGCCATGTGTTGGATTGGTCTTGATCGATGTGTGGCTGTGTTAGATGATACAGTGTTTTCTTTTTCCAATTTACTTTCTTCGTATCTGTTGATGTTATGTGATCTAAAGGGTTGTAGAAATGGTTATGAAATTTCAATGGTGTAGCCGATGTATTTATATGAGTGATTGCTTTGTGTATTTTGCTAGTTTCTGCTTGTTCTATAAAGAATTTTCTTAAATTGTCTACCTGTCCATAATCTAGGACTTGCCAAGTGGGAAAGTGCTGGTAGACAGGCACAATAAATAAAACACACATGCACACACACAGAATTTCTAGGTTTCGCAACCGACGGTTGCTTCTTCAGGAAAGAGGGAAGGAGAGGGAAAGACGAAAGGATGTGAGTTTTAAGGGAGAGGGTAAGGAGTCATTCCAATCCCGGGAGTGGAAAGACTTACCTTTGGGGGAAAAAAGGACAGGTGTACACTCGCACACACACACATATCCATCCGAAAATACACAGACACAAGCATAGTTCGGGCAGAGATGTCAGTCGAGGCGGAAGTACAGAGGCAATGAAGTTGTTGAAAGCCAGGTGAGGTATGAGTGGCGCCAACTTGAAATTAGTGGAGGTTGAGGCCTGGCAGACATCGAGAAGAGAGGATATTCTGAAGGGCAAGTTCCCATCTCCGGAGTTCGGATAGGTTGGTGTTGGTGGGAAGTATCCAGATAACCCGGACGGTGTAACACTGTGCCAAGATGTGCTGGCCGTGCACCAAGGCATGTTTAACCACAGGGTGATCCTCATTACCAACAAACACTGTCTGCCTGTGCCATTCATGCGAATGGACAGTTTGTTGCTGGTCATTCCCACATAGAAAGCGTCACAGTGTAGGCAGGTCAGTTGGTAAATCACGTGGGTGCTTTCACACGTGGCTCTGCCTTTGATTGTGTACACGTTCCGGGTTACAGGACTGGAGTAGGTGGTGGTGGGAGGGTGCATAGGACAGGTTTTACACCAGGGGCGGTTATAAGGGTAGGAGCCAGAGGGTAAGGAAGGTGGTTTGGAGATTTCATAGGTATGAACCAAGAGGTTACGAAGGTTAGGTGGACAGCGGAAAGACACTCTTGGTGGAGTGGGGAGGATTTCATGAATGATGGATCTCATTTCGGGGCAGGATTTTAGGAAGTCGTATCCCTGTTGGAGAGCCACATTCAGAGTCTGATCCAGTCCCGGGAAGTATCCTGTCATAAGTGGGGCACTTTTGGGTTCTTCTGTGAGAGGTTCTGGGTTTGAGGGGATGAGGGAGTGGCTCTGGTTATTTGCTTCTGTACCAGGTCGGGAGGGTAGTTGCAGGACGCGAAAGCTGTTTTCAGGTTGTTGGTGTAATGGTTCAGGGATTCAGGACTGGAGCAGATTCGTTTGCCATGAAGGCCTAGGCTGTAGGGAAGGGACCATTTTATATGGAATGGGTGGCAGCTGTCATAATGGAGGTACTGTTGCTTGTTGGTGGGTTTGATGTGGACGGATGTGTGAAGCTGGCCATTGGACAGATGGAGGTCAACGACAACGAAAGAGGCATGGGATTTGGAGTAGGACCAGGTGAATCTGATGGAACCAAAGGAGTTGAGGTTGGAGAGGAAATTTAGGAGTTGTTCTTCACTGTGAGTCCAGATCATGAAGATGTCGTCAATAAATCTGTACCAAAATTTGGGTTGGCAGGCTTGGGTAACCAAGAAGGCTTCCTCTAAGCAGCCCATAAATAGGTTGGCATACAAGGGGGCCATCCTGGTACCCATGGCTGTTCCCTTTAATTGTTGATATGTCTGGCCTTCAAAAGTGAAGAAGTTGTGGGTCAGGATGAAGCTGGCTAAGGTGACGAGGAAAGAGGTTTTAGGTAGGGTGGCAGGTGATCGGCGTGAAAGGAAGTGCTCCATTGCAGCGAGGCCCTGGACGTGCGGGATATTTGTGTATAGGGAAGTGGCATCAATGGTTACAAGGATGGTTTCCGGGGGTAACTGACTGGGTAAGGATTCCAGGCATTCGAGAAAGTGGTTGGTGTCTTTGATGAAGGATTGGAGACTGCATGTAATGGGTTGAAGGTGTTGTTCTACGTAGGCAGAGATACATTCTGTGGGGGCTTGGTAACCAGCTACAATGGGGCGGCCGGGATGTTTGGGTTTGTGAATTTTAGGGAGTAGGTAGAAGGTAGGAGTTCGAGGTGTTGGTTGGGTCAGGAGTTTGATGGAGTCAGGTGAAAGGTTTTGTAGGGGGCCTAAGGTTCTGAGGATTCCTTGAAGCTCCGCCTGGACATCAGGAATGGGACTACCGTGGCAAACTTTGTATGTAGAGTTGTCTGAAAGCTGACGCAGTCCCTCAGCCACATACTCCTGACGATCAAGTACCACGGTCGTGGAACCCTTGTCAGCCAGAAGAATGATGATGGATCGGTCAGCTTTCAGATCACGGATAGCCTGGGCTCCGGCTGTGGTGATGTTGGGAGTAGGGTTAAGGGTTTCCAAGAAAGATTGAGAGGCAAGGCTGGAAGTGAGAAATTCCTGGAAGGTTTGGAGAGGGTGATTTTGAGGAAGAGGAGGTGGGTCCCGCTGTGATGGAAGACGGAACTGTTCCAGGCAGGGTTCAATTTGGATAGTGTCTTGGGGAATTGGATCATTAGGAGTGGGATCAGGATTATTTTTCTTCGTGGCAAAGTGATATTTCCAGCAGAGACTACTAGTGTAGGACAGTAAATCTTTGACAAGGGCAGTTTGGTTGAACCTGGGAGTGGGGCTGAAGGTGAGGCCTTTGGATAGGACAGAGGTTTCGGATTGGGAAAGAGGTTTGGAGGAAAGGTTAACTACTGAATTGGGGTGTTGAGGTTCCAGATTGTGTTGACTGGAATTTTGAGGTGTTGGGGGGAGTGGAGATGGAAGTGGGAGATTGAGTAGATGGGAGAGACTGGGTCTGTGTGCAATGAGAGGAGGCTGAGGTTTGTTGGAAAGGTTGTGGAGGGTGAGTGAGTTGCCTTTCCGGAGGTGGGAAACCAGCAGATTGGATAGTTTTTTGAGGTGGAGGGTGGCATGCTGTTCTAATTTGCGAGACTGCTATGAACAGCCGGTGTGGATGTGGGAGAGGAAAGATTGAGGACTTTGATTTGGGATAGGAGTTGACGGGTGTGTTCATTGGCCGAGTCGATGTATAGGTGAAGGATTAGGCGGGTGAGGGCTATGGATTGTGCAGTTTGGAACTGGTATAAGGACTTATGGAAAGAAGGATTGCAGCCAGAGATGGGAACTTTAAGTGTGAGGCCTTTGGGGGTAATGCTAAATGTCAGACAAGCCTGAGTAAATAAAATATGGGAGCGTAATCTGGCTAGGGTGAAGGCATGTTTACGGAGGGAATGTAAATAAAATTTAATGGGGTCGTTGTAGGGATGTTGTGAGGATGACATGGTATTAGAAGGTGGAAAGGGTAATATGAGGTTAAAGTGAAAATAAATACAAATATACATAGGGAGAGATAACGGTGTGAAAAAAGTCGAAAAAGTGTTGGTTTTAGATGAGCTTGTGCTGAACTTAGGTTGGTGAACAACAATGGGTGCAAAGGTTAGGTAGTGGTGTTGTCTCCAAAACACGTTAAAGGGTGGGGAAATTCAGGAAAATTTCGAAAAAAAATTCGTAAAGAATTTTTTGAAAAAAATCCCGAAAAAAATTTCGAAAAGATGCGTGTAAATGTATTTAAAGGACTGGTTATGTACTGGCAGGTTATGAAAATGAGGCTAACAATTGTTTGATGAAGAAATAATAACGTTTAAACCTGTGGGAAGCTGCTAAAAAATGATTGGTTATGTGGGAAAAACGGGAATGGAAATAAA
Source organism: Schistocerca gregaria (assembly GCF_023897955.1). NCBI lineage: Eukaryota > Metazoa > Arthropoda > Insecta > Orthoptera > Acrididae > Schistocerca > Schistocerca gregaria. The sequence goes on from NC_064924.1 coordinate 243,299,541, forward strand.
ACGAAAGTTGTTGGAAATAGCTGAGATAGTGGTTTAATGGGTGAAAGGAAAGTGTCTGTGTATGTGCAGATGGATATGTGTGTGTGTGCGAGTGTACACCTGTCCTTTTTTCCCCCTAAGGTAAGTCTTTCCGCTCCCGGGATTGGAATGACTCCTTGCCCTCTCCCTTAAAACCCACATCCTTTCGTCTTTCCCTCTCCTTCCCTCTTTCCTGAAGAAGCAACTGTCGGTTGCGAAAGCTAGAAATTCTGTGTGTGTGTTTGTGCGTTTTATTTATTGTGCCTGTCTACAGGCGCTTTCCCGCTTGGTAAGTCTTGGAATCTTTGTTTTTAATATATTTTTCCCATGTGGAAGTGTCCTTAAATCTTTTCGAAAGTTATTCTTATTTCTAGTATTGATTCCATGAACTGAGCTGTTGGTAAAAACAAGATATATTTTAATAACAATTTTCATTAAAGAATAAATGTATTAGGAAGCAGTGGTTAGTATACCTAGTTTCTGAAACAGTCCTCTGCACAATGTTCTCGAGTTCACACCACAAATAATTCATACCACACATTTCTGGGTTCAGAAAACTTTAGCTTGGCTTGATGACTTACCACAGAAAATAACCCAATATATGAAATGTAAGTAAGCACAGTACACTAGGTTTATCTATTTTTATTCAGTTATGTCTGGCAACATTCACACAGCAAATAGAGACTTGCTTAGGTGGTTCACCAGTTCTGTGATATGCTGCACCCAATTAAATTTATTATCAAGCCATAATTCCAAGAATTTAACATTGCCAACGTCTTCTGCTTGTTATCATATTTTAGGAATATACTGGCAGGAAACCTTTTACAAGTTTTGAACTGCATATAGCACGTTCTTTTTAAGTTTAGTGACAGAGAATTGGTTCAAATGGCTCTAAGTGCTATGGGACTTAACATCTGAGGTCATCAGTAATTTCTTCAGTGGCTGAAGTTGACACCATTAAGATTGCCTACTTTGGCTACTTCCACTCATTGATGTGATATGCTATCATATTCCGGGGGAACCAACCACTTGAAAAAAAGGTTTCACCATCCAAAAAAAAGCAATCAGAATAATGTGAGGGGTCCATCAAAGACACTCTTGCAGGCACTTGTTTCAGAACTGCCTCACAGTATATTTTTTCCTTGCAGATCTTTGTGTGCAAAAATTATTCTATCTACCAAGACAACATTAAATTCCATGGCTATAACACCAGAAACAAAAACAATCTACATTTTGAAATGAAACGTCTCACTCTGGTACAAAAAGGAGTTTACTATTTCAGCATTAAGCTGTTCAATGCTCTACCACTACATATCAAATGTGTTCATACAGAATTGCCAAAATTTAAACAAGTTCTCAAAGATTACCTGACAGAGAAATCTTATTATACTGTGGATGAATATCTGAAAGAAAATGTATACCATCATTAAACTTATTGTATCTAGAAGCAGTTCAATTGATTTTATTGTGCATTTGAGCATTAGCACACTTTTTGTAACAACAAATTGACTGTACCTGTATTTACTCTTGTAGGCCTAATATCTGATTTAACTTAATGTGCTCTTACCTTTAACCTTTATTTGAAGCTCCTTTTTCTGTTAAATTGTTGTTATGTTATCTAGCTGACATTGTATCTATTACTGTATTTATAGTGTGTCTTACTTAAACTATGTACAATTTGGCATTGAATTGCCCTTGTATTTATTGTAAGTTTAAATTGAAACCTGTATAAGTATGGAGCTCTGCTCACAGTCGTCCTATTTCTTGTGTGGTTGCGTTGTAAATTAAGAACAGTGGTTCATGGATACCTCTGGCAATGGGAAGAACACCATGCTTTGGCTGAAATTTGCAACATTTTGAGAATTTATTTTTACATCTGGGTATGTATCTGTGAAATATGCATACAATTCATTGAGATTGTGCAACACTGGCTGCTTCTACTTACAAACCCAAAATTTCATTTTGTTTCACTGACAGTACCCTTTCCTGGCATCATTCGGTTCATAACATGACCACAGTAAAAAATCACATATACACTCTGAACTGTTTTCAAGTATGCTCCAACACTGAAGCAATCTTTTTTCAGTTTTTGTTTGGGTACTTTTGTCTTACACTGAAGCCTCTTTTTCTTTACAAGGGATTCACTTAAATACTAAACGCTAGTATTTAAAGAATCCAGTGCTATATCAGATACTACTTCATTTTCATTTATGTCCTCTATGGAAGTACCTTGCACATCTGGGGCTACATCTGCAGGGGTTTATCAGTTTTGTGATATCTGTATAGCCTTCTACCCTAGAACATCTGATTAACATCCACTACTGAACAGTCCTCAAATTCTTCTGTACTCTTGGTCAACCTCAGTTACATGGATTGCAACTATACAATTTTGACTTGAAATCCATTTTCTACAAACTACTCATTTACAGCACATACATATGGCAGTTTCAATAAACAAGTTACACCCTGAAACAAGCTAATGATGATCAGTTAAAACAAAAGTTTCTCTTAATGGCTGTCCACAGCAGGAAGTGTTCACCAGCTATTGGCTGCTGTTCTCAGCCTTTATTTAATCGTGCAATAACGAAACGTGACAAGATTGCCAAACATCTGGTTGTACCACTCGAGAGGAGGGAGCATATAAAACTCAATACATAGCTGCTTACTGGACTTTGTTAGTGTAGTGACATATACGAAATAAATCTTTGGGTTTGATGCCTTTGGCATGGCATCTTATATATTGGAACACTGCAATATATGTTCTTTAAAAAAAGTGAAGTGAGATACTCAAGGTCAAAGACCAAGGCAAATGACCCTGAATGTGAAGAAACCCACCATGTAGCATGTCAATGTAAAACTCTACTCATTAGTTTTTCAATGATGTAAGTTTTACGGATGTATCTGGATTAAACCAAAATTAGAATCATTTAAACAAAGGAAAATTCAGGATGGAATAACAATAATATGGAAAAGACAGACTGCTGCAACAACGTAGAGCAAACACTGAATCACAGACAGGTACAATGAAAAAAAAAAAAGTTAGAACATTCAGCTTTCTCTCTCTCTCTCTCTCTGCCCCTGTCATCTCATGGTGCACAAGGCCAACTGCACCTGTGGCTGAGGTGAGCAGCAATCTAGCTGGGGTAGATAGTGGAGGTATGGAAGAGGAGTGGAGGTGTGGGACTGATAGCAGGTTAGTGATGGGACAATATGCTAGTGCTACCTGTGGAAGCATGCAGGGTGTGGTGGGAGCAATATAGGGCTATTAGGTGCCACTTCACGAGACTGTGCTTGGACTGGGGTGGCAATGGGAAGAGGAAGAGGAGAGAATTAGAGAAGGGGAAAGGACTAGAAGGCTTGTGTAATACTAGAGTGGGATCAGGTAAGGGGATAGGCAGCTGGAGGACAGGGACTAGCAAAAGTTGAAGGCAGGAGGTTTAGAGGAATAAAAGAATGTTGCAGGTAGAGTTCCCACTGGCATATTTCAGAAAATGCTGGTACTTGTGGCAAGAATCTTGGTGGCACAGGCTGTGAAGCAGTCATCTAACTGAAGCACGCTTAGGAACTAGATGAACCAGCTGTCTCTTCATCACTATGCTCACTTAGAAAACAGCATAGAGGTTGACAGGTGGCCCTTCCTCTCGTACAGTAGGAGAAAAATGACAGAGCTGAAGTAGGTGGTACCGGGGAAGATGCATGGGACAGGTCTTGTGTCTAGGTCTAGTGCGGGAATAAGAGCCATGAGGAAAGAGGTTCAAAGCAGGGGTAGGGGTTGGGGTAGGTATGGGTGGTGGAATACTATTGTGGGAGAGTACTGGGGAGGATATTTCTAATTTCACGGCACAGCTAGCAGTAGTCAAAACCCTGTGGGAGAATGTGATTCATTTGCAACAGTTCTGGTGGTATTGAATCACGGGAGCATTGCTTCTTTGTTGCTCGACAGTAGATATGAGGGGATGGCAGGTAACTGGGGAAACAGGCCACATGATATCTGTTTTTGGACAGGGCTGGAAAGGTAATTTTGGTTTGCAAAGGCCTCAGTAAGACCCTTGGCATTTAGGAGAGGGACTGGTCATCACTATAGATGTGACAATGATACGTGGCTAGGTGTATAGAAGGGACTTCTTGGTGTGGAATCAGTGGCAGCTGTTGAAATGGAGATATTATTGATGGTTGTCAACATGAGTGTGTGTTGCTTGTTTGAATTGTAAGAGTGCTCAATAGCAAGGATATTAACATCCTTACAAATATTAAAAGAAACAAATGTTATGAAATTTCTAAGAAGGTCATCATACAGTGACGAGTCAACTTAAAAAATGACACTCTCTCACACCTCAATCATGTTGACCTACACAATCGCTCTACCTCATATGCCATAAAACAATGCAGAAACAGTGAAAGGTACTATACGTGGGATTAAAATGCAATTAAAATGAACGAGGAGCTAAAAGTAATAGCACTGGGAGATGTGACTGGCTGACCGCTTAACAAAAAACAAGGGTGAAACAGTCAACCTGATAACACATTAAGAACAACTCTATAAAACTTTACAAAAAGGTTGTACACATCATGAAACATTGAAACTCTCATTCATTTGAACACCATTAAATTTGCTGCTCCCCTCTGTTCCGAAAATAAAATGCAGTCTAAGAAAATGTGGTGCACACATTGGAGGGTCCTCTCAATCAAGCAAGGAGCCATGTGTCATAGGGCTGTGGCATATGCAAAGGAGAATAAGTAGTTAAGGAGGACGTCATTCTGCCTACATGGCTGGAAAAGAGTTGGGTTATTTTTCAAATCCGCCTTATGCAAACACAATTAGTTTATTCCATGTTTCGACACCTTTGTGTCATCTTATGTGAGTCAAATTTTTTATTTCTGTAAAATACGAATATATAATAATAAAACTGTTGCAGGACTAAGAATTACAATAAGTGCAATTTGCTATGTTTTGTTTGGAGGCTCATATTAAAATTACATCAATAAATGAACTGCATTATTGTACACTGGCTTTTTATCAGGGTGTATATGCGGACAAGAAAAAAAAATTCCCGTATTTCCCGGTTAAAAATACACTTTGTCCCGGGTGAAAACATACTTTTTCCCTGCTAACTGACAGTATATTTTCTCTCAGAACTGTATAACTTATCAGTCCTTTGAATGGTTATGGTTTTATGTAGAATTTCCCAGTGCTTTAGAAAACTAAACACAGGGAAAAAAACACGTTTTGGAAAGATCTTTGATGAGCAGCAACACGTATGTTGCATATTACAAAAGTATAAATTCAAATTCCACTGAATACCGCATTTTACTTTCCGAAGCATTGAAATTGAGATTGCGATGCATAGCCGGGCATAGCTCATGTCACGTGATCTTGCCAGCCGATGACAGCGGGTATTCAGAGCTGAGGACACATGATGTAGTCAGCCAATAGCAACATCACTGTTAAGAAGTGCGAACACACAAACAGAAAAAGCTATTGGTTTAAATTAACCAACATAGTGTTGCTGCACGGGAAGCAAAGCTTTCACATATAATATTGGTCTATAGGAATACTACGCTGCAAGAGACACTAAGTTTTCACATATAATGTTGGTCTTCTATGCGTGTATTACAATGTAAGATATATCATACAAATGTGCCAGTAAAAATTTTAGTAACGACATAAATGTCTGATCTACTGGGCTCAAAATTCATTTAAATGGATTGTCATCAAAGAGTTGATTTTTAAATGAGAGTCAAAAGCGCTGTGAATTAAGAAATTCTTGCTTACAGTTCAACTTGCGTAAAAGGAAATTTACTTTGGAAGTAACGCTTTTCAAACCATCATTCGCAATGTTTTGCCATGACCTGTTAGAAATAGGTTCGTTTCAGCAGTTGCCAGAGAGCGCCAGATAACAGGCGTCACTGCGCTTGTGCAGCTATATCGTAGGGAGCCCGTATGTACATCATCATCATTTAAGACTAATTATGCCTTTCAGCATTCAGTCTGGAGCATAGCCCCCTTATAAACTTCCTCCATGATCCCCTATTCAGTGCTAACATTGGTGCCTCTTCTGATGTTATACCTATTACTTCAAACTCATTCTTAACCGAATCCAGGTACCTTCTCCTTGGTCTGCCCCGACTCCTCCTACCCTCTACTGCTGAACCCACGAGTCTCTTGGGTAACCTTGCTTCTCCCATGCATGTAACATGATCCCACCATCTAAGCCTGTTCGCCCTGACTGCTACATTTATAGAGTTCATTCCCAGTTTTTCTTTGATTTCCTCATTGTGGACACCCTCCTGCCATTCTTCCCATCTACTATTACCTGCAACCATCCTAGCTACTTTCATATCCGTAACCTCAACCTTGTTGATAAGGTAACCAGAATCCACCCAGCTTTCGCTCCCATACAACAAAGCTGATCGAAAGATTGCACAGATAACTTAGTCTTGGTACTGACTTCCTTCTTGCAGAATAGAGTAGATCGTAGCTGAGCGCTCACTGCAATAGCTTTGCTACACCTTGCTTCCAGTTCTTTCACTATGTTGCCATCCTGTGAGAATATGCATCCTAAGAACTTGAAACCGTCCACTTGTTCTAACTTTGTTCCTCCTATTTGGCACTCAATCCGTTTAAATTCTTTCCCACTGACATTACTTTCGTTTTGGAGATGCTAATTTTCATACCATAGTCCTTACATTTCTGATCTAGCTCTGAAATATTACTTTGCAAACTTTCAATCGAATCTGCCATCACAACTAAGTCATCCGCATATGCACGACTACTTATTTTGTGTTCACATATCCTGATCTCACCCAGCCAGTCTATTGTTTTCACCATCTGATCCATAAATAATATGAACAACAGTGGAGGCAGGTTGCAGCCTTGTCTTACCCCTGAAACTACTCTGAACCACGAACTCAATTTACCGTCAACTCTAACTGCTGCCTGACTATCCATGTAAAGACCTTTAATTGCTTGCAAAAGTTTGCCTCCTATTCCATAATCTCGTAGAACAGACAATAACTTCCTACTAGGAACCCGGTCATATGCCTTTTCTAGATCTATAAAACATAGATACAATTCCCTGTTCCACTCATAACACTTCTCCATTATTTGCCGTAAGCTAAAGATCTGGTCCTGACAACCTCTAAGATGCCTAAACCCACACTGATTTTCATCCAATTGGTCCTCAACTAATACTCACACTTTCCTTTTAACAATACCTGAGAAGATTTTACCCACAACGCTGATTAAAGAGATACCTCTGTAGTTGTTACAATCTTTTCTGTTTCCATGTTTAAAGATTGGTGTGATTACTGCTTTTGTCCAGTCTGATGGAACCTGTCCCAACTCCCAGGCCATTTCAATTATCCTGTGAAGACATTTAAGACCTGACAATCCACTGTATTTGATGAGTTCTGACTTAATTTCATCCACCCCAGCTGCTTTATTGCACTGCAATCTATTGACCATTTTTTCCACTTCCTCAAATGTGATCCTATTTCCATCACCATTCCTATCTCATTCTACCTCGAAATCTTAAACATTGCTAATCGTATGTTCACCTACATTGAGCAACTCTTCAAAATATTCCCTCCATCTGCCCAAGGCATCCACAGTATTCACCAGCAGTTTTCCTGACCTGTCCAAAATACTTGACATTTCCTTCTTACCTCCCTTTCAAAGACTGCTAATTACACTCCAGAATGGTTTTCCAGCAGCTTGACCCATAGTCTCCAACCTGTTTCCAAAGTCTTCCCAAGATTTCTTCTTGGATGCTGCAATTATCTGTTTGGCTTTGTTTCTTTCTTCAACATAACTTTCTCTGTCTACCTGAGTTCTAGTATGTAGCCATTTTTGATGCGCCTTCTTTTTCCTTTTACAGGCTGCCTTGACTGTGTCATTCCACCAAGCTGTTTGCTTCATCCTACTTTCACACACTACTGTTCCAAGACATTCTTTAGCCACTTCTAGTACTGTGTCCCTGTACCTTGTCCATTCCTTTTCCAATGACTGTAATTGACTACATTTAACTAACTGGTACCTTTCTGAGATTGCTGTTATGTACTTGTGCCTGATTTCCTTATCCTGAAGTTTCTCCACTTTTATTGTCCTACATATGGACCTGACTTCCTGCACTTTCGGCCTCACAATCCCAATTTCACTGCAGATTAAATAATGATGAGTGTCATCAAAGAATCCCCTGAATACACGTGTATCCCTCGCAGCCTTCCTGAATTCCTGATCTATTATTATATATTCAATGAGAAATCTAGTTCCCCTGCCTTCCTAAGTATACTGGTGAATGTTGTTATGTTTAAAAAAGGAGTTTGTGATTACTAAGCCCATACTGGCACAGAAATCCAAGACTTGTTTCCCGTTCCTGTTGGCCTCCATATCCTCTCCAAATTTACCCATAACCTTTTCATACCCTTCTGTTCAAGTTCCGTATGTACGTACATGTAAAACATTGAAAGACCATACATTATGTCATAAAAGAAACAAAACATCAGAGGATACTCCAAGAGCATCAGAATTTCTTGAACCATACTAAAATGTGCACACTCAAAGTGCATATTTAAAGTGCACATTTGTATGTCCAGATTCCCAGTGAAGTAGGCCATGAGCTGATATTAAGCTTTTCAATGTAGTTTTCCACATGTAAATTTTCTTGGAGGACCAGAACTAGGTTATCCCATGTTTGTTTCTTTATTAAGGCATAATGCCATTCGTGCTAGAAGTTGAAACTGTGCACTTGAAATGCAGCGAACAGTGCGTGGAATTAAACACTTCATTCCAAACATATTGTCTGCCTCAGCGGAAAAGATTAATATAAGAAAATTTCTATAGCAAACCGACAAAAATAACTTCATTGTTCTGCAAGGTAATAAAGGCTTGACTGTCAGAATAGTGGAAATAAAATAAAATCTGCAACTAACAACACATTTTAGCCTTCCGTAATTATGTGAATGTATTTTAATTCACTTAGTAGTTCCCGGCCACTGAAATCCGTTTTGTTTTCATTTGAGGTGAGAGCAGTAAACAAAGAAGAAACAGCAAAATCACTAAATGTAAACACGGGTCGCATGGAGGCTACCCACTTCCACACTACAATGCCACTCCCTTGAGCGTTTGACATAGGACATCAAAAATTAGAAAAAAATGAATTTTCAAAACTATATTCATTTTGTAGTGCACATCTTTTTGAAGAGTCTAATGCATAAAACATATGTGTTTGAGGAAATGTAAGACATGTTATCTGGTCATAAGTCTGCCAAAGTGCAGTGTCACCACTCTTCACACAGCATTCTGCTATCGCAAGTCACTGTATTTCGCTCTGTGGAATTGAAACGTGTATATTTTGTAGTGGATGCCATCAAACCATGTTCAGGACAGTAGAAATTAAAATGTCCTATGGTGCCTCTCATGTTTACAATTGACCGGTTTCACATCCTGTTCCTCTTTTTCCAATTTAAAAAAAAAAAAAAAAAACTCTTCAGAAAATTTGCGCTCTTTGTTCTTTATCAGCTAACAACTTGCTGTTTTGTGTGACATAAAATTAAATATGGGATACATAAAACCAGTAAAGACATAAGACAAGCAAGACAACACACATGAATGCAGAGTCTCGCGGCAATAACATTGAATAAAATGTTCTCGGGTTTCCAACCACGTCAATTGGTTAAAACTACCGAGCTTACGGCCAAGCACTCCTTGGCCATTGTCAAGTGTTATGACTGCCAGTGGGCACCTTCACCGCGGGATATTACTGTCTGTGAAATAATAAGCGGTGTTGAACAGGCAGTCCACAAGCTCCCACATGAAACAGCAGACGAAATACGGCAAAAAACCAGCCGTATACTGACAAAGGCGAAGTTACCAGCATCCAACATGACCAGGGCTGAGCGCAACGGCCTTCGAGCACTACGTAATGATGACAACATTGTGGTGCTTCCTGCTGACAAGGGCAATGCCTCCATCATTATGGAGTTCGAGGACTATGATACGAAGATCTGTACGCTACTGAACGAAGATACTTATCGGAAGATCCCACGCGACCCGACATCAAGAATAGTAAGAAAAACGTCAGAACTTCTTAAGGGATCTTCAGCGGAAGACAGTGTGGTTAAGAATCTTCTCCCACAGGTGCCTAGACCACCTACTGCTTATGCTTTACCGAAGATACACAAGGACGGGACTCCATTTCGCCTTATTGTGTCCACAACAGATTCTCCAACATACAAGCTGGCGAAGTACTTGGCCAAGCTCCTCGCTCCACATGTGGGACACTGCGAACATCATATAAAAATCTCAGCAGAATTTATCAGCATAATCAACCGTCTACGCCTTAGTGAGGACAATATTATGGTCAGTTTTAATGTAGTGGCGCTGTTTTCGAATGTGCCTATCAAAGATTCTTTGGATCTAATTTCCCAGTACTTTGTAAGTGACGTGGTCGAGCTCTTTAGGCACACTCTTACATCATCCTACTTCATGTACAACGGCCAGTATTACGATCAGACAGACGGCATAGCAATGGGTAGCCCGTTGGCTCCAGCTGTTACAAACCTCTTCATGGAGAACTTTGAGGATATTGTCATACATACTGTGCCATTGAAGCCTAAGTGTTTCTTTCAATACATTGACGACACATTCGTCATTTGGACACAGCAGCTACAGAAAACCCACCAACACAGACCTGTACATGCACGCTACCAGCCATCATCATCCAGCACAGAAGCGCACAGTGTTACAAACATTGATGCATCATGCGAGAGTAATATCAGACGACGACAACCTGCCCCATGAACTGAGCCACCTACGCAAGGTTTCCAGGAAGAACGGCTACAGCGCCCATCAAGTGAAAGAAGTGATTTCTGGGAAATATCAGAATAAGACCAGCGACAAAGAGCAGGAAAAGAAACTTACTTTGCTGCCATTCTGTGGCTGTGTCTCGGACAAGATAAGCCGCCTGTTGAAAAGACACAAGATCAAATCGATCTTCAGGCCTCCAATGAAAATCCGTCGATTATTGAGACCAGTTAAAGACGCTGTAGGTCTCAGAACACCTAGTGTTTATGGAATACCTTGTGAGTGTGGCCAGAAGTACATTGGACAAACAGTGTGCACTGTGGAACAACGCAGGAAAGAACATGAGAGGTATTATCGCCTACGCTATCCAGAGAAATCTGCGTTAGCTGAGCATGCATTAGAAAACAGTCACCACATAAAACTTGACGATACCTCTGACGTGGCTCGCACAAATGGCTTCTGGGACAGTTTAATACAGGAACCTATTAAAATAAAAATTACCACAAACACCCTGAATAGAGACGGTGGCTTACAGCTCAGCACTGCGTGGGACTCAGCGATCACGCGGTTGAAGAGGGCACATTGAACGCCGACTCAAAACATGCCCATATGTGGCAATGTCACGGGCACCAGTGACATCACAGCCGGCAGCTAGCGTATATAAGGGCGCACCAACAGCCCATTGGCAGTCATAACAATTAACAATGGCCAAGGAGTGCTTGGCCGAAAGCCCATGTAGTTTTAACCAATTGACACGGTTGGAAACCCAAGAACATTTTATTCAAGACAATACACATTCCTTCAATCCACAGCTCCGAGAATTTATTTCTCTCTAATCTTGTTACAGCTTTACGTGGCGTGCTTTCCTTTCTGTGAAAGGAATCAAAGCTCGTCAAACGTTTTGCTACATGAAAAATCGAAGTGTCATTGTCTAATAGTGAAAAGCTGTTAATACAAATAGGACCCCAGACTGGTGTGGTTTCTCGATCTGATTACGTCTATTTTGTCACTCTTCGCTAGATAAAACAAAATAGGCCTTTCTAATACTGCAACAATTGCACCACACACCAAGTAAACTAGACTGTTTTGGCACAAACAGTCAGTTTTAATGACAGAATATGATTCAGAAAGTACCAATATCAAATGCCTATTAGGCCTACTACAAGCAAAAAGCTTTACTTAAGGAACAGTTTCACACTTCAATCATACGCTCCAGTTTCTCAAGCAAGAGATCGAAAAGTAGTGGTACGAAATTTTCATACAAACTTGGAATCGTCATATTGCTCCATAATTTGTGTGATGTCCCAGTTTCTTCTCCTTCCTCATTCTAACGAAGGGTCTTGTCATCACTAATATTCTTTAACTATTTCTGTAAATGTCAAAGCTATTCGCTGGTTAACTTCACTAACTCTGCCAGAATCACCGGTTTGGTTATCCCGCGATTATTCTCTGGTTAGGCGTTGTTACATGTTCGTACAACGTGGTTTCCATGCTACTTCTAGAATGGAACTTAAAGCGGCTGCTAGCCGGGGACTGTAAAACTGACCCTTACTAGTATATTGATCTGGCCAAAAAATTTTTGTCAAATTTCATTTTCTTGGATACACCGAGAAGGTAATACGTCCTGGACGCATTGATCGAGCGGTTCCAGGCGCTTCAGTCTGGAACCGCGCGACCACTACGGTCGCAGGTTCAAATCCTGCCTCGGGCATGGATTTGTGTGATGTTCTTAGGTTTAAGCAGTTCTAAGTTCTGAGTGGCTGATGACCTCAGATGTTAATTTCCATAGTGCTCAGAGCCATTTTAATACGTAACCTTTCTTACCTGTTATTCGTTTAATTCTACTTCGATAGTCTGAATCTATGGATTTCGCTAGTAATTATAACAACGCTCATCATTCGCAAACCCAATCAACCACACAAACAGCCGTTGGCACTCATCCATTCGGCCTTACTCTGCTCAGCTCATATAGTCCCTTTTGTCTGTAGGAAAGTTTGTTTCTACATGCGATGGGGATTCCCCCGACAGAGACATCGATACACTAATGTGCGCTGGATGCTAGGTCGCTTCGTGAAACAAGCTTTTTTTCCCTCAAGAATATGAAAAATCTAACCATTTTTTTTTTATTTTTCAAAGAATACCTCTGCAGACAAATTCTCCAAAGCTGGAATTTATCAGTTAACCTGTAGTTCATACCAGTCAGTCTACATAGGCCAAACAAGCCGAAATTTCAAAACAAGGTACTCTGAACACCTCAGAGCCCTAAGAAGTGATAGTACAGACTTCCACATTTGCAGATCATCTAATACAAGAAAACCAAGACCCAAAAAAACACGGAGACTGATCTTACGATCAGTGGCTTTATATGCTCCACCGCCGTGATACTACACATGCAAGTCACAGATGCTGGTCAGTGGCAAAGAAATACGCTTACACATGCGCTGTCTGGGGTGAAAGCATACACACATTCAATTCACTTATTGCTGTATGATCGTCAGCGGTAACACCATGATGACTTCTCTGCTGTTTAATTACCCTAAGAGCCGTATTCCATGCTCTGTCAAAATTAAAACCATTATCTCTATTTATTAAATTATTAGCTAATCTAATTTCAATAACTTACTTGAAGACAGATTCCCAAAAGGAAGAGGTGGATGTTAAAATCTTCACACCATTGTAATTCATGGAATGCCCTGCATCAATACAATGTTTGGGCACAGCTGACTTGTCTGGCTGTAATAAGCATGTGTATCTTCGATGCCCCACACATCTATCATGAACAGTGCGTGTTGTTTGACCTATGTATGACTTCTCACAATTTCCGCAAGGAATCTGATACACACTCGCTCTACAAAGCTATAAATCATCCTTCACAGAGCGGAGTAAAGTTGCAATCTTCGTGGGGGTACGGAAGATCACCTTAACACGGTGTTTATCAAGAATACAGCCTATCTTCGAGGAAAGAGCACCCACATAGGGCAAAAGCCCACTAGAACTGAAGGAATTACTATATTCTTCCCCATCACACAGCAGCATTCTAGGTCTTGCATTGAATGCTCTATGAATTTGTTGCAGAGAAAATCCATTCGGTTTAAAAATGCTCTTGAGGTATGCGGGCTCTTCTTGCACATTACCTTTATTGGATATACAGTGCTTCCTATGCACTAAAGTCTTAAGGATACCTATGGTCTGTGAAGGTGGAGAAAATTTTATTTGTGCACCTGCATGCCCAAAATTTAATGGACTATTCATTACACCGCAAGAAGTTGAAAATGCACATAAACTAATTGTGTTTGCATAAGGTGGCTTTTCAAAATAACACAACTTTTAAAACACAAACATGGAAGAACATCACGAGGAGCTTTATATTTTTGTAACATGAGCTGAAAAAAGGAGTACACCATGGCCACACTGTTGGCTTTACTACAAGCAGCTTTTTGTCTATCACTCCTAGCCACTCTTTCTCCAATCAACACATGACTCTGTACCTAAACTGCGAGGTGATAGCATGCAGGGGGATGGCACACTGAATGAACTGGGGACCTCAACATGCCTCCTTGGCTGCTACATCCACCCTTTCATTCCTTGTTATCCCCCCTCCCCCCAATGTGCCCTGGTCTTTGTAGTTGGAGAAGGGCATCCTGGATATTACGGACAGCTTTATCTGACTGGTACAAGTGTAGTAGAGAGTTAGGGGCTCTCAGGTAATCTGAAGGAATTTAGCACCCATAACACGTCTCATCTGCTCCAAGGCCCCCAAAATCACATATAATTAAATGTTGAACACAGTAAACTCAGGAGACAATCTTAACTTCAGGACACAATCAGGAGAAACAACAGAGTAACCAACATAATCCTCCTGTTTAGACCTACCCATCAATATAGCTACAGTGTTGTGGTGCTCAGTTAAAATTTCATAAAATAATGTCTTAAAAACATATGGAGCAGTGCAAAGTCTCCTGCACTGCATTAAATCCAAAATTACTCTGGGCCTCTGCAGTAACCAGTATGGCAGGCAGTTGGGGTTGAACATGCTTCATGTTACGTGACTCCAGTTCACACTTCCATGGACCCCAAAAGGCCTCGATCCAAGAGTTACATCGCCATCTAGGGATACAAAAAAGTGGTTAGACAGGAGGGACCATAAGAAGATGGGGAGATGGCCACGGAAGCCCCACTGGTAGAGCTGCCCTACAATAATGTCTCTTCAAGTAGTGTCACACGTCTTACAATGTCAAAAAACACATCAAAACAGTGATCACCACATAGGAAAGCCTGTTAAATTGTTGTCTGCAGCAGGGTCAAGTTGTTGACAGTGGTCTGAAATATCCTGAAGCCACACAGAGAGTTGCTTAGGAGTTGTTTGGTCTCTAACATCCACACTAGTGATGGTTAAACATTCATTCCAGGCTCTCTCCTACACAGCTCCTCAAGGCGATGCTCTGGTAACTACTGGGACATGTTCAGCCCTTTCCTCCAAATATGACCTGAAAACTTTGGGATGAAGACGTAAGCTGCATGGTGATTCATTCACATGGTGTGGTCCACTCATTCCTGGACGCAGTCACAGCGTTCAAAGACAGTCAGCTGGCTGAACAGCTTTCAGTCAGCTCCACTGGTCATCCATTGGGCATGTGTCCTTTCTGGGAAAGCTCCATCCAGTAGGTGTATCTGGAGTGGGAAGTGGTCATTGGAATGAAGGTCAGCAGTGACTACCCACTGAACAGAGTCCACAAGAGCTGGAGAAGTTGGTTGATTGGCATGACTCAGTAGCAGCACAGAAACGAGTCGGCATGCTTGTGTTTAGGATGTACAGCTCATGAAACAATATGAGGGTCTCCAAAACTCGACCACGGGGGCAAAAAGAAGTTGAGTTCCAAAATACATGATGGGCACTGAAGTCTCCCAGTAGGAGAAGTGGTCGGAGGAGTTTCTCTATTAGAACTGTTAAAGCCTCAGAGACTATCACACTTTGTGGAGGCAAATACAGCGAGCAAATAGTGTTCACTGGCACATGAAGTTCAACTGCAAATGCTTGCAGGTCAGCATCCAGAGGGAGGAGCAGAGGAGTGGTGCACATTATTGACAAATGCAGTGACCTCTCTATTGGCCCTTCCCCAGTCAGGTCATCCTAGCAATGGACGGTATCACCCAGCACTTTGGGTCTTGAGCTGTTGTGCGCAGGTGTCTACCATAAAGACTGGCTGATTTTAACGTATTTTAAACTACTGCAACTCACAAAAGGTTTCAGTTATAGCAATAAAATTACTCTTATTGAAAAACCTAGACTTTCTTGTTTAAAACCATGTATAATACCTTTCTCTTGCATTAATACATACTTTTGACAAGCATTATTATTATAACATTGTTTTTGAAAAAAGGAAAAATTGGTCAAAGGTATATTCACTGTATTTTCTAGAAGGAATTTTTTTTTTTTATTTTACACAAAAATTGTAACTCTGATGGATACAGTATCTCTCACCTACGATAACCTCCTGTAACTATTTTAGGATGCAATTTTGTTCTTTGTGTGGTAAATTTTGAAGCACGGCATTTTGCACAATATTCACTACACTGGTAGCTTGTGTCTTTTCGCCACACTTTTCCAGTCAGTTTTTTTTTTTTTTTCCTCTCAGAGAACACACTCCACACTGTTTTTGTTTCTACTTCTTACCTACTTCTGTTCAATCTTTTCCAGAAAATGATTTGCACTTGATAGTCCTGAGAGTCCAGATTGACCAGGTCGGGGTTCAAGATCTTTGCTTTGTGCAAGATCTGCACAGATAACAGTCATGAAGTGAGATGTTGTGAGGTATTTTCCAGTAACTTTATTGTGTAATATGTAGGAATTTACAATCGCCATTAGTATAACATGGAATGCCAACTTTCTCCACCACTTCGCCATGTCGACACTACTGAGACCCCGTGGGAAAAAAATCGCCGCTCACAAAACCCGACAAATAAAAAGGGAAGCATATCCTTCCACAGCATGCCCGCACCATCTAGTGACCAATACTCGAACTACAGTCCATGCAGCTCCTCCAGACAAGCGGGAGCCATAAGAACACACAAAGGAAGGAAGGGGAAGAACGAGAACATGCGCTCGTAAAATTTCGGGCAGGCTGCACACGCCCGTATATTTACGGGCATCAGCACCTAAGTGTTAAAATGCATTTCCTGTAAAGACAAGCACAGAGTGCATTCCTGAGCTAGGAGTTTCAGTTCCTCCATGTGTATCCTGAACCCATTGATGTTCCGCTGTAGTATGGGAGTCATTTATCACTGGATAAGCACTTTCACTCTGTCTTCCTGACAGGGAGGCGGCTCGATCTTGGGGCAAAATGAGTGCCCTTGCCGACCTCAAGGTCCATCGGCTCTGGAGACTAATCATGAGATATGTCAGAGAGTTCAACTTTGACATCATCAGACAGCTTATTTAGCACATCCATCAGCAGTTGATTCTTTGCTGTGACTGATTTTTTTGCCTGGGGAGGCTTCGGAGTCACATTTTCAGAGGTGGTAGTGACTGCACTAGATAGTAGGCTAGACTTAAACTTTTGTAGATCAGGAAATACTGCAATGTTTTTCAAAGCTACCTTCTTACCTCTCAACTATTAAAAACAATTCTGATTGCCAGTACATGTTATGTTATTAGAGGCAAAAGTTTTGGAATAATTCTGGAGTTGGAGAACTTGCTCCACAAACCCTCTTGTTCAATTGGGTTTTGGGTTTTAGTAACATTCTGCTGGGAGGGGAAAGAGAAAACTTCCGTGGTTCCATGTCAATCTCATGAGTAGTTGGTGAAATAAAGGTCCACATTCAAAAGGGAAGTGATTGTGGGTGAAGCTATAGTGGCTCATCGTGACGACGAGTGAGGTTGTATGTGTCAGCCACATATTTGTGAGATGTGCTTGTGTGAATGCATGTCAGTTTCATACTTTGATGAAGCACTTAGTCTGAAAGCTGAATATTCTAGCATTCTTTTTCACTTCAGTCATTTATGTAAAGACAGACATGTTTTAATTACAATTTCCAAACTTTGGAGATCTGTAACTCTCTACACAATTGTCATATACCTTGCAAACTGGTAGTTTTCCATCTCTATCTTGATCACTGAATGCACTAAATTTGAAAGAAATCTGGATGGTTCAGGTTAAGCAGTGTATTTAAATCTCAAAGAATTAATTATCCTTGTGCCAGACACTGCCCCCCCCCCCCCCCCCCCCCCGAACGTGTTTTAGCACATCCTTTACTATCTTCAGTAGGTTTTATTTTTATTTTTTCTGAAACTTATTATATCAACATCTTGTGTAAGTTATATGGATTTCAGCTTAAACCTACTTACATGTACAAAGGAGCACAAATGAAGCATAAAATTTTATGTTAATTTACATATACAGCTAAAGACATGTCACAGAATTAAAGCATTACATGATGTACATTTATCATATGCTGAAAATTAGGTCTAGTGTGGTGTTACTTACCACTCCAGAGGAGTGATTTGTACGAGGGCGATGTAACATCCACGTGATAAATTTTTGGCTACAGTGCGACGAGAGGAAATTGTGCCTCTGGCAGTTATAAACATTGTCTATTCCACATATGAAAAAATAGTGAATTAATTATTTATATAATATTCTATGATTGGACATACGATGTGTATTATACAAAGACAATGATAATTGTAAATGCCTTTTATGATCTGTGTTTGTCTTTTTTTGTTTTTACCTTTCGTTGAATGACTTTTGCAGGTTCAGCACGCAAGACGCATATCAAGCTGAGGTCTGTCAAGAAATTGTAATTATTTGTTGATTATTACTTGAAAATAGAGTTCATTATTATTATAAACATGAGTGAATAATTATTTGTAACTGTAATTCCTCTCTCAGTAAGCATTATCTGTGTTAATTATTTCTTTCCGCTGCAAGGAGCGCAGCCATTGATGATAGCAATTTGTATCGCGTTTTTGTCTGTGTTTTCCTTAGAAACAAATCAAATGTTTGCTTGATGAAGTCCAAATAGTGCACAATATGAAAGTAGAGTTTCTGTAAAGTTTAATAAGCAGGTAAATACTTATTTGGTCTAACAATAGGAAGTCTCTATCAATTGTCAACAGCCATCTTAACAATTATCACAGCGGCAAATTCAAATTACGCAACTCTGCAGACATAAATGCTGAACGTAATACACTCCTGGAAATTGAAATAAGAACACCGTGAATTCATTGTCCCAGGAAGGGGAAACTTTATTGACACATTCCTGGGGTCAGATACATCACATGATCACACTGACAGAACCACAGGCACATAGACACAGGCAACAGAGCATGCACAATGTCGGCATTAGTACAGTGTATATCCACCTTTCGCAGCAATTCAGGCTGCTATTCTCCCATGGAGACGATCGTAGAGATGCTGGATGTAGTCCTGTGGAACGGCTTGCCAATGCCATTTCCACCTGGCGCCTCAGTTGGACCAGCGTTCGTGCTGGACGTGCAGACCGCGTGAGACGACGCTTCATCCAGTCCCAAACATGCTCAATGGGGGACAGATCCAGAGATCTTGCTGGCCAGGGTAGTTGACTTACACCTTCTAGAGCACGTTGGGTGGCATGGGATACATGTGGACGTGCATTGTCCTGTTGGAACAGCAAGTTCCCTTGCCGGTCTAGGAATGGTAGAACGATCGGTTTGATGACGGTTTGGATGTACCGTGCACTATTCAGTGTACCCTCGACAATCACCAGAGGTGTACGGCCAGTGTAGGAGATCGCTCCCCACACCATGATGCCGGGTGTTGGCCCTGTGTGCCTCGGTCGTATGCAGTCCTGATTGTGGCGCTCACCTGCAGGGCGCCAAACACGCATACGACCATCATTGGCACCAAGGCAGAAGCGACTCTCATCGCTGAAGACGACACGTCTCCATTCATCCCTCCATTCACGCCTGTCGCGACACCACTGGAGGCGGGCTGCACGATGTTGGGGCGTGAGCGGAAGACGGCCTAACGGTGTGCGGGACTGTAGCCCAGCTTCATGGAGACGGTTGGGAATGGTCCTCGCCGATACCCCAGGAGCAACAGTGTCCCTAATTTGCTGGGAAGTGGCGGTGCGGTCCCCTACGGCACTGCGTAGGATCCTACGGTCTTGGCGTGCATCCGTGCGTCGCTGCGGTCCGGTCCCAGGTCGACGGGCACGTGCACCTTCCGCCGACCACTGGCGACAACATCGATGTACTGTGGAGACCTCACGCCCTACGTGTTGAGCAATTCGGCGGCACGTCCACCCGGCCCCCGCATGCCCACTATACGCCCTCGCTCAAAGTCCGTCAACTGCACATACGGTTCACGTCCACGCTGTCGCGGCATGCTACCAGTGTTAAGGACTGCGATGGAGCTCCGTATGCCATGGCAAACTGGCTGACACTGACGGCGGCGGTGCACAAATGCTGCGCAGCTAGCGCCATTCGTCGGCCAACACCGTGGTTCCTGGTGTGTCCGCTGTGCCGTGCGTGTGATCATTGCTTGTACAGCCCTCTCGCAGTGTCCGGAGCAAGTATGGTGGGTCTGACACACCGGTGTCAATGTGTTCTTTTTTCAATTTCCAGGAGTGTACAAATGTGTAAAAATAAATGTGAACCGGTGGTCCCAAACTCATTTGAATGAAAATAATTCGAATCAGATTTAAAAACAGTGCTCATAGCGCGATCGTTATTACAAACTTTTCTAGCTGTTGTATGGAGCTGAAATTAATTACGCACGAGTTGTGAAGAATATTGTTTCAGGTAACATACGTCAGTGTTGTGCGCGGCTGATATTCGGTGGTTTCAATGATCATTTTGCTGAAGGTAACCGTTTCCATCATAATTCATAGTTGTATAGAATCTATTGTATGAACTGTGATTTAGTGACACTTACACAACTTACAGACAACACTTTAACATGACGTTAACTTGGAATTCTTTAGCAACTTGACCAATTCTTTAGCCGGGAGAAAAATTATTTAGTAATTACTCAATGTAATAAAATAAGATTATCATTTTCATTTACAAATTAGTTAAATATCAAACCACTGAATAACACAGTGGACACCACAGCGAGTCAAATGAAAACCTTAAATTTGTAGTAACAAATCAAAATTTCGTGCCGTTGGCAGCATAGTGCAGATGCACACAAACCGTCGCAGTATCAGTATAAAGATAGCCGCCCCACTTGCGACTTGCACCAGGGAAGAACAGCGTTCTGTTATTTGGTTTTTGCGTAGTGAAACCTATTGAAATTCATTGACGAATGAAGGTTCAGTACGGTGATACATGTTTGGCACAGCAGCAGTCTATGAATGGAGTAGGAAGTTCGCAAATGGTGCGACTTCAGTGAAAGATGCTCTTCGTCCAGGTCAGGTACAACGAGTTGTGACTCCACAGAACATTGCAGCAGTTGAAGCCATAGTGAAGGAAAACTGCAGAGTGACACTGAATGACAATGCAGCATGTTTACATATTAGTCATGGGTCAGCACACCACATTGTGCATGACATGCTCGTTTCACAAAGTGTCTGCAAGATAGGTGCCATGGCAGCTGACGCCTGAAATGAGACAACGTGTTGATGCTTGTGAAGAACATCTTCGGTGCTTTGACCGAGAAGGTGATGGCTTCCTTGCAAGAATCATTACTGGGGACGAAACCTGGGTTCACTTCCACCAACCAGAAATGGTGCCATTCCTCATCACCAAAACCAAAGAAGTTTCGAGTAGAGCCATCGGCAGGGAAGGTTATGCCGACACTCTTTTGGAACGAAAAAGGCGTCATTTTGGAGCATTACATGCCTAGGGGGACCACTGTCACCAGCGAATCATACACAGATCTCCTAAAAAATCATCTATGGCCTGCAATCAAATCAAAGTGATGTGGACTGCTGTCAGCAGGTGTCCTTTTGCAACGTGACAATGCAAGATCCCACACTGCCTGTACAACAGTTGCAACAATCACAGACCTGCATTTTGAGTGTCTTCCTCATCCACTATACTCTTGTTATAGCATGCTGATAACATTCCTCTCATTTGTAACGCCTTGCTTCTTGTCACTCTACTTGCTGTTTTGCAGCACCATTTGTTGCCATCAACAGTTAAAATATCTTGCCTCTATTAGAGGGGTAGGACCAAAATATGAAACACCACGAGTAATACATGCTTGAACATAAATGCAGATGCCAGCCAAGCTTGTAGGTGGCACTATCATATTTTGCAAAAGTACCGATGCAACGTCCTCCATACGTTTCAACTGTGAGCCATGGTCAGAACATGCTCTTTGTAATTGCAAGCACATTATGTCAGAGCTAAGTCCATTCGAATGCAGGCAAATTGTTGGTGCTTGAGTGGTAGGAGCTTCCGTAACCAAGGAAGATCATATCGAGGATTTATATTGCATACAGGGAAAGTGGAAAACATCTGCTAAATCATAAAGCACACAAAGGTGTGTGTTGAACGATTGTGATAACTGTGACAGACACACATTGAAGAGAATTGTGATGAAAAACAAGAGGATGGTAGCAGTGAAAGTCACTGCAGAGCTGAATGTAGCATTCGCAAACCCTGTCAGCACCAAACCAAAGCGAAGGGCAGAGCTACATTAACAGGTACTTGTGAGGTGCGCTGCAATTCCAAAATCACTCATGAGTGACGCAAGTGCCTGTAACAGGGCAATATGGTGCTCGAGCTATTAAACCTGGGCTTTGCAGCAATACATAACGACCATCTGGTCACATGGCCCTTGTTTCATACTGCTTCCATCTTCTGGCCAAGTTTATGTCCCAAGATGTGGGGGCAATGATGACTTGGGTAGCCATATTGTGGTATTCCACAGATCTCTTGGTTACTCTGCAATATCGCTTTACTGCTAAGGATTAGGTGATGACCATTTTGGCTGATCAGGCCTGTCCCATGGTACGATGTTTGTTGCCCAAAGGTAATGCTGAGGTAAAAGATGACAGGGCCCCTATTCACACATCTCCCATAACCCATGACTAGTTTTGAGAGCATGAGTAGAAATCTCAGTATTATTGAACCTTAGTGATCTTCTTTGGTGAGAAGGGTGCATGACTGCCATCATCATTACCTAAGCTTGCCACTGTTTTGCAGGAATTAATGGTATAAGATTCCCCTGAAACCTATACAGAACATGTATTTATTCATTCCGAGATGACTGGAAGCTGTTTTAAATGTCAGCAGGTTCCCTACACCATATTAGGCATGGTGACGTGTTTTGTTTATGGTGTTAGTAACCTCTGTACGTTGGAAATTTTCCAACTCAACACTGTATGATAGCCAAATTCGATGGACACTCAAGAGACACAACCCACAAAACAACCAAAGAAAATCTAGCTCCATTAGCAAGTTCAACGTAACACAACAGTTTCAAGAATGGGTTGAATGGTTCATATGGTGGAAGAGACTGCCTTTGTGCAGTGATAAACAGGTACAGCTGTCAGTGGTTCAACCCTCAATAACCACTTGTGATTGCCCTGTTGTGAAAGGTATGAATAAGGCACCACAATAATATCATCTGTACCACTATGCCATCTTGGTCAGTGTCCATATTGGTGTCACTGTTGGTTGGCATACAAAACATTATATTCTTCTCCGCCCATCAAAATTTGTATAGACAGCCCCCCCCCCCCCCCCCCCGTACACACACACACACACACACACACACACACACACACACACACACACACACACACACACACACACACACCTATGTTGCTCTCCCCCGTTGACATAATAGGTGATATAACAAAAAAGCAAATATGAAAGTAAGATGGTTGGTAAATTTATGTAGAAGTCTACATGTAATGTACCAATACAACATTGTGATTACATATTTTTAAAGCAAATCCCATGAATTCTTGATGATTTACTGCTGCTCCAACTTCTCGTGCAAAAATATGAGAAAAATACAACAGAAAGTAGTACTATATGCACACATTTTGATAATTTTCCATTTCAATTTGTGAACAGAACAACAAAAATGCACCTAACAGCCTTTCTCCATTCAAGTTACTAACAGTCTATTTCCTATCAAATGATCAGCTCAACAAACAGTGAGTCATGTACAGTATAGCATGTCTGCAGCATTTACACATTTTTGGAAAGGGAAATGTAGGCATATTATTACAGACAGAAATATAAAGAAATTTTATTAATTCATTTCATAAAGTCAGGAATAATTCTCTGGATACATATGGCTCAATTACAATATCACATTCAGTCCAATATCTGGCATGTACAATGTTTCGGCAAGCATTGTCATGACAGACTTAATGGTGGAGCTCATCCGAATATACCAATGAAAAATAAAGCTCTTTATTGTTCCACACATTAATTACAGTTAATGTCCATTAACCATGATGGTATTTTAAGAAATAATACAAAAAGTTCCCATCTATGCACAACAAAGCTCATGAATTTTCTTTATCATTAAGAAAAAGTGAGGAATGGGAAAAATAAAAAATTAAAACATTAGGCTCAGGTTCATAAACTGTCTGTTCTTCAGTTTACTTGTCGGCTTAGCCTGCAAAAAAAAATGAATCACAATACGCACAAACACAAATAAATTAATTTAATTACCCTATCAGTCAGAAAATTTGTGAAGCTTGTGTGAAATGCACTGTCAATATATCACGCAATAGATCTATTAGTGTCACATCATTAACTCCTTGGAAAGTATTTCATACACCATTTTACGTCTGAAGTATGGCATGTCCTTCTGAGAAAACCGGAATGCTGCATTACGGCATATAAATTCAGCATATGTACACGAGAAGACACCACAATCACTGCCATTCATCTGTTGTGGTATTCTCTGAAAAAGTTCAATGAAGATTGTAGAATATAATTACATAGCAAGCAATTTCACAAAACATCAGTTATTCCTAAAGGAAAAAAAAAAGAGAGAAAAAAAAGAAACGTAATTTCTACAAATATTACCTTACATTTATTCACTTGTCTTGCATTTTTCAAATTAAGCATTTAAAAGGTAACAAATTACTATGTCATCAATCAAGCATCCATTCGACAGTCAAATCAATCTTTGTTACATTCATTTGTGATGGAAACAATAAGCAGGGAATGGAAAAGATCCTACACGAATTTTCACCCTGCAGTGGAACGTGCACTGATTTGAAATTTCCTGGCACATTGAAACTGTCCATGCCAAACCTGGACTTGAACCTGGAAACTTTGTCCTTTGTGAGCAAGTGCTCCACTGAGTCAAGCATGACTCACGAATTGCCCAAATGGCTTTACTTCTGTACTTCTGCCAGTGTCCCTCTCCTAAACTGCAATCTTTACAGAAGTTCTCCTGTACACTGCGCAGTAGTAGCTTTCTTCTAGGAATATTGATGGGTATCAATGTGACATGGGAAGAACAACCGTAAAGCAGTCGCTGTCACATAAATCACCATGCATCTTCCCATACGTAATGGGAGATAGTGGGGTCTACACACTGACAGAAAATAGCCAAGGTCCCATATGCTGGGGTAAAATTAGTTGGAGACTCTACTCTGTGTGTTTAAAGATTAAAATCAACAAGTACTTGGCCAACAGATTGCCCCACTAACAATTTTTTAAACTGCCCTATAATGGGTAGCGGGAATCAAAATCTACCACCAAGAATGTGGTGGTGGAGGTAACTGTGTGTGTGTGTGTGTGTGTGTGTGTGTGTGTGTGTGTGTGTGTGTGTGTGTGTGTGTGTGTGCGTGTGCGTGCGAGCGCGCGCATGTCTTCTTCCTTAAGTAGCAAATAATATAACACTGTGTACAATTTGTGAGTGTCTGTATACTTACAGCTGCCAGATCCGGTGAAGCACTGGATTGTATCTGTTCCAACCAATGGCTTCACAGGGTCAGCTTGATTTTTAAAATATACCTTTTAGTAGCTGACAAGAGGCAAGTAGTCTGTTTGGAATCAGGTCTCCTGCAAGACTATTCCAACTATTGGGTGCAGTGCAGTGTTAAAGGTTTAAGTTCAGTGAGGTAATAAACTATTGCAGTTTCACTGAATTGTTGCTGTATACGTTTTCTGGTTTTGTGTGTGTGTGTGTGTGTGGGGAGGGGGGGGGGGGGGGGACTGGTAGAAATTTATGTCATAATCCAATGTGATACTAATACCACCTTTGTGAGTGATTGTCAAAATGTTCAAGTTTTGTTATATGACAATGGGTGATCCAAAGTGAACGGCATTAACAGCTCAGTCTCTCCCTTTGGTTTCTTCTAACTTTTCTCTTGTGGCATTTTAGTACCATTATTATATGTGTTTTTATTTATTTATTGTTTTTATTCCTTCAACCACTGGCTGTCATTGGGGTGTGGGTCATGAAGGTTTGCGGGTTGTGTCTGGGGGTGAAAGTAAACCTTTCCTAACAGGGATTATTCATGGAGGATACTGTTCTGCTCAGTGAAGGAAGGCCAAGCTCCTTGAGGTAAATGCAGAAAAGATATTAGTGGATAAAAGCCCTTCTTTGACAGGTATATTTTGGAAGGAATAGGGGCCTAATGGTGCTGTAGGGAGTACATTACTTGTCACTTACACAATTTTTTTTTGCTCTCCATACACTATGACATCATCACAGTTTTATGACCTGTTATCAGGCCCTTTCAGGTGATACATCACTTCCTTCTTAATGCTGCTCTGTGCACTGTCATCTTCTCTTCCACATATTATTCTAAGACTTTTTATAAGCCCCTCTGTTTTTCTTATAAATAAATGTAAAATTCAATTTCTTTATTTTGTTTCTGTTTGCTCTGTCATTCTTCTCAGTTCCTCTTCATTTTTCACCCAATTTATCAAACTAACTTTTTCCTGTCCTTGCCATGTCCAAATCTCAAAACCCTGCAGCATTTATCTTTCATCTTCATTGCCCACAGTTCAGCAGCATACAGGAGGAGACTCCACATGAAACTGTCTTTTCCTCAAATCTTCATCTACAATACTGCAGAAAACTCTCCGTTACTTACAAAATGTGTCTTTCACCAATGTTATCTAGGTTCACCAATGTTATCTAGGTTTGAATTACTGTGCTGCACTTCCAATCAGTTTCTATCCTGCTTCCTGGGTATTTGAACTCTGCACATTCCCTAATGTTTCTCCATTTGTCATTATCTGTGCCTTTTTTATCCCTCCTAGTGCCATTACTTTTCTATCGACTTCTATTCCACAGCTCTTTACTTTATCTTCAATTATCTCTGATATTTCCTGAAATTCTTTTTGTAACCTACATTTATATGATTACTCTGCAATTCACACTGAAGTGCCTGGGAGAGGATTCTTTCAACTGCATTTAAACTGTTTCTCTGCCATTCCACACTCTAACAGCACATGGGAAAAAAATGAACACTTAAATCATTCTGTATGAATGCTGATTTCTCTTATTTTATTACAATGTTCACATCTCTCTACATAGGCTAGCAACAATAAAATACTTTCATATTCAGAGGAGAAAGATGATGATTGAAATTTCATGAGAAGATCTTGCCACAATGAAAAAAAGATTTTGTTTTAATGACTGCCACTTCAACTCACTTCGGCAATATTCTTTCCCACATTTCATGATGATACAAAACAAGCTGCCCTTCCTTCGACTTTCTCAATGTCCCTTGTCAAGCCTATCTGCTAAGGCTTCCATACCACACACCACTATCCCAACAGAGGACAGACAGGCAGATGGGATGTGTGAGAAAAATAATGATACACCAGAATAGTCTTTGTTGCCAGTCTTGGTAGCAGCACTAAAAGGCTTCAACTGGTAGGACCTTTGATATGTTGATCACACACTTTTGAAAACTCTCCAGGGTCCCAAAATGATGTCCTTTTATGACATATTTCAAGTTGGGAAAAGAAAAATAAGTCACAAGGACTCAGATCATGTGACTGGGGTGGGGAGTGGAACAGCAGGAATGCCTTTAAGAGGTCAAAAATTCCAAGATGGAAGTGGCCACATGTGAAATGAGGTGCTGCCGCCTTGTCTGCAATGTGCGATTTCACTTGATTCACCCTTTTCTTGAGCCTTTCAACGACACTTTTGTACTACAATTAGTTCACAGTTCATCCTGGAAGAACAATTGCACAAGATCATGCACATGTTCAATGTTTTCGTTAGTCCAAGGTCTCCACAAGCAAGCTTAATTTTCAGCGTATTGTCTGCTTTCGAAAGACTATTTGTACCAGCAAAAAATTGTGCTCTTCATACGGAATGTTGCCCACATTCCTGCTTCAACTTTTGAAAGGTCACGCTCACAAATTCTCCAAGTTTTGTATTAAACTCGGTGGCATAACATTGCTCTAAATTCCACTGTTCCATTTTCATACCAAAGAACAACAGATGATGGTACCCTTAAAAATCATGTGATGGCTGTACAGAACTGAAACTCTGGCTTAACATCTGGAAGGCATGAAAACACCTGTCTACACAAATAGAGCAACACAATGATGCCAGATCGCTTCAGTGTTGTCAATCTCATTAATTTTCTCACAAGCGTCATAGTGTAGGCTACTCTCTTTAATAGACCTGTTGCATCTTCTAGTGTTCAGCCAATAAAACAGTGTTTGGTTTCCATTTCACACAGTATTACTTGTGAGACCATTCCATTTTAAGTCGTTCGTAACTATAATTCCTAGGTATTTAGTTGACTTGACAACCTTTACATCTGTATGATACAACATGTAACTCATATTTAATGAATTTCTTTTCCTACTTACGTGGATGACCTTCACTTTCATTATTCAGAAACAACTGACCTTTTTTTTTTTATCATACAGGTATTTTTTCTAAATTGTTTTGGAATTGGTTTTGATTGTCTCATGATTTTACTATAAGGTAAATGACAACATTACCTGGAAACAATCTAAGAGGACTGCTCAGACTGTTTGCTACATCACTCATATAGAATAGGAACAGTAGAGAATCTGTAACACAGCACTGAGAAATGCCGGATAACACTTCACTTTCACTCCATAATTTTTCGTCAATTACTACATACTGTGACCTTCCAGACAAGTAATTAAGAATCCAGTTAAATAACTGAAATGATATAATCCGTTGGCACGCAATATGATTAGAAGTCACTCTTGAGGAATGGTGTCAAAAACCTTCTCGGAATCTAGGAACACTGACTCAATCTAGGAACACTGACTCAATCTAGAAACACTGACTCAATCTAGAAACACTGACTCAATCTAGAAACACTGACTCAATCTAGAAACACTGACTCAATCTAGAAACACTGACTCAATCTAGAAACACTGACTCAATCTAGAAACACTGACTCAATCTAGAAACACTGACTCAATCTAGAAACACTGACTCAATCTAGAAACACTGACTCAATCTAGAAACACTGACTCAATCTAGAAACACTGACTCAATCTAGAAACACTGACTCAATCTAGAAACACTGACTCAATCTAGAAACACTGACTCAATCTAGAAACACTGACTCAATCTAGAAACACTGACTCAATCTAGAAACACTGACTCAATCTAGAAACACTGACTCAATCTAGAAACACTGACTCAATCTAGAAACACTGACTCAATCTAGAAACACTGACTCAATCTAGAAACACTGACTCAATCTAGAAACACTGACTCAATCTAGAAACACTGACTCAATCTAGAAACACTGACTCAATCTAGAAACACTGACTCAATCTAGAAACACTGACTCAATCTAGAAACACTGACTCAATCTAGAAACACTGACTCAATCTAGAAACACTGACTCAATCTAGAAACACTGACTCAATCTAGAAACACTGACTCAATCTAGAAACACTGACTCAATCTAGAAACACTGACTCAATCTAGAAACACTGACTCAATCTAGAAACACTGACTCAATCTAGAAACACTGACTCAATCTAGAAACACTGACTCAATCTAGAAACACTGACTCAATCTAGAAACACTGACTCAATCTAGAAACACTGACTCAATCTAGAAACACTGACTCAATCTAGAAACACTGACTCAATCTAGAAACACTGACTCAATCTAGAAACACTGACTCAATCTAGAAACACTGACTCAATCTAGAAACACTGACTCAATCTAGAAACACTGACTCAATCTAGAAACACTGACTCAATCTAGAAACACTGACTCAATCTAGAAACACTGACTCAATCTAGAAACACTGACTCAATCTAGAAACACTGACTCAATCTAGAAACACTGACTCAATCTAGAAACACTGACTCAATCTAGAAACACTGACTCAATCTAGAAACACTGACTCAATCTAGAAACACTGACTCAATCTAGAAACACTGACTCAATCTAGAAACACTGACTCAATCTAGAAACACTGACTCAATCTAGAAACACTGACTCAATCTAGAAACACTGACTCAATCTAGAAACACTGACTCAATCTAGAAACACTGACTCAATCTAGAAACACTGACTCAATCTAGAAACACTGACTCAATCTAGAAACACTGACTCAATCTAGAAACACTGACTCAATCTAGAAACACTGACTCAATCTAGAAACACTGACTCAATCTAGAAACACTGACTCAATCTAGAAACACTGACTCAATCTAGAAACACTGACTCAATTTGAGATTCCCTGCCAATAGCAGTCATCATTTCATGTGAATGAAGAGCTAGTTGACTCTCACAAGGAGATATTTTCTGAATTCGTGCTCCATGTCAACATACTGTTCTCTTTAAGATAATTCATGATGTTCAAACACAGTATATAATCCATAATCCTGCCGCAAATCGATGTCAGTGATATAGGTCTTTAATTCATAGGATCACTCTCACTTCCTTCTTTGAGTACTGGGGTGACCTGTGCAACATCCCAGCCTTTTGGTACGGATTTTTCCTCAAGTGAGTGGTTGTACATGATTGCTAAGTATGGGGTACACTATCTGGGCTAGAAGACTTGCCTTTATTAAGTGATTTAAGCTTATTCACTGCACTGTGGATATTTACTTCTTAATTACTCACGTTGGCAGCTGTTCTTGATACAATTTCTGGAATATTTACTTAGTCTTCTTTGGTGAAAGAATTATGGAAAATTAAGTTTAATAACAGCACTTTAGTGATACCGTCATTGGTAATATTACCATTTGTATTGCACACTGAAGGTACTGATTGCGTCCAGCTCTTTGTGTACTTGGCATATGATCAGAATCTCTCTGGATTTTTTCCTCAGATTTGGAGACAGTGTTTCATTGCAGTAGTTATTAAAAGAACCTCAACACTGAAGGCTGTGCTTAGTTTCGAGCTTCAGTGAAACATCATCACAAATCTTGGAAATTTTGCATTCTTTTAAATTTGACATGTTTTGTATACCACAGGGGACCAGTATTATCTCTTATTAAGGGGAGTTGGAACGCTCTATCCCGACAACGTTAAATTTAGTGACTTGGCTTCCTGTATTTCAGGAACCACTGTAGCCACTGACATGAAACTTTTACCGGACAGTAAACTGTATGTTCTGAGTCTACTGAACTATAATATTTGCATTTCAGCCACTGATTTACGGTAATACACTTTTTTTATTACATGTTTAAAATATTGTGTACTTTTTTGTACGTATCCTAAATAATTTTAATAGTAAATAATATTATGTGCTTCTGTTAGTTCAAAAGACTGAGGATATGTATGTTATTTCTCCCTGAAAATTTGAATACTCTACTCAAAGTGGTTCCTGAGATTTATGAAAAAATGCAATAGAAAAAGTAATTTTTCAGGAATGGCTTCTTTTAAAGTTTCAAAAGACTGCAACTCACTTAATATAAGCTTAATTTTAAGTCACTCAGAAGCACTCTGCAGTATACTGTATACCATCCTCTCTATCTTTGTCCAAGTTTTTTCTTTTTCCTGGAATCCTTAAGAGGCCAACTGTGCTGCATACTCTGCTTTATCAATGCAAACCTAGTCCATCCATTCAAGTTCTCTGATGCAGTTTGCTCCAGGATTAATTCCCATATGCTGTAGCACTTTCACCCTACCAATGCTGCCATCAATAAAAGCAATAACAGCATTACTGACCCCCCTCCCCCCACACATATTAGTGTCTTCATTTCAACAAAAACATTTTTTGGTTAGCAAGTCCATTTAAGATTACTGAATGACTCATTGGGATTTTAAGTCCAACCATGCAGACACTTCTTCAGAAATTCCAGATTTGCCAGGTCACTATAAATAGGTTTCATAATATCCATGACTGCTGCCTGCTGGGATGGAATGTTTATGACTGTATGAGCTGTTTGGGTACTGGGCATTGCGGTAATTGCACCATGAATCAGGTCCAGGAGGGCACAGGTAGGGTACTGGTTTTTTATCAGTTGACAGTATGTGGATTTTCAACAAATCCTCAGTATTATTTTTAATAGCCATCCCATAATACTGTTGCAGTTCATCATTTTGTATGTCAGCCTGTCTCTTATGGTTTTACCATCAGAAAGTTTCTTGTCTCTCAAACTTTGTTTCAACTTCCTCAACCTGGTGCCCATCCTCATCTGGAAATGACCAACACTGTGCAGCTGAAATTTGAGACTCGAAATTCAAGGGGGGGGGGGGGGGGGGGGGAGTTTTGAACCACACCTCCAAATTGAAACAAAGTTGCACTATTGTAACATGAGAAACAATTTAGGTTGAATGGATGAAGATACAGCTACAGTAGTTTGGTCTGAGTTATAAGCTTAGCACTTAAGCTTTACCAGGTAGCCATTGCTATGTGCCAGGCGCTCCGTCCTTACTTATATGGGTACCCTTTCTTTTTCACATGGTTTGTTTGGTTTGAATCAATTTCTTATTTTGCTTTGACCTGATAAGTGCCATTCTCTTTGTTATAGGTGTTTACATCACTCTAAGCTGAAAATGCATTATTGTACTGTGTCATGCATTGTTTGTCGCATTCGCGACATGGCTTGCTTTTGTGCACGCTACCCGCCGCTTACAATTAAGAGAGAGAGAGAGAGAGAGAGAGAGAGAGAGAGAGAGAGAGAGAGAGAGAGAGAGAGGAATTGTCTCATTAGTGAAATAATAGCAAGAGACTGCTATTTGTTGTTACTTACACTGCTGCTTTCTTTGATAATGATCAACAAGAACCAAATAATAGACTGCATATGATAAAAGATGTTCTGAACGAGAGTTTAGCAAAAAGTTTTCTCCATTTGAAAATCTTCACAGCTGCCTCTTTAGTAAAATACATTCTGCACATAAATTAGAGTCATCTTAAATTTAAAAATCTAGTCAGCTGCCATGCTTCATTTCTGACTGTATCACTATTCAGCACAAGAATAATACGAATATAAACATGACATGATATGTATATTCTTTCGTATTTGCTATTGTCTCTCTAGTTTCATAGCTTATTAGGCAGACAAGATTTAAATGAGATAGCAGCAAACACGAAAGAATACATGGCATAAAGTTTACATTCGTATTATTCTTATGGTGAAGAGATTACTGCATATGATTCACGATTCATAAAAGTTCCTATTAGCAACCTTTTCTTGT
Source organism: Schistocerca gregaria (assembly GCF_023897955.1). Taxonomy (NCBI): domain Eukaryota; kingdom Metazoa; phylum Arthropoda; class Insecta; order Orthoptera; family Acrididae; genus Schistocerca; species Schistocerca gregaria. The sequence continues at coordinate 243,332,895 of NC_064924.1, forward strand.
CACAAGTAGGAAAAAATTCAGAATGTAGAGTTGGCCATATTGACATACATCCCAAACAGTCTTGCCAGTCAGATTTTCGTAATATGTTTTTTGTCTTTAGTCCGTAGACTCGTTTGATGTAGCTCTACACACTTTTCTATCATGTGCAATGCAGAGTAACAACACTTATAAAATAAGAAGGAAAATAACTTAGAAATTAAAAGCTGAAATTAAAAACAAAATTTTATTGTTGTTGTTGTGGTCTTCAGTCCTGAGACAGGTTTGATGCAGCTCTCCAATGAAAATAACTTAGAAATTAAATGCTGAAATTAAAAACAAAATTTTATTGTTGTTGTGGTCTTCAGTCCTAAGACTGGTTTGATGCTGCTCTCCATGCTACTCTATCCTGTGCAAGCCTCTTCATCTCCCAGTACCTACTGCAACCTACATACTTCTGAATCTGCTTAGTGTATTCATCTCTTGGTCTCCCTCTACAATTTTTACCCTCCACACTGCCCTCCAATACTAAATTGGTGATCCCTTGATGCCTCAGAACATGTCCTATCAACCGATCCCTTCTTCTGGTCAAGTTGTGCCACAAACTTCTCTTTTCCCCAATCCTATTCAATACTCCCTCATTAGTTATGTGATCTACCCATCTAATCTTCAGCATTCTTCTGTAGCACCACATTTCGAAAGCTTCTATTCTCTTCTTGTCCAAACTATTTATCGTCCATGTTTCACTTCCATACATGGCCACACTCCATACAAATACTTTCAGATACAATTTCCTGACACTTAAATCTACACTCGATGTTAACAAATTTCTCTTCTTCAGAAACGCTTTCCTTGCCATTGCCAGTCTACATTTTATTTTCTCTCTACTTCGACCATCATCAGTTATTTTGCTCCTCAAATAGCAAAACTCCTTTACTACTTTAAGTGTCTCATTTCCTAATCTAATTCCCTCAGCATTACCTGACTTAATTCTACTACATTCCATTATCCTTGTTTTGCTTTTGTTGATGTTCATCTTATATACTCCTCTCAATTAGGTTTTAATATATCTTATATGAAATGTTTAAAATATCAGTCATGGTTCTGAATCACTATTACTCAATTCTTTGTTGCTCATTTCTCCATACAGAGCATCATCATCCATACAAGATAGTGCATTGGATATCGAACATTTTTTAAATGCTTGTTGCACAGTCTGATTTGGAACACGCTTCCATGCATCATAAATCCATCAAGACATTTGCGACAAACTTGTGCGTTTTACACGTCCCGTTGGTGTCAGTTGTATGTCCCATTTCAAAAGCCAGTCTGTGTACATGCAGTTAAGCTTGTCCTTAAATGGTTTATTCAAACAGACATCAAGTGGTTGCAGAATTGACGTCATCCCGCCTGGAATTACTGCCAAGTCCGTTTTGCTTTCCTCTAATTTTCGTTTTACGGCAGGTGTTGTATGGCCTGCGTAAGCATCTAATACCAACAGACTGTGTAAACCAAGCACTGCGCCAGGACGACAATTACACACACGCCTAATCCATTCCAGCACCATGTCCTCCGAAAATCACCCAGTTTCGTTGGCTTCTACAATTACAGTTTTTAGAAACACTTCCAATTTTGGTAAAGCCTATCGCTTGAAAACTAAGAATGGGGATAATTTATGTCCATCTGCTGTGCAAGCAAGCATGACGGACATCTGCTGTTTTTCACCCCCTGATATAAGAACACTGTGTCTTTCTTTCGTTTGGTGTCAACTGTGTAATTTGACAGCATGTCAAAATATATGGGAGTTTGGTCAGCATTTCCTATCTGAGCAAGAAGGTATTGCTTTTCCTTGGGCTGCCTAATTATGAAGCGCCGAAATTCCACAAGTTTTTCCTTCATAATTTTTCGGCAGCTTCTGTGCAACTGAAGTTCACCTCCAAAGTGAAAAACCCCAGCACTTCATAAACAGATCACTCCAGCTGCGTCTAGCATTAAAATTTTCAATTTTTTGCTCTCTAACAATTTCATGTGTGTTAATTTTTAAAATTTCAGCGTTCACAGTCATGAATTTCTGACGCTGTTCCTTAATAAATTCATTTAAAATCGCATCTAGTGCACGATATCGGCCACACTTTGGCCTACTAAATGCTTTCCTGATAATTGAACATTTAGTCCCATATCGCAAACCTGCAGCACGATTAGAACTTTGTTCCGCAAAATAAATACTCTCCTCTTGAATTTGGCACGATAATGAAAGTACTTCACAAAATTCCATGAAGCAGTACGTGCTGCTACCTGAAATCTTAATGAACCCCAGTGCATCAACTAGTGCAACAATCCTAAAGCCTTGTCAACTGTCGGTATTTTAGTGTTAAGAAATTTATTTTTATTGCTACGAATATTTGAAAGGCTGCTACATTCGATGAACAATATGGAATTTTTATTTATTTCGTTGGATAATGTATGAAAATGCTCGCGGCAGAGGGAAAAAGCTCATCTTCTACATAAAATACTTCCATGTGAGTTTATAAGTGACATATATATCATTTTAAGGAAAATTGCAAATAATGAGATACAAAACAAAAAGATTAAAAAAAAAATTCCGTTCTAAGTCCCCTTAATATATGTGGCAAATATCTCTCGATTGCCATTGACACTGTTTCTTCACATTCAAGCCACACCTGGTCTATGCTTACATAGTTAATTTGAAAGGACTGGAGACTGTCTCTTAGGAAGGAGCCAAGCGAATTTTTATCTGCTTTTTAAAATACATATATTTTGCATTCACTTTTGGTGGATTGGGATGTTGCGGTGGTCAGCCTTGGTACAATGACCTTATCATCAATAATCCCTGCATCTGTCAAGATGTTCCCTATTTGCTCAAAATTATTTGTTGCTTAGAGGTCAAGTATGTTTTCGAACCATATACATGTTGAAAGAACTCCTGAAGTAAGAGTTCAAAATAATTTTTGAAAAATCATTTTGTACAATTTCTGACGATGTTTTATACTGGCTATGAACATGTATTTTTTTCAACATATTGACAGTAGATTGAAGTCACCATCAATTATAACTATGTGAGCTGAGTACCTATTTTAGATGTTTTCTGTCCAGAAACTAAATCGTCTGAATCCAGTGGGTCAGTAAAAGGAACCAATTATTAATTTATTTCAGTTGTCAAGTATAACCTCTTCCCATACTAAATTGCAGGAACTATCTATTTCCATTTCACTGCAAGATAAACTACTATTAACAACAACTAAGACCTTGTCACCAACTATATTTAATGTAGCCTTTCTGAACAATGGCAGGTCCTTTGTAAAAATTTCAGCTGAACTTTCTTGCACCTTTAGCCAGTTTTTGGTACCTGTAACAGTTTGAGCTCCAGTGCTTTCTATTAGCGCTTGGAGCCCTGGTTCTTTCCTGACACAACCATGGACATTTAAACTACAGTACTACCCTCTTCCTGTGTTCATCTGCAACCTGTAAAACTGAAGCCATTTCTGTACTTTCCCAAGATCCTATAAACTAGAAAACTGCCTACTTCATCCATACAGCCTCCACTATCTGCGCAGGCCATCTAACCTACAAAACCGCCCAGTCCACGCCACACAGCCCCTGCTACCCGTGTAGCCGCTTGCTGCGTGTAGTGGACTCCTGACCTATCCAGCGAAACCTGAAATCCCACCACCCTATGGCGCAAGTTGAGGAATCTGCAGCCCACAGGTCACAGAACCATCTCAGCCTCTGATTCAGACCCTCCACTCGGCTCTGTACCAAAGGTCCACAGTCAGTCCTGTCGACGATGCTGCAGATGGTGAGCTCTGCTTTCATCCCACTAGCGAGACTGGCAGTCTTCACCAAATCAGATAGCCACCGGAAGCCAGAGAGGGTTTCCTCTGATCCATAGCGCTACACATCATTGGTGCCGACATGAGCGACCACCTGCAAATGGATGCACCCTGTACCCTTCATGGCAACCGGAAGGACCCTTTCCACATCTGGAATGACTCCCCCCGGTATGCACACGGAGTGCACATTGGTTTTATTCCCCTCTCTTGCTGCCATATCCCTAAGGGGCCCCATTACGCGCCTGACATTGGAGCTCCCAACTACCAGTAAGCCCACCCTCTGCAACTGTCCAGGTCTTGCAGACTGAGGGGCAACCTCTGGAACAGGACAAGCAGACATCTCCGGCCGAACATCAGTATAAGCCGGAGACAGAGCCTGAAACCGGTTCGTCAGACAAACTGGAGAGGCCTTCCGTTCAGCCATCCGGAATGTCTTTCGCCCCCTGCCACACCTCGAGACGACCACCCACTCTACAACAGGTGAGGGATCAGCCTCAATGTGGGCAGTATCCCGGGTAGCCACAGTCTTAGTCCGATTGGGGGATGCGTGGGACGAGCTGGCCGTCCCCGACAAACCCCCATCTAGACCTCTACAGTGATGCCCATTGGCAACAGCCTCAAGCTGTGTGACCGAAGCCAACACTGCCTGGAGCTGGGAACGAAGGGATGCCAACTCAGCCTGCATCCGAACACAGCAGTTGCACTCCCTATCCATGCTAAAAACTGTTGTGCAAAGAACGTCTGAATTAATCTACAGAGACCACAAACAATTCGACACAAAATTTAAACGGTTATTAAAATACAAGAGTGCCTAGTAAATGCAGTAATGCTGCTACTTGCGCACTGCTGACACACTGCTTGGTGGCGGAAGGAGACTACGCGATTTTACACTATTCAGGTAATAAAAACGCGATGCTATAACTCTCAAGTACTATAATACGCCTGAAATTTATGAATTAAACAATGCAAGTACCAAAAACACGCAAAGAAATTAAGAATTAAACTATGTAACAAATGAGTGAGCTAGGAGTATATGACTTGCTGCTGTAGCTGCTTATCCAACGGCGGCAGGGAGCACACTCTACACTTATGCACTGTTTGAAAAAAGCTGCACAAAAATTCAGTCAGAGCTTGGTAAGATTTCAAAGTTAGGCAAAGGTTACATAGCTGGAGTTATTAGAGTATTCGATGACACCCGCATATCCCTCTCAATGGTTTAGCTGTCATACTGAGGCTTGGACGGACACACACACACACACACACACACACACACACACACACACACACACACACAGAGAGAGAGAGAGAGAGAGAGAGAGAGAGAGAGAAGGGGGGGGGGGGGGACACAAATAATGTGGAAATGCATATCTGGTAATATGCGAGTCACATCATGCAAACTTCCCTGCACAGCCTGTCGTACTGAGCAAAAGCACTGAAAAGTGAAGGGTCAAACCTATTAACAAGGAACATACTTGATTAGCCAGAAATAGTGATAAGATTCAAACTATAAAGGTGGAAGAATGACTACAATTAGTATTGCTGGACAAGCTCATTTTCTATCAAAGAAGCCACCATCGTTTACGAATTGAAGGAGGATTGTGAGGCAGAGAAGAGGGTGAGGAAAGTGGCACAGGTTAGAAGAAATTCTTTAACAGCTCACTGCCCTGTGCTCGCCATGCAACTGATAATGAAAGAAGAGTATGTGGTTCTACGAACTGAGAGTATCATGTTTCTGATAGTAGGTTTCAGTTAATGTTTTTCATCTGATGGTATGTATTGTAAGTTTGACTATATGTCTACATCACTTTAACAAATGATTTCTATATTGCTGAAGTCTGTGCATAATTAAATCGAAAGTATCTCAGTTTATTTGTGTGTAAGTTAATTGTTTATATTTCGCTCTGTACAACCCTGCTTCTCTTTTTATTGTATATAGTGGTGTTGAGAGAAACATGTATAAACAGTATGAATTGCGAGTATGTAGGTACATAATGAATGTGTTTCTATTACTTTGCTGTAGGTAGATTCTGAAAGGCATGCATAACGCACTGAAGAGCCAAAGAAACTGATACACCTGCCCAATATTGTGTAGGGCCCCAGGGAGCATGCAGATGTGCCGCAACACGACGTGGCATGGACTCAACCAATGTCTGATATAGTGCTGGAGGGAAAGGACATAATGAATCCTGCAGGTCTGGCCATAAATCCTTAACGGTACAATGGGGTGGAGATCTCTTCTGAACAGCATGTTGCAAGGCATTCCAGATATGCTCAATAACATTCATGTCTGAGGAGCATGTTTAAACTCAGAAGAGTGTTCTTGGAGCCACTCTGTACCAATTTTGGACGTGTAGGGTGTTGCACTTTCCTGCTGGAACTGGCCAAGTCCATCGGAATGAAAAGTGGACATGAATGGATGCAAGTGATCAGACAAGATGTTTGTGTGTATGTCACCTGTCAGAGTCGTACCTAGATTTATCAGGTATCCTGTATCAGTCCAACTGCGGAGCCCACACCACTACAAAGCCTCCACCAGCTTGAAGAATCCCCTGCTCACATGCATGGATTCATGAGGTTGTCTCCATACCTGTACACGTCCATCCACTCAATACAATTACAAATGAGGCAACATGTTTCCAGTCATCAACAGTCCAATGTCAGAGTCGATGGCCGCAGGCAAGGCATAAAGCTTTGCACCACACAGTCATCAAGCATACATGGGTTGGCCTTTGGTTCCAAAAGCCCATATCAATGATCTTTTGTTGAATAGTTCACACACTGACACTTGAATGATGGTCCAGCATTGAAATCTGCATGAATCTGTGCTAGGCTTGCACTTCTGTCACATTGAAAGATCCTCTTCAGTCTTCATTGGTCCTGTTCTTGCAGGATCCTTTTCTGGCCACTGCGATGTCTGAGATTTTATGTTTTTTCGGATTCCTGATATCCAAGGCACACTTGTGAAATGGTCATACGGGAAAATCCACACTTCATCACTACCTCAGAGAAGCTATGTCCCATGGCATGTGTGTCAATTGTAACAACACAATCAAACTACCACATTCAAACTCACTTAAATCTTGATAACTTGCCATTGTAGCAGCAATAACTGAGCTAACAACTGCACTAGACACTACTTGTCTTATATAGGTGTTGCCAACCGCAGTGCCTTATTCTGCCTGTTTCCGTATCTCTGTATTTGAATACCCATGCCCATACCAGTTTCTTTGGTGCTTCAGTGTATTTTCTAATTATATTTAAAAATGTCTTGATTCCTTACGTTTGTGCATAAGTAGATTTTTTATGGATTTCACTGGCTCACCTAGAACCGGATGTGAGATTTTGTCATCAGAGCAACACATACGAACTGTTTCTTCCTTTTATTTTATTTACTGCATTATGGTAACTACATTTTTTATTCACCTCTCTATGTATGAATAACATGGTTGGTTAATAGATCATAATCGGATGCAGCCTCACCAAAAGCCTCTCACGTTCTGTATCTAAAGGTACAACTTTCTGTTTGTTGTACAGCCTTTAAATGAAGCCACTGTTGCCACTGTTCATTATATCACAATGTTGGCATGTACAAGTGTTACCCCACAGTAATGACCCACTTGAAGCATTGAACAGTGCAGCTTCATCACATCCGTGCCAACACTTATTCAATTACTCATTACCTCTTAGGTGACTGCCTTTACGGGACTGTGTTAGCTCAGAATATGGGTCATTTTCTTGCTTAGTTTGGAAGTTCTTTCTCACCTAGATCACCGTTCAGTTTATATTGCTACTGCTTATTTGGACATGTGACAAAACAACTTATTACTGTGTTAACTGAAGCAATAATGAAGGAATAGAGTCAGACTATTAACTGTAAAACAACAACGGAATGGTACAAGACAATGTTATTTGTGACTGGCACACTTTATACACAGGTGTGTCTGCTTGAGAGTTAATGAAGAGCTGGAAAATACTGAAGGATGCACTATTCAAGGATCAATGAGGGCATCAAAGACACAATGTGCAATGTAAGTGAAACATGACACAAAGGCCATACATTCTAGTCCCAGTCTGTCAAGAAATTTCACTATTTTAAATTGGTTCACAATGACAATAGTACCTTACAGTGTGGTTACAGATTATGTAGGTCTACTCATACTGTTCCATATGAGCTCTGTATTTTACAAAACAGACAATTTTGTCGCCATTAATATACTTTGCATGAAATTATCAAAAATGGTAAAATACCTTCACATTTTCAGTCTTCCAGCCGTCATAATTGAACTTTTGCTGCTTTTTATCCATTTTTTCACTGCCCAAGTAGTTCCACAACAACTGCAAAAAATTAACATTCTTTTACTTGGATGAAATTCATTATGTAACAGTGCAGATATGTTAATCTACCATCTTAATTCCCTAGTTTTAAATTTCTAATTTTGTCCTCTGCAGAGAACAGGATCAACGTCAATATGAACTTGTGTTAACTACACATTTAGGAAAATCTGTTACATGAAATGAAAAATTTACAGTACTTTGGTTTGCATAAGCAGTTCACAATGTAGGAATATGGGGGTGACAATGAAACACTGCAACTAACCTACAGAGGTATTTTGAAGATGTATTTTATTATAAAATATTACTGTCATGTTAACACAAATAAACCACACAACACACTAACTGTGTCTTAAATTCTAAGGTCAATCACCTTTAGTCACAAAAACGCACTGTCATCTGCATAACAAAATCATGATAGAGACTCCATCTCACTCTCCAACTTCATTAGTCCAATCACTGCAGGAGTATCTAAACACCATTCTACGCAATAGAAATCAATTTATGTGACAACCTATTACATATTCCCATGTATCTCCTATGGCTGTTATCACTTGCTAGTACTGCAACCTGGTACCATACAAGTAAATCTTTATTGCCATCAGTTTAACAAAAATACACCAATGAGCTGGACATGTTTAAACATTACAGCTATAAGTTGTTATATTCATGTAATATATGTAACAGTGATACTAAACTTTCTCTCCAAATCCAGTGGTGAATTCATTAGGAAGTGTAACTGAAGTAAAATAACTACCACTTGTCAGCTATTTGGATGCAGTATTTACAGTTTCCATTTGATAGATTTCAAATCTGTGTGTAAATGTGACACATTTGAACTTTCTGCCAACTAAACACATTAAATTATGAAGTCTATGATCAAGCGCGCATCATGGGGCAATGCATTTCATCCCACCACTGAAACAAATTTGTTATATGTCGTAAGTACTTCTTGCTTGTACCACCAAATTCATTTTTTCCCCACCCTCTTCCACATAAACATGGAGAAACACTACCAAGAGAATAAGTCTCAGCTGAAAGAGATGGAGCCATTCATACTAAGTAGGGAACAATGTAATGCACTGAATCTAATCTACATTCCAAATTTTGTGTGTGTGTGTGTGTGTGTGTGTGTGTGTGTGTGTGTGTGTGTAGGGGGGGGGGGGGGATTGCATTTAACATTATATCATGTCAACAGAGCAACAGATGATGAACAACGGTCGCGATAGTTGAAATAGTATAATAGTTAAATACTTAAGAATAGAAAGCTGTATGTGGGTTATTGTCTTCTATTTTGCATGTGACACTTATATGGACAGACACTGCATGTCTTCAAGATGGGACAGCAATCACAGTATTAGCACAAGCTGGGGTACCTGCATGAGGTTTATGTAACTTTTGAAGGTTTCGAGTAGCTTGGTATGTCACTGAACAAGGAACATGCCATGACAATCTCTGTCAAAAATGTCAGTAGTCAAATGTATTATCTCTGTATCTTCTCAAACTGCACACATGAGTGATATTTCTTGTTTTTAGACAATTTAATACTGTCAGTGATTTTGTTGAGGTGCATTATAAGCATTTCTTAACTGAAGCAGTACACTGTACTTCTTTTAATGTGTTAATAGTTGGGGAACTTGATCTGATTATGATATCAGTACAACTGTAGTGGTAGCGGAATCAATCAAGCTGTGCCAATATGGTCCAAGAAGAAAGTTTACAAGGTGGGTTCCATAAGTAATGTGACTAAACTCATAAAAAATCATTTATTGAACATATTCATACAATCATTAAAAGATTTTCAAGATAGCACCCTCCTTTGTCGATCCACTTCTGAAGAGGATATTTCCAGACCTGGGAGGCCTTTCTCGAATGTGCTTTAGAGCTAATGTTACATGAGCCTGGATGCTTTCAGTCATCTCCCAAGCTTTTCCTTTAAGGTCTCCTACAAGCAAGGAAACAAAAGAAGTCTGGGGAGCCAGGTCACACAGTTGGGGGGGGGGGGGGAGGAAGCAATGGAATGTGGGTTGTTGTTGTTGGGATGTTTAAGGGGGACTAAACAGCTAAGGTCATCAGTCCCCCATTCCAAAAAACCGGCGAAACAAAATTTACGGAACAGGTCAAACCCCAAGGGGGGAGGAGACGCCCCTCCCCCCAGTCACTGAAAGAACACCAATGTGTCAGCGAACACTAGAGACAAGAAGAGTACAGACGAACACTGGACAGAAAGAAACGGAAGAAAATAAGAGGGTTGGAGACTGGTTGACTGACCATGGGTACAAAAATTGGGAAAGAGTCAACCATCCGAATACACACATTAAAATCTGCAACCAATGAGACACTCGAGGACAAGATACACAGAAAGGGAAAGGGACAGGTCCCCCCTAAATGGAACCATAAAAAGGACTACCACGGATAAAATTTAAAACGTCGTCAGCCAAGGAGGCATCGTCGCATAAAACCAAAGGCAACGTGCCCGGGAGATTAAAAGTCTGCCGGAGGATGCGCAGGCGGGGACACTCCAACAAAATGTGGGCGACCGTCAACCGGGACCCACACTGACACAGGGGGGAATCCTCCTGACGCAAAAGATGTCCGTGCGTCAGGTAGGTATGGCCGATGCGGAGCCGACACAGGATGACAGAGTCCCTGCGAGAAGCCCGCAGGGAGGAATGCCACACATCGGTCGTCTCCTTGACAGCCTCCATGTTGTGTCATATGCCTTCCGCAGATCAAAAAATACAGCAACGAGATGCTGACGGCGGGAAAAGGCCGTACGGATAGCAGATTCCAGCCGCACCAAATTGTCCGCAGCAGACCGGCCCTGACGGAAGCCACCCTGGGATGGAGCGAGGAGACCGCGCGACTCAAGGACCCAACACAAACGCCGCCCCACCATACGTTCGAGCAGTTTGCACAAAACGTTGGTTAGTGTAATGGGACGATAGCCGTCCACCGCCAGAGGGTCCGCACCGGGCTTCAAGATGGGAACGATAACACCCTCTCACCATTGCGACGGGAACACGCCCTCGCTCCAAATGCGGTTAAAGATGGTGAGGATGTGTCTCTGGCAGTCCCTGGAGAGATGCTTCAGCATCTGCGCGTGGATGCAGTCCGGTCCTGGCGCTGTATCAGGGCAATTGGCGAGGGCAGCGAGGAATTCCCTCTCGCTGAAAGGAGCATTGTATTTTTCAGAACGACGTGTGTGGAACGATAACGGCGTCCGCTCGGCGCGCTCCTTTAGAGAGCGAAAGGCAGGAGGGTAAGTTGCAGTCGCAGAGCTCGTAGCAAAGTGCGTGGCAAGGTGGTCAACAATGGTGGCGGCGTCCGTGCAGACAGCGCCGTCCAGGGAGATTCCAGGGACACCCATAGGGGTCTGGTATCCATAAATCCGCCGGATGCGGGACCACACGAGCGACGGGGAGACACGGGAGCCCAAGGATGAAATGTACCTCTCCCAGCATTCCTGCTTAAGCCGTGCAATAAGACGACGGGCCAAGGCACAGAGCTTCTTAAAGGCGATGAGGGTCTCCAGAGACGGGTGCCGCTTATGACGCTGGAGAGCCCGCCTACGGTCGCGAATAGCCTCAGCAATCTCCAGCGACCACCAGGGGACAGACTTCCTCCGAGGGAGTCCAGAAGAGCGAGGGATGGCAGTCTCGGCCGCAGAAATAATTGACGAGGTCAAGACACGGACCACCTCGTCAATGTCACCCTGTGGGAGAGAAGCAATGGTGGCAGCGGAAGTAAAAGCCGGCCAGTCAGCCCTGTTGAGAGCCCAGCGGGGCAGGCGCCCAGAAGAATGACACTGGGGCAGTGACAAATAGATGGGAAAATGGTCACTACCACACAGGTCAGGATTCACTCTCCAGTGAAGGGATGGGACAAGTCCGGGGCTGCAAAGAGAGAGATCGATGGCCGAGAACGAGCCATGGGCCACACTGAAATGCGTGGGAGCACCGGTGTTCAAGAGGCTAAGGTCGAGCTGAGCCAACACATGTTCCACAGCGCGACCACGGTCATCGGAGACAGTCCCACCCCATAGAGGGTTGTGGGCATTGAAATCGCCCAGAAGCAGCAATGGCGGCGGGAGCTGAGCCAGCAGCGCAGCCAAGACATGTCGGGGGAGTTGCCCATACGGAGGAACGTAAACAGAGCAAACAGTAATAGCCAGCGAGAGCTCAATCCTGACAGCGACTGCCTCTAAAGGCGTCAGAAGGGGTACTGGTGAGCTACAGACAGAGTGGTGAACAAAGAGGCAAACTCCACCTGAAGCTCGTTGACAGTCAGCGCGGTTCTTATAGTATCCCCGATAACCGCGAAGGGCAGGGGTCCGCATTGCTGGAAACCAAGTTTCCTGAAGAGCAATGCACAGAACAGGGGAAACACTCAAAAGCATCCGGAGCTCAGGCAGGTGGCGGAAATAACCGCCGCAATTCCACTGGAGAATGGAAGCAGGAAGGGACTGGGAGGGCGTTAAGTCCACTAAGAGGCAGACGGCGCCGCAGAGTCAACGGCCGCCACCGAGCGAGAGTCAGCTGTGTCCATAGGAGAGGTCCCCGAGGGTTCCATGAGGGCGAGATCTGCGGCAGAGGCGAGGATCTCCACCGCATCCCCAGAGCCAGAGCTATTGACAGCAGGCGGTACTGAAACTGCCGGAGCGTCCTTCTTGGACACGTTCCGGTCCTTCTTCTCGCGTCTGTCCTTTGGCTTAGAGGGCTGGGAGAGTTTCTCTGAAGGAGCGTCGGAGGCTGACGACGACGCAGAAGCCCTACGACCAGCAGGTGGGTGAACCTTCAGCCACTGGCTGACATCCGGCGGGGTAGCAGAAGAAACGGAAGAAGGGAGGGCCCCGAGGGACCCCTTCCGCGAGAGAGGAGCCGGCAGAGACGACGCCGGCGGAGACGACGGCGGCAGAGAAGGGGGAGGGGGAGGGATCGAGCCCCCTGGTTTTGGAGCAGATGTCACTCCTGAAGCATGTGCGGGGGGAGTGACAGAAGGGGGTTTGCCCCCAACTGCTAAGGGGGCAACAGAGGAAGGCTTGCCCCCAGACACAAGGGGGGCAGACAGAGATGGACGGCCCCGAGGGCCAACTGAAGGCGGCACAGAGGAGGCGACAAGTGCCGCCCGCAAGGGCGACGATAACGTAGCTGCAGCATAAGAAGTTTGAAGAGGGACAGGATGCAACCTTTCAAATTTCAGTTTTGCCTCGCGATAAGTAAGCCGGTCCAGGGTCTTAAATTCCATAATCTTCCGCTCCTTATGAAGAACGGGGCAGTCCGGCGAGCATGGAGAGTGGTGTTCCCCACAGTTGACACAGACAGGCGAAGGCGCACATGGAGAATCGGGATGAGAGGGGCGTCCGCAATCTCGACATGTGGCACTGGATAGGCAACGGGAGGACATATGCCCAAACTTCCAGCACTGGAAGCACCGCATCGGGGGAGGGACGTATGGCTTGACGTCACAACGGTAAACCATTACCTTGACCTTCTCAGGCAATACAGCACCCTCGAAGGCCAAGATAAAGGCACCGGTGGCCACCCTGTTGGTCTTGGGTCCTCTGTGCACACGACGGACAAAATGCACACCACGTCGTTCCAAGTCAGCTCTCAGCTCGTCATCGGACTGTAACAAGAGGTCGCGATGGTAAATAATCCCCTGGACCATATTTAAGCTACTGTGGGGAGTGACGGTAACAGGGACGTCTCCCAGCTTATCACACAAGAGCAACGCCCGTGACTGGGCTGGGGAGGCCGTCTTGAGGAGGATGGACCCATTCCTCATTTTAGACAAACCCGCCACTTCCCCAAACTTATCCTCCAGGTGTTCCACAAAAAACATAGGCTTTGTCGAAAGAAAGGAGTCACCATCAGTCCTGCTGCAGACAAGGTATTGTGGTACATAAGGCTCCTGCTTGGCACTAGATCTGCGTCCCTCCCATGGCGCAGCCAACGAGGGGAACGACTGAGGATCATATTGTGCAGCATCGAATTCAATTTTGCCTCACTTAGAGACGCTGGTGGCAGTGCGACCACCAGCTTGGTGAGATTTATTGCGCTTCATTGCGCCACATCTGCCCAGATGCCACCTACTCCGAACGAGGGCTCTCCCCAAGGGCGCCACCCAGCCAAAGCAACGGGTACCTGGCCGATATCCCATTGCCCGGAGTCCCCGTGCCCCAGACAAGATGGGCACATTCTCCTTGGCATGCATGGGGAGGAAACAGCTCTGGCATCTGTAGTGCAATCCCTGCGTGGTCAGGGGGCTACCACCAAGAGGGTACATGACGACCCCACCACAACGGACTGGCTACCGTGCTGGATTTTAGGTGTTGAAAGGGTCCACAATTGCCGTGGGCGCTAAGAAGGGGATTGCGCACAAGACGAGGAGGCAACCCAAAAGACATGGGGTGTAAATCCCTCCACACGACAATAGATAGCATGCAATATGGAGGTGCACGATGGACCAATAGAAAAACACCACGTAAGGCGTCCTTCCCCGAATGGCACGCACTAACAACGGAAATTTTGAAAATGGCAGGTCAAACCCAAGTGGGGACCATCACATAAGGCCGAAACTTTGAAGACTCCTTTTAGTCGCCTCTTACGACAGGCAGGAATACCGCGGGCCTATTCGTACCCCCGAACCCGCAGGGGGGCAATGGAATGTGGGTCTCGGCACACTGTTGTCATGAAGTTTCTACTTATTATGTTGCTTTGGCAGCATGTGACTCTCCTTTTCAGTCTTTTAAGCACTTCCATTTACAAAGCTGTGGTCCCGGTAGGTATGAATTCATGTGGACAGTGCCTCTGACTTCAACAAAATTAGATAGTGCTGATCATGCCCTTTGTGAGGGTCGTACATCCTCCCACATCAAAATATTTGTCATTCCTGGTAACATTCAATCAAAAAATTATTGATCTTTTTCATTGCAGAAGATTTATTGGAGCTATCACTGGTTTAGCCAATGCCAGAATTTCAGAGTAACTACTGCCCACTGACAATGCCTTGGGTAGTTTGAGATGGTTGTTGCTTGGCACAAGCATTTAGCATGGCGGTAATTAGTCAGCAGTCTGTGGTCAAGTCCAGTTGAATTCAGACAAAGTCCATGCTGGGAGTACTTGCAAATTAGGTTTGCTTTATGGTTTCAGTGCGAAACAATCAATGTCATATGGTGGCATGCAGAATATTGCTCAACTGGGTGTATTCAAAAGTGTTTGGTGTGAGTAATGTTTTTAGTAATAAATCATACAGTTCATGATCTACTAGCAATGACTATTTTTAGTGAGCCCATCATCATCCACTTCCTCAAACAAACAGCAATTGAAATAAATATGCTGTTAAATTCCTGGAGTGGAGAGCGGCAGCATCATCATAGTACAGAACACCAGATGGTCTTGTTATATATGGTGACAGTGACAGGATGTCTCATCCTATAACAATCTTCGGATCTGGAGACAGACTGCCAGCATCAATGTATGGTGAATGAATTTGGAATTTTCAGTTCTTTAATCAACACTGGACAGGAAGGAGGATCAAACAATGAAATGTTACTCTGATTATAAACTTTATGTGCAATATATATTTGAATAATGATGATTACTCGAATTGAGAATGGTGATGTCATTAATGAGAGGACAATATTAATCAGGGCAGTGTTGGTATGAATTTCACTAATGAATGGAACTAATTAGCAGAACTCAAAGTGTAGATTAGCGGGAAACGAAAATCAAAATTTGAACATGAACTTTGAAGCAAGTGAGGTAGTGATAGGTAACAATCATGTTGCTGCTGTAGTAATCAAGGATGTGTTAATGAAATTTTTACTAAAATTACAGAGAGAACTAGATGATAAGTGGGATTTGAAAGAAATAACTTGATAATAATCAAAAATTGGTTGAGGGTTTCAACAAAGAATTCAAGGACATTAACAAAAAACTTGACAATAATTAGCAAAATCTGAAGGAAAAAAAACTATCAGCATACGGTAGTCCAACACTGAAAATATATGATGGACCAAAAGGTAGTGGACATTCTTAAGGAGATGCAGGTTCAGCTCAATAAATCTGCAATGGAATGTATAAAACTGCTCAGTGTGCAACAGTTTGTGTGTGTGTGTGTGTGCGTGCGTGTGTGTGCGCGTGCGCAAGATCATGACATTGTTGACAGATGAATAAAAAATGTGGCTGAAATAAAGATCCAAGTAAACACAACATGAAATTGTGAACAAGCCCTGCTGGACAGTACAGTAACGCGGTTGTTCGTGCTAAAAATGCGTGCAAATAGAAGGAAAAAAAGTCTGTTATTAAAGTAGTACCACATGTGCAATAGCAATATTCTGATTTAGAATCAAAAGTGCAGGACTTGGAACAAACAATGAAGTATGGAAAAATATGCACTTGCAGGTTGCTGCAAATATTATCTGAGAAAAATAGAAATGCTAATGCAAGGAAAACATAGAGCAGGTCACTGTACAAATATCATTGTTGATAACGTGCTTGGGCATAGGTAATTTCAGGAATTTTACCTGTACAAACAATTACATCCAATGGATTTCATGAAACAATTTTAACATATTTCACAAGAATTCAGAACGAGTCTGAAAGGACTTCTATTTATGAACAGCACATGAGTGCAGGAGCTAGAGCACTGGGAAACCAAGTGTCCAATCAGTACACAACATTTGCAGACTTCGAAACTGCATTTCTCCACAAGTACTGGTCACAAAAGAAACAATGAAGCTCCGAAGAGAAATTATTTTTAATGCGCAATTACAAAAGCCATGCAGGATCAATGCATAGCTCTCTTCAAAAACACTGGGAACAAAGTACTAATTTGGATGATCCCCATCAGCAACAATGATTTCATTATAATGATTATAAAGCATTTACTATGGAAAGTAAGTAAACAGTTAGCCTCACAGACATTCGATGATTTCTATGAGCAGTTTGAGTTGATCGTTTAGAGGAGACTGAAAATGAAGGAATACCTGATGAACTGGAACAAAATACAAGACACAGCAATCAACATTTTCGGTGATGCTACACAATGTAGCAAGATAATTTTTGGTGCCCACAAGGGAATTTGTAAATCTGTAACACGGTAGTAGACTACAGTATAATGATGCACAGAGAGGTGAAACTTGTGAATTATGTACTCAATGATGATCAGATGTGAAATGATGAGGAGGAAACTGATAGTGATAAATGGAACCAGTAGGTTGCTCAAGATGGAACCAGTAAGTGGACCAAGATATAAGATTTTGGGATCATTCAACAAACTGGGATACAGATGACAGACACCCACAAAATTAGTGACTGCTCGTAAACTAAAATGTATGCAGACGAGACTCACTCTGGAACATGCGAACAGTTTAATAGATCAGATCTGAGAATTCAAATGGTTAGATATGATACTGACGACATTAAGGCTAAACTAATGAGGGAAAATCTGCACACTATAGATGATGCTTTGAGTAACTGAACTTGGCGCAAATGGCCATAAAACTGCAGCAGTTGTGGCTTCTGGATATGAAGCTACAGAGATCTCCAAGAATTTATATGAACACCTTTGTGAAAGAGAAAGGGGCACACATACTTCCAGTAAATACTCAGTATGTTGTCACCATAAATGATCACAAAGCCGATGCTGTTATTGGGGAGGCACTCATTAGATATAAGGTTTTAGATGGGATTGGACTGATGGGGCTAACAGGTCATCAGGTCATCAGTCCCTTCATGATGTACGTGTCAAGCCAGGAAGGGCCCTCAGAGAGGAAGGACATAGAAGACAAATACTAAGGAACCCAACTGTAAACAAGAACCAATAATACCACAACACAGAAGCAGTCGAGTGAGGAAGCGGTACGAAGATGAAAGTTGGTGAGTTGAAAGCAGCTGGAGGCACCCAGGACATGATATGCAGTGGGAGTTGCATCAACTGCAACTGACCATTACCATCAGAAAACTAGCAACACAGACAAATATTTAAGATCTCAGGAAAGAAAATAACAATGGTGACACAATAAACCAACAACAGATGTAAAAGAACAAGAAGAATTAAAAAGGTGGGAATGGTAGGAGTTAGGCTGGATCTCCAAGCAAGGGCAGCCATGGGCTCCATGGGTCAGAGCAGGTGACAGAGCACCCCTCCAATCTCTCCAGCAACAATGAGGCCAATGTGTCCTACCTCACAAAGAGGGAAAAAACCACCTTCATGTGTAACACACAAAACCAGATCAGCTGCTTTGGTGTCATCTGCTAGCGAAGGAGGCAGCATGTCAATAAGTTGAACGCTTAGCTACTATGGATGTTGACAGGAACACAATTACTATGGAGAGGTCTCTCAGACTGCCTTTTTATTCTTTATGTATCAAACGATTGTTTTGGTGAATATATATTTTCATGGCTTCCAGTTGTTTTTTTACACTTCTTGGAAACAAACTTTATGGAAATTCGGATTTTTTAAACAATGCAGAATTTAAAATGCTTTGAAAACCAAAATACAGCAAATTTTGTAGTTTGTTTTATTTTATGTATCAGTGAAATAACAGCAAATAGTTACCCCTCTAATGACTCACAGATTACAGGGAGATAGTATTATACATTTGCATCATAACAGTATGGAAACAACACATTTCAGTTATGACAAACCAGCTTTGAGTTTAGTATGCATTGTTTCAGCCTTAAAGCTATTTTCTCACTCCATGATTTTATCAAGGGAGAAATTTTGCAAATGTTTTATTTTAAAAAGCAAGAAGAAAGTAATTACCCTATGTATACCTCTGAGACCATGAATCAACTTTTAATTGCTTTCAGCTCGCATGCATTTCATGCAGACGCTCCTACAATTCTCCAACCAAATCAGCACAGCACACAGTTGACAGGGGTATCTTGTTTTCCACTTCAAACAAGGACAACAAAAGGCTGATGTTTTTCATTTTTCAAAAAATTAGTTCTGTATTTAAGGCTCATATCTGCAAAATAGCAAGTTTTTCAGAGACTTTTCGAAATCTGTTGCAGTCAAGGCAGCTGCAAGGCAATGTTGAGTTGTCTTGATCTTATGTCAGCGGCTTCTGTTTTCTCCATCAAAAACATTTTTCTGTTCTTACCAAAGAAGTACAGTTCTCCACCATCATCACCTGTCACATTTTCTTCACTTTCAGTTTCCTTCTCCGAACTAGTATTGTGGTCAGTAAATACTGAAAATCAGGTTCATTATCACTGTTATCACAGTCTTAATCTGAGAATTCACTGAAGTGTTCTTTAACACCCACATCTGTCTTGCACAGAAAACATTGCATAGAAGGTCTAGCTTACCTCACCAGGGAAAAACAGTAACGTTCAACAAAAACACGCCTTGCAAACACTATGATGTGTCTGAGAGACCTCTCAAGACCCAAAAATATAAAACAAACTGCAACAACAATGCCAGGCACATGTAGCCTGTCATCCAATAGGAAGGTACACAGAAGAGTCTACTTCACCTCACAGTGGTGTTTGAAGTATCAAAAAACAAAAAAACTCTTGCATAGTAGTTAAGGGTCAAGGTTTTGCCTAGTAGTATGTGGGTCATATCAGACACACACTGCACTGACAGTGAGTTAGATCCTCATTCTGTAGGATGTGGCCATGGGTCAGCAAGTATGGCCAATGAAAAATTGACAGAATGGTAGATTTCCTGCAAGAAGTGCGAACAGAAGACTGCCACATGGATGTCATCAACTTTATTGCTCGCAGTTTGTTAGGAGAATCTAAGGCACATGAGTGTGCTCCACACCTCCAACAGTTGATGGTACAGAGTTGACTGAAATTCCGATTCCTGTAAACCATACTCCAACGGCGACATCCTGGTACCCAACTCAGCCACCTGGTAAGTTTATTCCCTGGGATTCAAACAAAGATGACCAACCATTCAGTTTCAGGAAGGACACAGAGGAGATCCTGGAAAATCATGACCAGTGGATATTGGGGATCACAGCGGTTGATAGCCTAGGCTACTTAAGAAGACACTGCTGATTAAGAATGTCCTGTGGATGCAAGAACAAACATGACTGATGGCTTGTGCAATGACCACCAATTCTCCAGTGAATATAGTGCATCTGTTTGGCAGGGTGCATTGTTCACTATGTATAGGCAAAACTGGTCTGCCCATTGATCATAAAGTGTCAGTGTATACCACTTTCAAACCTGGAAATTTGTGGAGGACAGCCAGGAACAGGCGGAGAAAAACCATAGGGTCAACACTGTCCTTCAGTCCAAAGGACAGGTTGAGACAGGTCCAAAGATAGGATACGCACCACGGAGGCATAGACGATTGCTCCCTAATAAGAGGTGACAGTAAAAGAAGTTGGAGTTCAGAGCAGAAACATTGTTTGTAAACAGCAGTTATAACTCATGTCCTAGGATTATGTTGCAGGAGGTGGCTGTCCCTACCAGGAATAAGGACACGGTAGTTCCAATGCTTAGACAAGCAGTGAAGGTATGTTGCATATCTGAGCATCATTTATTGGCACCTGATCTGTAGTGGAGAGACCGCAGTCTCTGCTAGTTCACTGTTCACAGAGCTGGTCTGAAAGGCACCGGTCACAAATCAGAGCCCACAATGATGTACTACAGGTAGCATGTGCAATACTGAAGGTGATGCCGAGCTATATGACAGACTTCCACAATCAAGATAGTACAAGATCAGAGCCTCATAAAGCTGCAGAAGTGTAGAGTCATCTGCACACCAGCTGGTGTTAAAACGTCAACCAGGCAACAAATAACAATCCGAGAAAGTGTAAGTGTCCACCACATTGAGTAACTGGCCGTCAGTGATGAGTTTGTGTTGTGGATGGACAGCGTCAGCATACAGGCAGTGTGACACTGTACATCCCACAGCTACTGCTAGCCATTAGGAAAAGGGAGACACTCAACTGACAGCCCTGCAGGACCTCATTCTCTTCTCTGTCAAGGGGGAGGCGGGGGGCAGAAGGGGGCGTGTACTGATGTAAGTATAAATGTAAACCTGGAAAGTACAGTTTGACAGAAAATCCAGACAAAAATCAGGAACAGGATGCCAAGAACCACACATATAGGGTAACGAGGGTGTGATGACTCCTTGGTGTCATAAGACTTTTGCAAGTCAACAAAGACAGGTGTTGACACTGGGCAAAAGCTGACCAGTTGGCAAATGTCGGACAGACCAAAATGTCAGCAATAGAAAGGCCTTTGCAAAAAACACCCTGTGATGGAACCAAAATACTCCCAGGCTAAAGGTACCAACAATGCTACCGGCTCAACATACATGGTTTCAGTGCTTGGACAATCAAGCTATGCTGCCATTCAGATGGTAATTCTCCCTGGTTTCAGACGGAGAATTATATGGCTTTAGATCAGGAGTGCCCAACCTTTTTAGGCTCAAGCTCTAGTATATGCAATTTAGTTCAATTAGAGATCTACTGACTTAGAAATTCTTAGAGATTTATGCACAAACCACCACCATAGCCAAAATTAACCATTTGAATTACACCAAATAAATAAAAGGGAATTTTATCTCCATCAGACATTATAGGCCAACTACTCAATTTTAAAGATATTATACATGTGGAGAAAAAAAAGAAATTAAAATATACACCATCACAAATGCAGAAAAAATTTAGTGAGGTACTTGGCTTTGCATATCACTGGCAAGTTCGTCATAATCTGATGAATGATTTATCAAAGTCAAACTTAAAACAGCCTGAAAGATGAGGATCAGTCAGTTTATTCCTACACCTAGATTTCACTATGTTCATGTTGAAAACACTGTCTTCCATAAGTAAGCTGATCCCAAAAATGATAATATGCTGTCACTTTTACAACATTAGGGTAGGTTTTTACATTCATTTCCAAAAGTTATGTTTATTGTATTTTGACTAAGTATTTTACCAGGTACACCTCCGTTGGACTGGTGTGTATAGAGGCACTGACCCTTTGCCCAAACCTGCAAAGGAGGGGTACGTGATCCAACAGTAATAACATACCATTCCCAGCATTCTTGCTGCTGTCTTTTATTAGGTTGTGGTCCCAGACACAGGGCCATTTACAAGCAATGAGGTTCTCCATCGATCAATGTCTCTTTTGTTGTTGGAGAGCCTTCCTGTGATATGTAATTGACACAGACCTTTCTTAAGTCCACCATGGTTCCATCTTCTGACAGAGGATGCAGACGAATAGGGGACCACTAAATCTGCTGCTACTAAAAAGGCTGCAGTTGTGCTCTGGACAACCACATCGATGCATCAACAAGGAGGAATGCTACAGTCACGACCTCAATATGGTGGAGTGCTAAGACTGACAGCCTCAATAGATGGACTGCTGTGTGCAACAGTAGAGGCAAAAGTATCTCAGTCAGCACTGTTGAAAGGCCATCAGGTGGACTGTCCAATATATGGAGAGTAGAGATCAGAAACAGAGCAAGTACAAGCCTCATGTCCGGTTCTCCAGAAAACGAAACACCACTGTTCCACCAGTGCTAACAGGCTTCCTTTCTTTCATGCTATAGATCTGCATCACATGCCCGAAAACCGTGCCACACAGCCACTTCATACCCATTGACTGATCCTCTCTTACAGAAGCCTGCAGGAGTGTAAGTATAGTTCTAACTTATTGTAAGTGCAGAACATGAGTACCTGATCTTGGTACTGTTCAGGGGTGCTGACAAGGCACAATGATCGACCGTTGGATCAAATGTCCTTTAATGAAGCTGTGTTATATGAGAGTGTGAAGAAGAGTAAGCCGAAAATTAATTGATCCAAGTATACAATTGCAAATGTATTCTATTAGAGAAAGAGTGAAAACTGGAATAAGTTTCACACTTAAGTCCACACTTAAGACAAAATACATACAAGTTTCATTTAAAAATTAAAAATTTTAAAAAAATGGCTGTAATCTTGTTCATTCGACCTACACCAAGAGAAAATATCTGCTGCATCAAACAAAAACAGGCTACAGAGCAGTGTTACCGTTACATCCCTGCGACAAGAAAGTGTACTATTTCTTTGGTCATGGCAACTAGTGTTTAAGTGCTAAGAATGAGTTACGTAGTTTATCATTCATATCTGCAAATTCTTTTAATAATTAATCACCATTTACAGATTGCAGTTAATCCTCATGTCATGTTTTCTTGTACTATTGTTACAAGACTTTGTAACACTTCGAAAGTGTGTATATGTTAAAGTGATTCTTGGAGGCATTCTCTGAATAGATATGAAAAGTTGACAGCAGTCTTCGAACAAGTTTTATCTATATAAATGTATGTACCAACAGAACAATATTCACTGATAACCCATCAGCCATTATAATGGCATAGAAGTTATCACATCCATTTAAGTAGCTAAAACATTTTGTGACTTTACAACTTACACTTGAGAATGACTGTCAAGCTGAAATCGTGATTGTGTGAAATAAATGAATAGGATTTACAGTTTAATGGCACAAACTTCTTTCAAATCGGTTGTGTATGTAGTGAGAATGCTGTGAGTCCATGATTATAGTTCCAAACTCATGTACTCACTCTCCTTTCGAATGAGTCGTGTCCACTTATACCTGACAACTGACTCAGGCGACAAGTGGGCAGCATTAGAGACTTATGAGCAGAGTCCATGGGAACACAGAGATGGCAAGTTTGGAGATGACATCACAGAACTTAGGAGTTCGTTTACGATTTCTAATGGAGAGGAGAAGACTAAAGCTGCAAAGCAAAAGATCAATGGCTGAATGATATCCATGTTATGTGGAGGTGCCGGTATTCTAAAGACAGAGATTGAGCTCTGTGAGCAGAGTTTTGATAACTTTGCCACAGTCAGTGGTTATTGTATCACCACACAAATGGTTGTGGGCACTGAAATCACCCAAAATGGAAAGGAGTGGGAGACATTGGGGGGGGGGGGGGGGGGGGGCAGAGAAATCTGTGCAGACTAGGCAATCTGAGGCACTTCATCATCAAGAGGAAGACACAGAGAGGAAAATCCAAACATCTTTGCAAGAACAGCCACAGCCTCCAAAATTGTATATAGTGGCACATGTTTGCTGCAGACAAAGTTGAGTGGTAAGTGGGAACTCCAGCCAGTGGCATGTGAGAGTCGGCTTGATTCTTAAAATAGCCGAAATAGCCATAGAGGGTAGGGGTTTGCAAAGCAGGGAACGAAGTTTCCTGGAGGGCAATGCATAAAGTATGGGAAATGCATAAGAGATGTCATAGCTCAGCCAGATGGCGCAAAAAAAATTCAACAGTTCTATTGGAGAATCACACTATCAGTATCCTGTGAGGGTGAGAAAGGACCAATGAGGCAGGTCATGCCCAAGGGTCAATTGCTGCAACCATTTGCAAGGATACGGCATCAATACACACTGGTTCTGAATAAGGTCATGTGATGGGATCCAGTACCACAGGTGCCACTGGGAACTACTACTCAGCTACAGATGCAGAATCTGTGGGTTTCACCAGTGTGGGGGGCACCGGAACCTCCTAAGGTTTGGAGGTATCCTTCTTTTCCCTCTTCTGCTTGAATGATTACAGTGTTCAAGAAGGCTTCTCTGCCCTAGTTTAAGGTATAGAAGAGAAGCACTAAGCGATCTGTGGCTCCTTCAGCCAATGACTGGTATCTAACAGCAGATCGGAAGGGTCCCGGGAGGGGAGTGACCTAAGGGATCTCTTCCTCGTGAGAGGTGCTGGAGGAGAGAGTTGCTTCTTCAGGTGGGGGTTGGGGATCGACATCCCCATCAGTTGGGAAGTTGATGCTCTCAAAGGGGGTGTGGGGGAAACAGTAGGATGGCCCACAATCACCAAAGGAGCAGGTGTATTTAACTGGCCCCAGGGCCTGATGTAGAAGACACAAAGGGCAAGGGCACTGCTGCTGGGGAGGACGTCATTGACATTGCCACAGTAAGCATCACTGTCATATGGGCACCGATGCAAATGATCATATTTCTTCTTAGTCTGAGCCGATCAGGGGTCTTGTAATATTCTTACATTTCCTTTCCTCTTTGAAACGTGGTGCAGTCTGATGAACAGGGGGAATGGTGCTCCCAGCAGATGACGCAGACGGGGGGAGGGGCACAAGGAGTGTACTTAAGCAACTGACATGCACAATCCCTACAGATAGGATAAAATAAGGACATGTACACAAATGCCATCAATTTGAAGCACCACTACAGAGGGGGAACAAACAGTTTCACAACACACTGACACACCATCACCTTGACCTTTTCAAGCAATGAGTCATCTTGAAAGTCCAAGATGAAAGCCTGAGTATCACCCCTATTGTTCTTTGGTTCCTACTTAACATGACACACAAAAGGTACACACTGTCAATCTAAATAAGCATGCAACTCATCACTGAACTGTAAAGAGGAGTATTAGTGTTGTTATGTTGTTTCCCCATGAGTGATTGTGTAATAAATAATTTTGTTAAAAATCCAAGTGGATGATGATACCTGTACCACACTGAGGCTGTTATAGGGGGTGATAGTTATGGAAATGTCATCCAGCTTGTCACAGTGAGCAGCAACCACTGCCTTAATCAGTACTGAACCACTTTTCATTTTCCAACCTGCTGCTGCCTCCCCAAACTGGTCTTCAAGGCATTCAACAAAGTGTACCAGTTTTGTGGTGAAAAAGGAATCCTGTTCATTGTAGAGCAAGCTAAGTATTGTGAGGAGTATTTCTTCCCGTGTCTCTTAGCTCTCCTCTCCTCCAGCGGTGTACAGTAGCCAGGAAATGAACCACTTTGGGGTGATTTCTCTCTCCACATTGTAATAGTTCTTTCCTTCTGAAGAGATTGCTGGGGCCATGCAGCCACCAGCAGATGAAAGTTTGAGCTGCTTAATTTCCTCACCATCCACCTTGGTGTCACCCACTCCAAACTGTCACTCTCCTATGGGTGCCACCCAGCCATAGCCTGTTGCCTGAAGTTGCCAGGCCTCAGGCACCATGGGCACATACTCCTTGGCATAGGGGTGATAAGCCAAGCCCAACAATGGGGACTATATACTGAAGAGTGAAAATTTGTTAGAAGTGCTAGAAAAAAGAAAATTGAGTGTCCTAAAACATAAACCAAATCCAAGCATAATCAGCACCATGCAGACCATCCAATGGAAAGGCAGGGGGAGGGAGGGAGGGAGGGGGCAATGAGAAGAACAGTAGAAGGACAGACTTGTAGCATGGAAAGAAAAGAAGAGCTGCAAGGGCCAGGCTTCATGGCTAAGCACATACTCACGAAAGAGACTGTGTTGGTTATAGATTTTTTGACTGTGGCACGAATTTTTGGTAATGATTGGCTGCAAGAAAGAAGCTGTACGATTTATTTTGCAAGATGATGTGTAAGTATTTGTGGTGAGACAAATTTACAAATTTAATTCAGAAAAAAATAAGAAGGGTCTGTAAGGTTACGAATTAGGTTTATCAAGAAGAAGATAGATGACTGAATCAAAGCACCAATACATATGAAGGACAATGTGTCCATAGGAGGAGAGAAAGAAATTCATGAAGTCAAAAATTCAGGAAAAATCGATATGTTGAGTAATTTGCCCACATTGTTTCAGGAAGAAATTATTTTATACATGCCAAAGTATTTTCAAGTAAATCTGGACTGATGAAGGGACTCCAAGGCAAATTATGGTGCAACTGCAAGAACTGTTCAAAATGATATTGCACTGGATGCTGCAAGCTAGAAGAGAAGCTGTAGAGAAGGAGATAAAACAAATGACAGAAAATGATATAATTGAGAGGTCATATATTGAATACTGAAATCTGATAATCTAGTAATTAAAAAGGATGGGCCAGTCAGATTTGTTTTGGATGCTTGAGTTATCAATCATGTCACTCTGCCTCAGCAGGATCAGTTCAAAAATACAGAAGAAATTTTGCAGAGGTTTGTTGCTGCTTGTTACCTTAGAAGTTTATATATGGCAAGTAGTCATTAACAGCACCAGCTGGAGGAAGGTAGTCAAATATTCACTACATTCTTGCACCTTGACCATTGTTACCACTTCAATTCTGTTCAATTTAAATGTTTCATCAGCAGCATTTGTTCGAGCTATGAACGAGATTCTTGAGGATGAACTTTTACACTACATACTTGTGTATGTTGTGTTTTAACAGTGTCTGCATCATGGTAAGAGCATTAGACGCAAAAGATAACATACTTGGAGTGGTTGGAGTCACATTCTATCTGTAAAAATCTGAATTTGCAAGGAAGGCGATACCTTTCTTGAGACATATCATCTCTCAAGCAGGAATTAAGCCAGATTCAAAGAAACTGGAAGCAGTTCAAAATTTTCAGGTACCAACTTGCAAAAAATAACTTCAACCATTTTTCTGTTTGTGTGGATACTATTGGCATTTGACTTGATACCCATAGAAAATGGTCAGGGGCAATGACCACATTATCAAGTTCTATTTTGTCAGTATGGGTAAATAAATACGCTATGAGCAAGTGAGATATATCACACAATTGTTTGGGGCTTCCACTGGTTCCATCTGGATGGCGCACTTTCACATGGAGCAATCATAAGGCATTTCCTTCCTCCAATGTAAATTAACACGCAGTTGTCTTTTTAGGTGGGTCTTCTCCTTTCAAGAATTCCATTTTGAGATACAATTCATGCCGGGTGAAATGAATGTGGTACCTCACACTTTGTCATGTCTTCAGCAACACTTAAAAATGATGTTTGCCTCAAGACCTCGCATGTAAAGAAGGTCAAGATTAATTTTATGAAGATAGAGGATGGAGAGGCAAAAATTGCAGATTTCTACACAATATCAAAGCAGAGATGAAGTAGATGAGATGCTAAAAATGATTAAAACAATGCGCCAGCATGAGGCTGAGAGTAAAATTCAGAAATATTAATTAATTTATAAAGATGTTTTATACCATAGAACAGTCTTACACTCAGGATCCTGGAGGCTTTGCACACCACAACATAATATCCAAAGAAATGTTTACAACTTCAGAAACAAGTGATCTTTGATCTTTAATAAAATGTCTCAGCAAGTATGAAAGATTATACTTGTGGGAATTTCTTGCTAATCTTGGTAGTGGTGGAATTATTTTCAAAATTTGTTCAATTTTTTCTGCTGAGAAAAAGTAACAACAAAGTATAATTACAAAACCGAGAGATGACTATTTTCTAAATACCAGTGGATCACAAATTATCCTGTTGGATAATTGCCCACAATTTGTTCTGCATTATGGAACTCATTCACGGAAGAGGAAAATATGCAACAGAAAAAAATATATAACATTGCCACGTCTATGTACCAACCAGCACCCAATCCAGCTAAGCTTATAAAGGAAGAAGATAACTCCAAACGTAATGTGGAAAGAAACATGTGAAATGGATTAATAAGTTGTCCAATCTTGAACCTGTGATGAATAGTTTCTCTCTTGATACTACTGGTCTGCAAACCTCTACAGTTTTACAGAGCAAAAAAGATGACAATATTTTCAATGAGATTATTAATTTTCCATCACAAACTGAATTAACCACCAAAGAGAGATAGCAAATAGTCTTGAAGCAGATGATGAAGATGGCAGTAGTGAGGAAATTAAGACACAATTGTTCAGTGAGACCCATTGTGTACAAATGCATAGGTTATGGACTGATGCAACCACATTTCATTTCAACCTTCAGTGGCAATGGACAAAATTATAAAATTTCTGCATTATTTGCTGGGTCCATTTAGAATTCAGAAGGTAGTGTACCCAAATTCTCTTGAGTTAGCAAAACTTAATGACAAAAAATATTTTGGACTTCATCATGAGGAGAACATAAAATAGTAATAGCATCATCATCACCACCACCACCATCATCATCTGGAAGAGAATGAAAATTAATAGTGCTGTAATATTGTTCTTGCATTACGATGTGATAGACTGGCCGAGTATATTTCCCAGCAATTTAGTATAGGGAACTGGTTAAGCATGCTGTCTGTGATTCGTTTAACAAATTGTAACTAATAGTGAAGTAATGTACAATCATATTTTGGGTGTGTGTGAAAATTGTTTCTTAGGAATGGCAATATGTGGTAGGCTGCATGATGCTGTCCTTAAAAGCTAAGTCACGATAATGTTTGAAGCTAACTTGCATATGACTGATTATTTTTTGACACAGTGGTGAAAGTCTTGTTTCAGCGTGATATTGCTGTCTGCTCTCTCATTGTTTCCACTAGGTCCTCGCATATGACACTGTCATCATGACATCAAAAATGCAGAAAAGTAATTCATGGAAGCAATACTATGTTGCAAAATGTAAGACCAACAGCTGGTTAGCTTTCCACCAACCAGCACACTAGTCCCTGACCCCCAATCCGGTATCGCACTATAGCACACTGTACAAATCATCTCCCCATGGCAGGCACGAAGAGAGCTGAGTGTTTATCAACTGAGCCATGAGGAACATATAAACAATGCAAGTGTTCAATTTTGTTTGACAAATTTACAGTGTCAGTCAGTTGCTTTACAAAGCAGAGTACCCATGACCTCAATGAACAAGTACAATACAATAATGCAATGTAAAATGTGTACACCTGAATATTTCAAATTTTAATGTATTTATGTAATCACATCAAAGAAGGTTGTATACATAGAAGAATTCTGGAGATATTAGTATCAGATAGATTATATAATTGTAAGACAGATTTAGGAACCACGTTTTAAATTGTAAGACATTTCCTGGGGCAGATGTGGACTCTGACCACAATCTATTGGTTATGAACTGTAGATTAAAACTGAAGAAACTGCAAAAAGGTGGGAATTTAAGGAGATGGGACCTCGATAAACTGACTAAACTAGAGGTTGTACACAGTTTCAGGGAGAGCATAAGGGAACAACTGACAGGAATGGGGGAAAGAAATACAATAGAAGAAGAATGGGTAGCTTTGAGGGATGAACTAGTGAAGGCAGCAGAGGATCAAGTAGGTAAAAAGACGAGGGCTAGTAGAAATCCTTGGGTGACAGAAGAAATATTGAATTTAATTGATGAAAGGAGAAAATATAAAAATGCTGTAAATGAAGCAGGCAAAAAGGAATACAGACGTCTCAAAAATGAGATCGACAGGAAGTGCAAACTGGCTAAGCAGGGATGGCTAGAGGACAAATGTAAGGATGTAGAGGCTTGTCTCACTAGGGGTAAGATAGATACTGCATACAGGAAAATTAAAGAGACCTTTGGAGAAAAGAGAACCACTTGTATCAACATCAAGAGCTCAGATGGAAACCCAGTTCTAAGCAAAGAAGAGAAAGCAAAGGTGGAAGGAATATATAGAGGGTCTATACAAGGGCGATGTACATGAGGACAATATAAGGAATTGGATGAGGATGTAGATGAAGATGAAATGGGAGATAGAATACTGTGTGAAGAGTTTGACAGAGCACTGAAAGACCTGAAGCACTGAAAGGCCCCCGGAGTAGACAACATGCCATTGGAACTACCGACGGCCTCGGGAGAGCCAGTCCTTACAAAACTCTACCATCTGGTGAGCAAGATGTATGAGACAGGCGAAATACCCTCAGACTTCAAGAAGAATATAATAATTCCAATCCTAAAGAAAGCAGGTGTTGACAGATGTGAAAATTACCGAACTATCAGTTTAATAAGTCACAGCTGCAAAATACTAACACGAATTCTTTACAGAAAAACTAGTAGAAGCCGACCTCGGGGAAGATCAGTTTGGCTTCCGTAGAAATGTTGGAACACGTGAGGCAATACTCACCCTACGACTTATCTTAGAAGAAAGATTAAGAAAAGGCAAACCTTCGTTTCTAGCATTTGTAGACTTAGAGAAAGCTTTTGACAATGTTGACTGGAATACTCTCTTTCAAATTCTGAAGGTGGCAGGGGTAAAATACAGGGAGCGAAAGGCTATTTACAATTTGTACAGAAACCAGATGGCAGTAATAAGAGTCGAGGGGCATGAAAGGGAAGCAGTGGTTGGGAAAGGAGTGAGACAGGGTTGTAGTCTCTCCCCGATGTTATTCAATCTGTATATTGAGCAAGCAGTAAAGGAAACAAAAGAAAAATTTGGAGTAGGTATTAAAATCCATGGTGAAGAAATAAAAACTCTGAGGTTCGCCGATGACATCATAATTCTGTCAGAGACAGCAAAGGACTTGGAAGAGCAGTTGAACGGAATGGATAGTGTCTTGAAAGGAGGATATAAAATGAACATCAACAAAAGCAAAACGAGGATAATGGAATGTAGTCAAATTAAGTCGGGTGATGCTGAAGGAATTAGATTAGGAAATGAGACACTTGAAGTAGTAAAGGAGTTTTGCTATTTGGGGAGCAAAATAACTGATGGTGGTCGAAGTAGGGAGGATATAAAATGTACACTGGCAATGGCAAGGAAAGTGTTTCTGAAAAAGAGAAATTTGTTAACATCGAGTACAGATTTAAGTGTCAGGAAGTCATTTCTGAAAGTATTTGTATGAAGTGTAGCCATGTATGGAAGCGAAACATGGACGATAAACAGTTTGGACAAGAAGAGAATAGAAGCTTTCGAAATGTGGTGCTACAGAAGAATGCTTCAGATTAGATGGGTAGATCACATAACTAATGAGGAAGTATTGAATAGGATTGGGGGGAAGAGAAGTTTGTGGCACAACTTGACCAGAAGAAGGGATCGGTTGGTAGGACATGTTCTGAGGCATGAAGGGATCACCAATTTAGTATTGGAGGGCAGCGTGGAGGGTAAAAATCGTAGAGGGAGACCACGAGATGAATACAGTACGCAGATTCAGAAGAACGTAGGTTGCAGTAGGTACTGGGAGATGAAGAAGCTTGCACAGGGCAGAGTAGCATGGAGAGCTGCATCAAACCAGTCTCAGGACTGAAAACCACAACAACAACATATCCTCCCATGTCAGTGTCCTGGGTAGTGTGCAACAGTTGTTGCTTGATGTAAGCATTTAGCATAGCACTCGTCGATAGTGTTGAGTTGAGTTGAGTTGGGTTGATATGAAGTACATACCGGTCTTGGTCAGATGTACTTGCTAGTTTGCTTTGATATGATTATTTGTGCCACGTTTAGTTTGCTTTGAGATTTCAGTGTCTCAATGAATGTCGGATAATGGCATGTCGAATATTGTTAAACTGAGTGTTTTTAAAGTGTGCCGAATGGGGCAATGTTTTCAGCAATAAGTCACTTAGTTCATAATCTGTTAACAATGACTGTTCTTAATCCAGCCCATAATTATCCACTTCCTGAAAGCATTACCAATTAAAATAAATGTATCATTAACTTCTTGGGGTACAGAGAGGCAGCATTTTCGTAATGTAGCACACCAGATAGTCATATTATAACTTCATCAAGCACGCCATCCTGGGACAGGACAGTGCTAGGGTGTGTGACTCTGAATACTGCCTTTTTGTCTCCAGTTTGTATTCATCCACCTTGGCGTTCATTGGTGACTTCCTCTAGGCCCTTCTTGAATAAGTTGTGCCATTGAAGAACTAGTGATATTTACAAGCAACTATTCACAACAGCCTGCTGAATGAACTCAGACATTTCAACAGCAGACTTCCCAAGTTCAACGTAAATTTGATGACATGGAACGATCAATCATGCCACATTATGTTACCTCTCCACGTTACATAATCTCAAAATGGGGTTCATGGGAATGCACATCCTAATTATCAGGCAGCTTGAAGGTGACCGAGACTGGGTACAATTTGAAGCTAACACCCACCTCCACCTAATTCAACAGGTTACAACGTCTTGCAGTTCATTGTTGCAGCAGGAAAAAATTCATTACATTGCTTATGGAACCCACCTTGTATTTAAAGGTCCAGCCATTCAGAACTCCAACATAACAACAAATCTGAATATGAGCATCTACATATATTTAAAGCTAAAATAGCAGTGTTTTTCTGAAAAAGAGAGTCAATCGCTTGCTCAAAAGCTCTCCTTCACGCCAACAAATTCTGTTGGAGAGAGAATGGTTTGTAGTCTTGTGCACAATTTTAATCTTTTCTTACATGTTTAATGAATTGTCAAGATTCTTGCAGTTCGGAAAAATAAAAAATAAAAAAATAAATAAATATGAAGTGACTTACCTGCAAACAAACATCATTGTTGCCACCCATACTATCATAATAACATATCATCTTTTTCTTGAAGTTTATTGCAGCCATGCACCAATGGACACCAAGATGAACAGGAATTATAATTATGTCATTGGCAAATACATCCACCTGGAAATACGTGTGCTTGTAAATGGCTTTGTTTACAAAGAGAACACTGCAATTCATTTCAAACAAAGAAAAAAATTAAAGCAAGCACCTAAAGTATTATTATGAAATGAGACTCTTATCCTATTAGTATATGGTTTAATTGAGCTCTTAATATTAAAACTTTAAGCATTATAAAATGTTTAGCAATTTTAAATATAAAACAACTTCTAAATACGTTCTAAATTTTCTGGAGTACCTTTCAAGGAACTACCCTTGTCATGTTAAAGATGGGGGAGGGACAGGGACTGAAAAAGGACCTGTGTATTTAAATCTCTTTCCTTGCAAACATCCATGACTTATCTCCTAAGTTCTGCATATCTACTGGTGCAAAAATTGTAACCTATATACACACAGATTGCAAATACCCTTACTGTGGTTCAAATGATTAATGCCTACACATGAGAATCAAAGACAAATGTTGCTTCTTTCTCATTACGAATATTTCTGCAATATGTGGATTTGGATGCTGCATATTTAAATGGAGTCATTTACTGTATTCCTCAGCATTCGTCAGGTTTTTTCTTTGGTGCTTTGCAAATCCTTTAATTTAGCACCAGAAGTCATTTTTCTGGCAGTGAGAAAAAGCAATGTTGTAAAAATAATCTCTCTTCGTAGCTTACTGAAGTATCAGTTTTTAGAGAAATAAATGTCTACACCATAACTTCACATTGCCTTCACCATCATCTTCACACACCATCATTTAACACAATGAATTTCCTTAGTTTAAAACTTAAAAGGAGCTTCATACTTACCTTCATAATGTTATTAAATAACAGTTTCAATCAGCTACACACACACACACACACACACACACACACACACACACACACACACACACACACACACACACACACACACACACATTTTCTACTCATATGGAGTGTAGGTAGCTCAGATTTCCATTGACAGTGCTATGACACTTTACTGAGGGGGAAATAGTGAAGGGATCTTTGAACTTGGATAATTATTACACAACATGGAACTCTCTCCATTATTAATGAAATTACCTCTTTCAAATTAATACATTTAATAGTGTAAGTAATGTAGAAGTAAATAAACATCAGGTCTAATATTTGCACGAGATACTTTAATTCCCTAATAGTTGAGGACACTGACAATACTTCTCAGAATATACATATCATACTAGTGCAACTGACACAATCCAGCCTTGATATCTTTAACTCAAACTCATAACAGCAATATATTTAGTCCATGTGAGAAATGCAAAATACGAGATGTTTGACCTATGTAGTTGCTTAACTTTCTTTCACACATACAGAAGTTTTGGTATTTAGCACTATGAAGCTTTAAAGATTTCTGCCATTTCACCTGCCAAGAAAAGAAAGTCAATAATTAAGCTGCAAAAATAAATGTGGAGCACAGTACTCATAGTAACTCACACATTTATTGCTGTTTTATAAAGATAATTTGTAGTAAAATAGGTGATACATAAATTTTTCAACAATCTCAGAGAAATGACGAACACCACAAGAGGATCACTTTCTGCACAAATAATAATAATAATAATAATTTATGCCTTTCATTTATTTGGTTAAAAATTTCTAAGAAATGTAACATTAGCAGATCATTTAAGCCACAATTTTTGTTTCTCAAGACATCTCCTTGGGGATATGTATCCCTGATGGAGGTGGGACTTTACAAGAGAGATGCCAGAGTTTGGCAGTGGCAATTTACTCAGATAGACAGCTGGTTGGAAGTCATACTTACACAAAAGGCTAATATATGAAATGGTAGGCTTGCCTCTGATAGGATAAAATATGGCTGCAACCAGGGTAGGGATAGCACAGTCGGTGATCAAAAAGTAACAGCAATTTTTGTTTTTCTTAAATTATCTTGATTTATTCATCAACATCAACTTTGCCCCCTTCAAAGTAATTCTCCTCAGATATAATACACTTGTGCCAGTGCTTTTTCCGATTTGGAAGCACTTCTGGATCTCACTTTTTGTTACAGTGTTCAGTTCATTCGGCAATTCTGTTTTCATCTCAGCAATGGTGGCAAAGCGACGTCATTTCATGGTTCTATTCAGCCTTGGCAATAGAAAGAAGTCACAGGGAGGCATGTCCAGAAAATACAGTGGCTGTGGCTACATAATGATTTTCTTTTTAGTCAAAAAATCACGAACAAGTAATGAGGTGCGAGTGGGAGAAGTATCGTGATGCAATTTCCACAAGTGGTTCTCCCACAATTCTGGTTGCTTTCTTTGAATTGCTTCTCACAAACTGCACATATCTTCCAAGTAGTATTCCTTACTGACCGTACAACGAAAAGGCAGGAATTCATGGTACAATTGTAACTGAAGAAAACAGTGAGAAGAACTTTCACATGTGATTGAATTTGTGAATTTATTTAGGTCTTGAATCTTCAGGTAGTTTCCATTGGGACGACTGGGCCTTGGTTTCGACCTCATACATGCATACCCATGTTTTGTCACTTTTTACAACCTTCTTTAGAAGCTCTGGATCGTTATTGACTTTGTTCAGCAATTCCTGGATGGTGTCTATGAGATATTGTTTTTGGTCAAATTTCAAATATTTCAGAACAAATTTTGCTACAACATGTTACATAATTTAAAAAAAAAATTGATAGGTTGGAATGAGCCAAAGGATATGCTGACATCACCACCAACCTCTCTGATGGTGATTGTCCTGAACCATTTTCTTTCCTTCTTCCACTTAGTCATCAGTAACTGATGTGCTAGGGTGTCCAGGGTGGTTACCACCAGTACAGCATTATCAACAAAAACAGTAATAGGTCTAATAATGACTAAGAAAATAGAAATGCAGATAAGCTGCTACAAACAGCATAGTGAATGCTTTATTGTAGCTAAGGTAGACTTGAAGCCAACATCCCACAGTGGTACACATTTGTGTGTTAAATAGTTATGCAGGCAATTAAGAGTTAGAAAGAATATGTGGTAAGATGAAGAATACTCCACACATAGTTAAAGGGATAAAAATTTAATTGTGATGCAAGGTGAACTCGGTAGTAGGAAAAGGAAGACAAGGAAACATATTAGGAAAACATGGACGGCAGGTAACAGATGAAAGAGGACTCGTAAAATTTTGCATAGGGGATACTCTGATCATCTCTCCCACTTGGTTCAAGAATCAAGAAAGAAGCTTGTATACATACCACTGAAATGTTCCACATTGATTACATAATGGTGATTTTGGAATCACACTTTAAACTGTAAGCCATTTCCTGGGGCAGATGTAGACTCTGAACCTAATTTACAGGTTATGAAACAGTAGAAAATTAAGGAGACAGGATTTGGATAAGTTGAAACCAGGTTGCTGTGAGTTTCAGTGGGAGCATTAGGCAACACTGGAATGAAACAAGAGGGAGAGGGAGGTAAAAGAAGATGGATCAGTAGCTTGTGTATAGTTTATACAAAGTGTAGGTTATTGGAATGCATTTCTGGAGACAAATTATTGTTCATGAAGGTTTTGTTAGTATTATTGTGTCCTTTTTCTGATTAGTTATATTGGAAACTTGGAAATGTTTCTTTGTAATTTAGTGCTGCTATGACTTGTTTTTAAAACTTTTGTGACAACAGCCAGGATACTGTTTCCTAGTATGAACTGGTATCGCCTGGAGTACAGAAGATGGCGGATTCTTGCAACCTCGATGTAAGTGGAATGTTCAGTGTGATTATGATGTTCATTTAAGTTTATATTTTGTTACATTTAGTGGGAATCATTGCTGACTGAAGAAAGATTTATTTGATATTTGGGAAAAGTTGTATTTAGTTTCTGAATATTGTTTGTTTTGATACTGTAGTACACTGGGGGTTTGTATTTTTTTGTTTCATGCCGTATCTGAGATATAATTGTGCATATTTGCGAATGCCACACTATAATCTGTATAGCATTGAAGAGATTTTAGTAACTGAATGAGTTTTGTGCAGTTCCAGCCCAGAATAATCCAAACTGTCACAGGGACATGTGAAACATAGTTGTTCATAGGAGGGAGTGGAAGAGGGAGGAGTGGAACATTCTTTGCAGGAGGCAAGTCTACATTGGGTGTATTCGGCAAACTATTTGGTGGTAATTATTATCGCAAATCTGTACAAGCAAATTTATTCTTAGGGTGCAGAACATTTGGAGAAGGTAGTGGTACATTGATAAAGGAAAACCTTGTGACATTTCAAGGTCAATTTTTTGGCTTCCAGCAACACTAACATGGGCTAATTCTGAAATTGGTACATACACTATTATACCTGCCAGATAAATCTTTGGACATACTACCTGCTCAGAACCTGACCTTCCTAAAAAATACTTTGAATCCCAACCTACACAGTTCACTGGACAAGTTTATAGCAGTGCAAATTGGGTGTATAAGTGCAGAGCAAATGTTTCATCATGTATAGCATATCACAGTACATACCAGCACAAAATCATTGTGATAGACACCTCAACTTCAAGTACTATCTTGCTTCTGGTTTTTATTCGAGCAGCCTACAGCTTTCTATGGCAGAAAAGCTTCCACCTTCCTGAACTCCTTTATCAACCAAATGAGCCACTACTAGAGAGAATACAGTCATTAAGCATAGCAGCCATTCGACACTGTGAACTGGACTGGTTGGATGAGAAGCGAACATAAATCCAAAAAATTATGTAATGTTTCAGTGATTTAAAGATTTACCAGTTGGGATACAGCGGACCAAATCTTCTGAAGGGAGGAGGCCTGTTGCACCAGCACTTTTCCCTAGAAGACCTCAAAACCTGTAACAAGGCAGGCCACATACTGCCTTCAAAATTCTGCTGGCAGGACTATGTTATTGCTGAGGTGACAAGCTACCTGCCTGTCACAATGAAGCACTGGGTTACCTCGTGCCAGTACCTAGGCCTCTACGTGAAAGATGCCTTGTCAGAAAAGGACCAGGACTAGCCAGTATAAATAACAGCTGCTGTTGCCATACATTATCTGTCATCAACAGCTGCCTACAACAAGAACATTCCCCCACACAATGTGGTTGACCAGCCTCATCTACAAATGTCTGCTGCCACTGCTAGTTAGTGGTCTAAAATAGATCAAGCCTAGAACTGATTCTGCCGCATTTCAAACCAGTGCCACACACGATGGGGCTTCCTGCAGGCTGACATCAACTTGCCACTTGGCTTCTTCGAAAACACTTTGGTTCACAGCCCACGCCTTGGTGTCTTTCACACTTTACCTACTGCAGACCACCAACATCTTCATCGAGCGTTCGTGTTCAGGGCACCACACATCTTGCGTCTATCCTGCTGACTGGCACTATGGTTCATGTTCACCAGGGCCTCTCACTGCCAGACGGCATATCTCATGCAGCACCAGCTGTGTTGTAGCAACAAACTACAACACATGGCAACTGCACTGCTGTGCCCTGCTGAGTGTAGCTGCTATTGCCACCACATGCTGCCTCATGGTTTCTGGGGTAGTCACTTCTGCATGGGATCGACACCATCCACAGCAGTTTCATGAATTCTGCTGAATAAAATATGTTGTTGTTACCACTGTTCTTATTTATGAGAGCTGAGGAAATGCTTCTTCGTATCTACTGCCCAGCCAATTGTTCTGAAAGAACATCCCCAAGGTTTACAGAAAAAGAAGGTAGGCCATTCCCAGCTCCCGCTGAACAAAAAAATTCCTAGATGCCTTGGCATCACTTTGAGGACTCTCGTGGCTGTGCATTCCGCAGTAAACAGAAGTTGTGGTGTGCATTTTGGGTCAACAATGAGCATGGGTCACTGTAATAACACTGTAGTAAAATGCATTAATATTGCTCAGATTACAACGAACATTATTTATTATGATTCTCCCAAAGATGAGCATGTGCAATGGGAATGAATAGTTCAATGAAAATGCGTGCACAAAGTGAATATGAAAACTGCATGTTTGTGTTCAGTTCATATTCAGTCCAAAGATCATGAAAGAGATTTCATAAATGAACTTTTAGGGCTACATCCATGAAAGAAGATACTACCCACTGCAATCCCCATCGTAAACATTCCAAACTGCAATGGTGAAGAAATTACGGAAAGCAGAGATGCAAGTGAAAAGATAAGAAGTCAATGCATAAATAACCATCATAATAGTTGTAACTTATAAATCACTTTAAAATAAATTAATTCATAAAACTTAAAAGCTTTTCTCATGTGGCACTGGATTACTATATGAAAGGGACTGACCCACTATATTCTGTATGAAATAAATTATGTTGCTCAGGCTTATTAGCTTTTGCTCCCATGTACTGTAGCATCATTTCTCATGGAATTAGCCAGAATGTTTTTTTTTCCATATTCTCAAGATGTTTTAACTATTTCAGTGTAAGACTATAGTACAACTTGTGACTGTAACAATACCAGCGTAAGTTACAGTGACTGCATAACTTAGCTGATAAGATTGGTGCCTGACACGATGAAGGTTGCGATTTCGGAACCTATCTACTACTTGATATTTTATGTTTAAATTTTGCTGAAGTAAGCTGTTGCGGCAAATTACGTCACTGAAACCACTTTTTGTATTATTTATTTGGTTAATAACGAGAAATTAATGTAGTTGTACAGTACTCAGTAAATAATTTCAGGAATAATAAATGCAAATTCATACCTTAGAGTAGTCGTGCACTACACTGTGAAACAAGAAGTTTGCAGAAACATGCTTTGATGATTTTGGAACAATTTTGCTCATGAGCTCAGTGAAATAGTAAGCATTCAGATATTAAGGAACTAATGGCTGAAACTGAACTTTTAATAGGAATAAATACACAGAAGCAGCACTAGAGAGATGTGTTATAGTCTTATGGAGTACAAGAAATGCTCTTTGTCGTGTTCTTTCATTAAACCAGACAAAAAGGTCATCTGACACAAAATAAAAAAGTCAAATTACACAGCAATGTGAGCAATGCTCTGCCAAAATGTTTTACACTGTCAAATACAATGTCTGCTGAACGAAAGCAAATGGGTAAAGTGGAACTCAGAGGACACTGCCAACGCATCAACTTCAAGAGTTCCATCGCATACCCTTCTCTGCACAAGCGAAAAATACCTTTGCTGTGTAGGGCAATACTTCAAAATTTAAATACAAACCAGGCACTCTCAGAGATAGCCTGTGTTTACTGAAGTTAAATAAAATACTCTTAATATCTAAGAGAGACTAGCTGTTTTGAAATTTGGTGAAATGAATGTAGATGTTCGCATATGTTGCGATTTGTCAGAGGACATATTAGTTGGTTCATATTCCAGCGTTAAAGTTAGCATGATCACTGAGTTGTGCAAACAGGAGAAACAACCAGTTTAGTGTGACTTCAACATAATTATGACTAGCATTTTGCTACAGGGTATCATTAAAGCAGTTGAGAAACTGGGAATAAATGATGTAGCTGTGACATGTGATACAGGTGGGAAAAATATAAAAGTTTGGAAAGAATTGAGCTGCTTGGGGGAACACAATGGTAAGTGCCATCGCCGTTTATTTTGCGGTAGATGGCTAATGACACCACCTGTGGAATGCACAATGCAGTAAACTTACTATTAGTTCCAAATTCAATCAACAGACATCAGGACCGAGCTTAATGATAAGCGCCACTGTCCGTCTGTTGCGGAAATATAATGGTAAGTGACAGAGAGAATGGCGGCAAGTAAAAGCATCTCCAAGATTATGGCAACAGTGAACATGACAGAAGACGAGAAATATACTTCCAATGATACTAATATCTTCGAGAGGGAGCCAGAATACATTCCTAACGATTTAGATGACTCAGAGGTGTGTTATTTTGTAAATATGCTGTCTTTAGTACGTTTCACAAACATAATGGTAAGTGCATGCACATACCATTATGTTCCTGAAGTACGTTAATTTTGAGGTTATTTTAGAATGGCTAAATTTTTTTGGCTAAGTGGTGTGTGAATACGCATTTCTCATGTATATTGTTACATTTAATAATCATAATAGTAGTGGTAGAGGTAGTTTTCGTTATTATACAGGTTAATAGCAAATCAGATCACACTGCCCAAAACAATGAACAGTGTATCGCTCCTGCAGAAACCATTCAAGAACAGACAAAGAGGTCGTCTCGGAAAAGATGCTGCTGTGGCCAAAATAAGAAATGGAACATGGTACTGTTTTGGAAATATCTAATTTCAACTGGTAGTTTTCGTGTGATTGAACACCACTTCCCCGTGAGCGAGCACACAATGTTGCCATCCGATAGAGATTTCGCGACAATTGAAAATTACGTACGCCGATAAGAACAAGATGTGTATAGTCAAGATCAGTGGTGCGAG
The DNA here is from genome assembly GCF_023897955.1 of Schistocerca gregaria. Taxonomy (NCBI): domain Eukaryota; kingdom Metazoa; phylum Arthropoda; class Insecta; order Orthoptera; family Acrididae; genus Schistocerca; species Schistocerca gregaria. The sequence continues at coordinate 243,374,604 of NC_064924.1, forward strand.
ATCATCAAGAAATCGGCTAAGAAGAATCCATTGTTTGTATATAATATGAAAAGAGAGGATTTCTATCAAATACGGTACTCTAAAGAAGCATTTGTCTTCAGAAAGAAGACAGTTGATGGTCGAGATGTCAACCTACGGAAAGTATGTAAGTGGAAGGTGACCTCCGAATATCCATCATCTTTATTCATCAGTGAGAGATTTTGTCATGACATTTGGTATGAAAGAAGCTTCAGGAAACTTGGAAGGCAAGGACCAGTTCCTATGCTTCGACTTAAATAAAATGGGCCAAAGGTTATTGAAAAGAAGAAAGTTGCTGACGTCCTGTCGCTCCTAAATTCCATACCTCCTGTCCACCGTGGATTTATCCTGTCACTAAAGCCAACAGTTTTGGATGAAAAAGACATTAGTAATGAGAGTGATGAATGATTTTGCAGTGTCAGTAAAGTGTTGCGGACTTACTGTAAAATTTAATATGTAATGTTCTATCACTGTGTGTTGTTAATGGTGTATGGTAATGTAATAATTTTTGTATATTTCATTTGTTTTAGTCAGTTCTGAGTTTCATTTATGTCTGTATAGTAGAAGATAGATGTTAGAATTACTACAGAATAAAAGGACTGTTCAAAAAAATTATTCAGATTTGCAGATCAATTGAAACTTTAGATGCGCTCGAAACTGTGATTTTTGCGCTTACCATTTTGTTCCCCCGAGCAGCTCAATTGTACATCGATACAGGTAAAACATTTCATAAATCCAGCAGACAAAACCAGAAATGTACAGGTTTTGTTTAATGTACCCCTTCTCAAAGTTACTGAGGAAAAATTTCATTATGCTACCTAAAGGGTCCAAAATAACTAAGGCAGCTATGTCAGAACTATTTAAACATCAAAAAGTGACTCAACAACAACACACCACATTACCGAAGTTCACTTAAACACTTAAACACAAGGACCTTGAAATCAATTTTATTGAACAAATTAATTATGTCTTTGACGCCTTGAACTCTAGATTTCCAAAAGATGAATGTTCATATGAATTTTGAATGAATCTCACAATTCAGGACAATACTCTAAAGAAATTCCTAGACATCTGTTAAAATCTTCATTTTATCTTTTTGAAAGCTTGAAAAGAATGAAGGTCAGCTATTTCCAGATCAAATCAAGATTGCCTGGAATTTTTTTCTGGGGTATGCCATTTGAAGTAAGGAATGCCACATGTCTCCTTATAGTGATGGGTAATGCAAGTGATGTTTCTTTCTCTGAAAACAAGCCAGTTACTGAAGAATCAAATGCAGAATCTTCTCAGTGAGACACTGATTCAGATTCTGCACCCCTAAGTGGCATTACCATTGTGCTCTGTGTTTGTTGTTGAATTGCCAGTTTGAAAGATCCCAGAAAAGAATCACCAGTTTGAAAGATCCCAGAAACTGTGAATGTTGAAGTAAATGTATTAACAGATGTAGTAACAGTGTGCGGTGACTCAGTAATCTCTGATGTTCTTACAGATGCGGTGAAATACATCACAAAGTATATTGCATTTAGGTGCCAAATAATTGGTAAATCATCAAGTTTTCCAGCAGCAAAAATTGAAGCAGTTGAAGAAAAATTTGCAACTTGTCATGGAAATGGATTATGCAAAAAATGTGAAGTCTGTGTGCTCTATTTTGAAAGAAAAGTTTTCTGGTTTATTACACAGCTATTGTTCTTTATGTAAGAATAAGAGCATTTATAAGGATTAGGCATATGGATCAAGAAGCAAACTTGGAAGCCATGAAGAAATGTGGCACAAGGAGGAAGTGGCTATGGATTGTTTTTTTGTATGGTAAACAGGAACAGAAATCTGGAACAGGCTGCATTAAAATCTGCTTCTTCATTAAATGGGCGAGTTATTTTTCACCTTAATTATTGACATTTTGTCCTAACGTATAATACATCTGTCATGCCATTTGATTTAATTTTTCCAACTGCGTACTGAACCAAATCAAAAGCAAAATGAACAAATAACATGTCACTGTGTCCATGATGTAGTGCATTTGCAGTATAAGCCCACTGCTGTGCTATGCTATGTAGCCTCACCCCAACGTCACAAGGCTCCAGCCAACAGCAAGCATTTTAGCCAGAATGACACCCCCACCCTCCTCCTCCTCCTCCTCCTCCTCCTGAATTCCCAATATCTTATGATGTCAAAATGCTCGGACCATCCTGGCACCATAACAACATTCATACCAATGAATGATACTCTCAAATGAAAACCAGAAAACAAGTTCTCATAGAGGAGAGCACAAATATTGTGCAGATTTGTTACTTTATTTGCATGTGGAGAACTGTGCTGAGGGACAACATATTTTCCCCGTGAGATGGAGTCCCTGTGCAGACACAAATGTAGAAGCTCCTAGTATCACTCGCACTTTGGACAAGTGCAAGGTGCTTGGAAAATATGCAACTTTGACAATGGTTACATTGTTTACTCCAGCAAATGAAATGTCAATCTATCATTCTTTGGATATATTTGTAAGGAGCAGTTTCATGTTGGATGTTCTGATTTAACAGAATTCGATGTTGCCCAGTGGAAGTTGTATATGTTGATGGACAATATAAGGTGTACATAAAGTCCGGGAACACTTTCTGTTATTTACTGCACATGAACTAAACATTGTACAGATGCCATACATACTGCATTCTGAAGACAAACTCTGAAAGTTTTTTTTACAAACCGTGAGTGACCCAGCAGATGTCAATACGGTAACTGGATTCTTGACATACCCGTCCCAGCACGGCATTTTCGATTGTGGCAGTAGTTTCCTGTATTCTCTCCCAGAGCTCTGCTACATCACGTGGTAGAGGCGGTACATACATCAGATCTTTAATGTGTCCCTCAGAAAAAAGTCACATGGGGGTGAGATCTAGTGATATGGGAGGCCATTTCATGGAACAGCTGTCCCCTTCTGTAACACAGCTGATCCATCAATGCAGCAGCTCCCTGCTTAGGTACCCATGAACTTCATGATGGAAATCGGGTTGAGCCCCATCCTGCTGAAAGAAGAACGGAGAGTCCGATTGCAGCCACTGCTGCTACATGCCCAAGAAGGAATATCCAGTGACAGTGCTCTCAGCGAAGAATAATGGCCCTTACAGCTTTTGACGTGACAAGGCACATAAAACATTTACCTTTGGGGAATCACGCTCAAATCCAATGTATTCATATGGATGCTTTGTACCCCAGATTCGACAATTATGCCTGTTCACTTTCCCATTAGTGCGAAAAGTGGTTTCGTCGTTAAAATCCCCATCCTCATTCAATTTTTGCAACCGTGAACAAAACTAAAAATGCTTGTCTTTGTCATCGTCACTGAGCTTCTGCACTAGCTCAAATTTGGTTTCATAGACAGCTTCTGTCACAGGACTTTCCACACAGTCACTGGAGCCATTTAGAGTTTGCAAGATGCACGATGCACCGATTTCTTCGGACTCCTTACGAATTTCGCTCCACACTCACTGCACTCACACCGGAAGTCCGCTTCTCTTTGCTGGGACAAGCTAGCCGTCATAACAAGTTTGTTGTACCAGTGGTAAATGGCCTTCCTTGTTGGTAGCTTCTTACCGTACTTGGTGCTAAACATCCGTTGAAAAGCTGTAGCACACTTGTTTTGGTCAAAATCCAATACTCAGAAAGCCCGCTCCGCATCAGAGCTCGCCATGTTTGCAACTAGCACCGACTATCGCCACATTACCAAACTACGCTGTGGCAGTATACATGAAGAGAAAAAAAACTTTCAGGGTTTCTCTTCAAAATGACATCTATCTGTATATCTGTACAATGTTTGGTTCTTGTGCAATAAATAACTGAAAGTGTTCCCGGATTTTATGTACACCATGTATGTGGATTCTGTATACGAAAGGTGTTCAGATCCAATAACAATACAAATTCCTGAATGGAATAACTCTCTCTCTCTCTCTCTCTCTCTCTCTCTCTCTCTCTCTCTCTCTCTGTTGTGTATGTGTGCACACGCAAACAAAAACCACACAGACATGCAAATGCACATGCCTATGGCCACAGGCATATGTGTCTGTGTGGTTGTCTGTGTGAATAGTTTGTACTACCATTAGAGAGCAAAAACTCTTAACCTATTACAGGGTGTATACGTGGACAAGGAAAAAAATTCCCGGATTTCCCGGTTAAAAATACACTTTCTCCCAGGTGACAGTATATTTTCCCTTATCAATCCTTTGAATGGTTATGGTTGTATACCCGGGCGTACAATATCCCGGCACTTTAGAAAATGAAACTCAGGGAAAACGGCAAGTTTTGGAAACATCTTTGATGTGCAGCAACATGTACGCTGCATATTTTCGTATCACGAAAGTATACACTGGAATTCCACCAAACAGCATGTTACTTTCCGAATAATTGAAATCGAGATTTCAATGCGCTTTTGTAGGCCGTTCGTAGCTCATGTCATGTGATCTCGCCAGCTGATGACAGCGGATACTCAGAGCATAAGATACGTGATGTAGTCAGCCAACAGCAAACATCACTGTTAAGTACCATGAACACACAAACAGGGAAAGTTAATAGTTTAAATTAATATACATAGTGTTGCTACAAGAAAAGCAAAGTTTTCACATATAAAATTGTTCTGAAGCTGCAAGAGAAGCTAAGCTTTCGCATATACTGTTGATTTTTTTTGTGCGTGTTACACTTTAAGATATATCACACAAATGTGTCAGTAAATTTTTTAACAATGACATAAATATCAATCTTCAGGGTTCAAAATTCTTCTAAATGGCACATCATCAAAGAGTTGATTTTTAAATCGGAGTCAAACGCTCTGTGATTTAATAAATTCATGGTACAGTCTTGCAAATAGTTCAACTTACGTAAAAGGATATTGACTTTGAAAGTAACGCTTTTCAAACCAATATTCGCAATATTTACCCGCGACCTGTTAGAAATAGGTTCATTTCAGCAGTTGCCAGAAAGCGCAGATAACAGGCGACACCGTGCTTGGGTAGCTATCATGACGTAGGAAACCCGTATGTACACACATTCTGTCATAAAAGAAACAAGACACCAGAGGATACTGCAGGAGCATCGGAATTTCGTGAACACTATTAAAATGTGCACATTTAAAGTACACACTTAAAGTGCACAGTCATATGTCCGAATTCCCAATGATGTAGACCTCGACTTGATATTAAGATTTTCAGTGTGGTTTCCGGGATGTAAATTTTATTGGAGCACCAGTACTGTATTATATCATGTTTGGTTCTTTATTATGACGTAATTCAATATGTGCTAGAAAATGAAAAGGTGCACTTGAAATGCAGTGTACCATTGAAACTAGCCAGTACTTTGGAATTAAACATTTCGTTTCAAATACATGGATTACCTCTGCGGAAAAGATTAGCAAAAGTCAAATTTCTTTAGCAAACAGACAAAAATAACTTCATTATTCCGCAAGGCGATTAATGCTTGACTGTCAGAAAGATGGAAATAAAATAAAATCTGAAACTAATGACATATTTTAGCCTTCCGTAATTATGTGAATGTGTTTTAATTCACCCGAGAGAACAAGAACTCTTCCGAAAATCTGAACTCTTTACTACATACTAGTTAATAACTTGCTGTTTTGTATGACATAAAATTAAATATAGGATATATAAAACCAACAGTGACAAGAGATAAGCAAGAAATTACACATTTCTTCAAACCTTAGCTCCTAGCATTTTTTTGCTCTCTAATCTTGCTACAGCTTTACATGGCGTGCTTTCCTTTCTGCGAAAGAATCTATTACCTCAGCAAAGTTTGTCAAACGTTTTGCTACAGGAAAAATCGAAATGTCGTTATCTAATACTGAAAAATCTGTTAATACAAATAATACCCAAGACTGGTGTGCTTTTTCGATCTGATTACGTCTATTGTGTCACTGTCTGCTAGATACAACAAATAGGCCTTTCTAATATGGCAGCAATTTTGTGACACACCAAATAAACGAGATTGTTTTGGCACAAATGGCCATTTTTATAACAAGACAGAATGTAATCCACGAAGTACCAGTATCAAATGCCTATTAGACCTACTATAAGCAAAAAGCTGTATGTTAGGAAATAGTTTCACATTTCATTCATGCGCACCAGCTTCTGAAGCACGAGATCGAAAAGAAGTATTACAAAATTTTTATGTAAATTTGGAATAGTCTTATTCTTCCATAATTTGTGTGATGTCCCCGTTTCTTCTCCTTCCTCGTTGCATCAATCTTGTCATCACCAATTCTGTAGCTATTGCTGCCATTGTCAAAATTTGTCCGCCGATTAACTTCACTAACCCTGTCAGAATCACAGGTTTAGTTATCCCGCGATTATTTTCCGGTTAGGCGTTATTACGTGTTCAAACAACACGTTTTCCGCGTTACATCCAGAATTGAACTTACGCGTCTGCTAGCCATGGACTGTACAACTGGTCCTTACTAGAGCAGCGATCTGTCCAAAAATTTTCTGTCAACATTTCATTTTCTTCACACCTGTTATTCCTGTTAGTCGTTTATTTCCATTCTGGTAGTCAGAATCTATGGATTTCGCTTGTAATTATAACAATGCTGATCATTCACAAACCCAGTCAACCACATAATTAGACAGTGATTGGCATTTATCCATTGGCTTTACTCCCTCAGCTCGTATTGCCCCGCCCCCTTTTGTCTGCGGAAAGTTCATTTCTAGATGCAAGGAGGATTCTCCTGAGAGACACATCACGTATATTATGCATGCATTCAAAAGTCAACTTATGATTCATTCAGAAATCAACTTAAAATGTGGTGAAAAATGTTCAAAAACCAACAGGGAAACGTTTCAAAATCATATGAATAATCGATAGACACGCTTTGTGAAACAAGGTTTTTTCCTCAAGAATACGAATTTGGCGCCCCCTTTTTTCCAGTAGCATCTACCTGCCTGCTGCGACTGCTTGCACAGCCAACAGCCACATTCCTGAAGCCAGAAGTGGGAGAATCTACTACTGAAACGTAACTCAACTGAGCATGTGCTTGAGCCCGCACATAACTGCTAAAACAAATTGAATGTAAATAGTTGTGACTTCACGCTCATTGGAGGCAATTTGTTGTTATGAAGCACTGCATAGTCTTCCTAAAGCCTTTGACACATTTTCAATTGGCAGACGCTTTCATGAGTGCTGTGTCATTGTTGTATATGACACATTTTCTTTGCAATTTAAGTTGTTTTCGTTTTTTCTTCTCTCGTTTATGTTTTATTGTTGAAGTATTATTCTACAGTAGCGGGATACAGTAATATCCTTTGTTAGAGTATGGCTTCTTACAAGCCAAAACAACAAAAATTTAACTGAAAACTCTAACAATAAAAAATTCCCAGAATTCTAAAAATATCCCGGGTTTTTCCTGGTTTTCTCCTGGATGAAACAATTCCTGGGTTTTTCCCGGATCTCCCAGTTGTCCCGGGTCGTATACACCCTGTATTACAAATGGCTTTCTGCTACTTGTTTCTATGCATTACACATCAGCCAGCTAAAGATGTTCATATATTATTCAAGAATAATACATGCAGCGATATTACATTTTCTTAGAGCAATAATCGAGCAAGGGGACGACAAAGTCTTTTATTTTCACATCCAAGGCCACAGTTGAGTAACTAAAGGGTAAAGGAGAACTATATTAAATCTTCATTGAATAAATCATAAATCACATCCAACCAAAACAAGAGACTACTGGGAAGGTAGCAGGGATACAAAAAACAAGAGACTACTGGGAAGGTAGCAGGGATACAATACAGAGGGCAAAAGGCTATTTACAACTTATGCAGAAACTAGATGATAGTTATACGAGTTGACGGCATGAAAGGGAAACAGTAGTCGATGAGAATGAGAGAGAGAGAGAGAGAGAGAGAGAGAGAGAGAGAGAGAGAAGTATGTAGCCTATCCCCGTTGTTATTAAATCTGTACATTGAGCAGGCAGTACAGGAAACCGAAGAAAGTAGGAAATAAAATTCATGGAGAAGAAATAAAAACTTCGAGGTTTGTCGATGAAAAAATGAAAGCAGCTGAATGGAATGGACAGTTTCTTGACAGTATGATATAAGATGAATAAGCAGAGCAAGGATAATGGGATGTTCCAGAATTAAATGAGGGGATGCTGATGGAATCAGATTAGCAAATGGCACACGAAGTAGTAGATGAGTTTATGTAGAGTGGAAATAGCAAGAAAAGTATTTCTGAAAAGGATGAATTTGTTAACATCAAATAGAAATTTACATGTTAGATCATAGCTTCTGAAGGTATTTCTATAAACCACAGTCTTGTATACGAGTGAAACATGGATAATAAGTTCACACAAGAAGAGGTTAGAAGCTCTTAAAATGTGGTGCTACAGAAGAATGTTGAAAATTAGATGAGTGAATTGAATAACAGCTATATCTAACTAGGGAACAAAGAAAAGTATTGCATAATTTTACTAAAACAAGAGACAAGTCGATAGCACACATCCTAAGGCATCAAGGAATTGTCAGTTTGGTAATGAAAGAAAATTGTAGGGCGAGTGCGGGAGGGGGAGGGGGGTAAAAACTGTCGTGGGAGACCAGGGCTTGAAAACAGAAAGCAGGCTAAAATGCATGTAGGTTGCAGTAGTTATGCAGAGATGAAAATTCTTGCGAAGTAGAGCATAGCATGAAGAGCTCCAGTAAACCAGTCTTTGGACTGAAGAACACAATCACAACAAAGGTCTAAGCGCGTGGCAGGGAATTGCTCATCATTGCAGGCAGCCAAAGTGGAAGAGATGGCAGCTATAAAATTGAAAGTACTCTTGATGGTTAGTGGGCTCAACAAGGACAAATGTTTTTATGGAGCTGGATGTCAAAGCCCAGGAAGGTGGCATGGTGGCCAAGGATGATGAGGTGAAGCAGCTGCGAGAGAAGACACCGAGGCTGTGGAGAAATGAGGATGAGAAGGTCTTGGCCCTGGCTGTAGGTCGCGAAGATATAACTATGAAAGTGTCCTCATTTCTCCATAGCCTCAGCACCTTCTTCACTGTCAAGAGAGACCTTACTGCACCACCAGATTCCTGCTCACAATTATCCAAATAATTTTCAGATGGAAGTGAGACAACAAGCTGATCACACTGCTTCAGATTATAGGCCACCTCAGGGAATCTTTCACACTTTACAGGAAGACACTCAGTTTGGTTGAAATAAGTTTACCAGTTTTGTTTTCTGGTTGTTTATAGTGGAAACAATATTTAATATAGCAGTCGTCCAAGATCTTAAACAAACAAGAACCTTGATGAGTAATATGGGAGGAGTGGTCGCAGGGTAAAACGCTCTTCCTCCTACTTGCAGCAACGGTGGCCAACATCTGTGTTCTGGATGTCTGTGAAAGCGAAACTGACAAATGGTCATAGGACTTGCAATTTCTTCTGGTGTTGAGACACTCATACTCAAACCCCGTGATGGACCAGGATCACTCTCTTCACTCATTTCAATATAAGAAAAGAAAACAGAAGAGGAACACACAATGCAAAGTAAAGCAGAGTGCAGCTACTGCACAAATGCTTGCTGAGATTGGCAGCAACGTAAACGAGGCACTTCAGGCCTCTACTGGTACACAGCCAAAGTTTGACACTTCTACCACCTAAAACTGCCAGATTAAAGTGTCTGCATTGTATTAACTTTAACTTGCTGACAAACACACAGATTTCTTTGTTGTAAGTAGCTAGGACGCACAGACAAGTGCTGCATTGCCATACAAGGTCTCTCTCTTACAGAGGCCATTCAACTAACCAAACCACAGTTAACACGGTACCACAGCAAAACTTATGAGAGCACTGATATGTTGTTGCATTTGGGCACAGGTTTGTTCTTGTGCACGTTATATGGTAGATCAAAAAAAAAGTATACACATTTAGATGAAAATAACCTTATGTAGTGTTAAAAGTATTACAATGACTCAAAGTGAAACAATTACAAGTGTTCAAACAGCAAACCACCTACCTCCACACACTTCTAAGCATTATAGCATAAATTCAAGGTCACATATTCCAGAGTAGTTGGAGGAATTGCTTGACAAGCTGTTTCAATTTCATGGCACAGTTCTGCTAGTCTGCATGGCTTCCTGCTGTACATTATGTTCTTAAAGGTGCCTCACAAGTAAAAACTGTGGCATCAATTTCGGAGAACGTGGGGTACTTTATGGGACTCCTCCGTCCAGTCTAACACACGATGCATTATTATACAGATAGGTATACAATATCATTATGGAAGTGGCATGGAAAAAAATGTTCATCACAAAAAAGCACAAATGGATGGTAAAATTAATAGGCCCAGTCTTCCAGGTAACTCCTGCCAGTAATTGTACCTTCGAGAAAGAAAGGTCCAATCAATTTCCTTGAGGATAACCTGCATTAGACATTAAGTCTTGGAGCACGTGACAAACATGTGGATGTCACAAATACATACGATTATGCCTGACTATTGTACCATTTAATTTAGACTGTACCTCATCAGCCCACACCACTTCGGAAACAAAATTAGCATCATATTCAATGTGTGCAAGAAACCATCCACTACACTGATTTCTGCTGTCTTCGTTGTCCTCACCCAACACATAACAACTGTGGAATTTTAACTTTCCACTTTACTCTGCGCAAAATACGACTTAACATTTTCTCCACTCAGGCGTGTTTCATGTGCAAACTACTGTGCTGATTTTTGTGGTGAGCATGTGAATGCATCTAACACCTGAGCTGAAGGCTCTCCACCTGTTGCTTTGTGTGGCTAGTCTGATATTCCCTTACGCATATCCGTAATTTTTCTTGCAGTTTCAAAGTCATCGTAAGAGTGAGCAACGGTTACACATGTTGGTGGTTCAGTTCCATATTCTGCCTCCAATGTCATTGCACTTCACTGATGTTCTCGTAACTTCCAACACCAACTGAGAATGTTTTTTCACTGCTTGAATGTCATTTGTGTTTGCACCATGACTTCACTTCGTACACTGACATTGGTGCATCACAGCACTACCGCCATCTTTGCTCAACCACTGTACTACACATTCAACCCACATCCATAGTGATTTCAATGTATACAGTTTGTATAGGCAGCTTTAAAGTGTGTACACCTTTATTTAGATCTACTCTATACTTCGAAACTGGGCTTAGTCAGATGTTCTGCAATACTACTAATCATAAATCGGTTACTTTTTGAGATTTATACATACATCAAAAAAAGTTTTGCATCACCCTGGTTCCCAGAACTCCTGAAGATAGATGATTTTGACTGTGGATATTGTATCACAGACACAGTCCCTTTGACTGTCCAGAGATGTCACTAAACCAGCACAAAGATGCCAACAAAGAACCATGCATGAGCAGCGTCTGTTAGACGGAGGGGATCTGACAGCCAATCAGTTCCAGCCATTCCACCAGAAAGGAGGTACACGGCTCGTGTTGTCTGTAGTTCAACCATGCCTAGACGGTCAAAACCACAGTTCGATTGCGTCTGCATCGTTAGTTTGTGTCAGGAAGGGCTCTCAACAAGGGAAGTGTACAGGCATCTCAGAGTGAACCAAAGCGATGTTGTTCGAACATGGAGGAGATACAGAGAGACAGGAACTGTTGATGACATGCCTCGCTCAGGCTGCCCACAGGCTACTACTGCTACAGATTATGCTCAGAGGAACCCTAACAGCAATGCCACCATGTTGAATAATGTTTTTCGTGCAGTCACAGGACGTCATGTTATGACTCAAACTGTGCACAATAGGCTGCATGATGCGCAGCTTCACTCCCGATCTCCATGGCTAGGTCCATCTTTGCAGCCATGACACCATCCAGTGCGGTACAGATAGGCCCAACAACATGCCAAACGACTGCTCAGGACTGGCATCACGTTCTCTTGAGCGTTGATTGTAGCATATGTCTTCAACCAGATGATCATTGGAGATGTACTTGAAGGCAACCCGGTCAGGCTGAAAGCCTTAGACACACTGTCCAGTGAGTACAGCGAGGTGGAGGTTCCATGATGTTTTGGGGTGGCATTATGTGGGGCCAATGTATGTCACTGATGGTCGTGGAAGGCGCCGTTAACAGCTATACGAAATGTGAATGCCATCCTCCGACCTATAGTGCAACCATATCAGCAGCATATTGGCGAGGCACTCATTATCATGGATGACAATTCGTGCCCCCCATCGTGCACATCTTGTGAATGACTTCCTTCAGGATAATGACACTGGTCAACTAGAGTGGCCAGCATGTTCTCCAGACATGAACCCTATCAAACATGCCTGGGATAGATTGAAAAGAGCTGTTTATGGATGACGTGACCCACCAACCACTCTGAGGGATCTACGCTGAATCGCTGTTGAGGAGTAGGACAATTTGGGCTAACAGTGCCTTGATGAACTTGTGGATAGTATGCCAGGACAAACACAGGCATGCATCAATGCAAGAGGATGTGCTACTGGGTATTAGAGGTACCGGTGTGTACAGCAATCTGGACCACCTCCTCTGAAAGTCTCGCTGTATGATGGTACAACATGCAATGTGTGGTTTTCTTGGGCACTAAAAAGGGCAAAAATTATGTTTACGTTGATTTCTATTCCAGTTTTCTGTACTGGTTCTAAAACTCTCGGAACTGAAGTGATGCAAAACTTTTTTTGAGGTGTGTATTAAAAAAAATGTTATTTCACACAATATTCAATAAAATAGTTTGTCTAGATAAAATGTTTATTAAGTAAATTTCCATTTTGAGGTAAATTTCCCCACCTGTATTCATCACATTTAGCACAAATACGAGTTTTTCAAGCCACTAATACTTCTGTAGAAGGGGGTCTCAAAAGAAAGTTTATATCTGAAAAGCTCCCTGTGCATGCACAACATATCAGAGCAGAGTGGAGGTACATTTATTGCTTCCTTGGCATTTAGGAATTCAGTCAATAGGGAACACGTCTCAGGAAAGGAAAGCGCATTCTACGTGCAAGAATTTTACAAAACTGGTCATTCAGTGATTGTAGCATGCAGGAAATTTTGCAGTGATCATGGGTTGCATAATGTAAATAATTCTCAAAGTCTTCCCCTTATCCAGGAATGGACCAAAAAGTTTGAGAGGACCAGATCAACACTGACGTAGGTCATCAAGAATGGGTGAATCAGAAGAGCGTAAATTTGTCTGTTCACATTACCTCTCCATTTGTAAGCATGCAAGGTCTTTAAATGTGAATACACCATCACTGCAAAGAATTCTGCAAAAGGACCTTAAACTGCACTCTTGCAAAATACAGCTGGTGCAAGAATTAAAGCCTCAGGATGCCAGACATAGGCTGCAGTTTGTTAATGATGTGAATGAATGTGCTTCATTTATCACCATCTTGTTTTCTGACGAGTCTCATTTTTACCTGAACAGTAACATCAATAAGCAAAACTGCTGCTACTGGAGCGCAACAAATTCTAAACAGAAGCACAACAAACCCCTTCATTTGCCAAAAGTTACTGTATGGACTGTGAAGTCTATTCAAGGGATAAGAGGCCCATATTTTTTCGAGGAAGTCTGTGAGCTTGCCGTTACAATGAATTTGGAACATTATGTGACAATGTTATTGACTTTTTGGATCCTGAATTGGAAAACTTTCCTGGTTATAACCAAAGAACACTGGTTCATCGAGAGAGACAAGCCACAGCACACATGTCTAACACTTGTATACTGTGAGTTCATGAAATTTCCCCAGGCAAATTGACCTCCAAAGGGTAACACAACTGGCACCCATGCAGTCCAGATTGGAGCCCCATGGATTTTTTATATGGGATATGTTAAATCTAGAGTGTATGTCAATCATCCAACTTCTCTTGACACGTGAAAGAAAGGATCCTTAGCAAAGCGGCAGCCATCCAATGCCTACATGCTGGGCCAAATAGCAAAATTTTGTTCGTCATTTAAATGAGTGCTGTGCACATGCTAGATTGAATTTAAATGACATAATTTTTAATAAGTAAATTCTTAAACTGTATATTTCAATAATAAATGAAGATCGCGTTGACAGACTTCAACGTCCACTTATATTGAATAGTCAAATGTAATTTTTTTTTAGGTACCCAGTACAAAGAAGTGCAGGTAAGCTTTTCACCATTTCTCATATTTTTGTGTATAATAGCTGTATCTCTTCCTTCAATTTTTTCAAGTTTACTTTAAACCAAATCAGATTGCTATAAAATGAAATTATATTAAAAATAGTTGGAAAATTTTAAATGTAGTACAGTACAACAGTTTACCTTTCTTGTCCATCTTTTCACAGCAGAATAGCCACTTGACTGCAACCTTGGATAAAAGAAGGTGTTGAACGCATATACTGGTTGATATTTATTCTTCTTTCCTCTTTCAATAAGCAAGTTCATATAAAAATTGATAACCTAGAACAACAAAAAGGTTGTATTTCTACTCACAATTTCATTTCTACATAAGTTTCTGCCTTCAAAAACTAGGTGTAGGTTACTGATTCTTACCTCATCATTAAGCCAATTTGTACCTGCAAGAGTACAAATATCATGCCTCGTTATTTTCAGACTGAAAGCTTCCACAAGAACTTCAGACTGTGGTTCAGGTCTTAGAGCGGAGGCTACTCTTCTCTGTATGAAAAATTTAATGAGTCAATACAAAATTATAGCCATCTCTAATATTGTACATGAGACTGCTTCTAAAAAATACCTCAATTTCCGGAGTCAGTTTAGGAAGGGCTGCTTCTTCTTCCTCTTCTTCAACAATGACCTCATCTTCTAAAATTGCTTCAGTTATTTTCATGTGATTACGAATTCGTTCTTCAAGAATATCAGCATATAACTGTTTATTTCTCTTTCGATATAATTCAGCTTTAATTCTCTTCTCTTCCGCCCTTCTTTCACGTTCTTTAGCAACATAGTCAAACAGCTCACTCCTGGAATGTAGAGTAATACTGTAACAAAAGTGTTGTATTCCAAGCAACAGTGTGAGTATTAAAGAGGCTATAATGATTTCTGTCTGAACTATACTAAGCAATGCCTCTTTAAATGTGTGTGTTTCCATTTTATATGAAAAATGCTCTTTCCTGTAATACACTGCATTAACTAACACAGAATCTTGTCCTGCAGCAAGGTAAGCAGGCAGGATGATAGGGCCTGAGCTATAAAAACCACACAGTGTGCTGTGCGGATGGTACCACTGAAGTACTTGTGTTTAAAGCAGCTTATTGTTCTCCCTACAACTACCTGCTTACCTCTCTACACATGCAGCATCCAGCACAAATGCACCCTTATTTTAGGTAACACACTTATGGCTGATGTTCCATAAATGTTAACCAGTATAGCTGAATTTCACAGATATATTTTTAAAAGCACATTTGTCATGAGCTCCACCAAAAGCTCCAGTTACCTCTACAACTTCCTGTAAAATGCGAGGGGGAGAGGGGGTAGAGGGGGGAGAGGGGGAGAGGGGGAGAGGGGGAGAGGGGGGAGAGGGGGGAGAGGGGGGAGGTTACGTTAAGTTAGTGATTTTTTAACGTCCCGACAACAACGAGGTCATTAGAGACGGAGCACAAGCTCGGGTTAGGGTAGGATAGGGAAGGAAATAGGGCGTGCCCTTTCAAAGGAACCCTCCCGGCATTTGCCTGAAAGGATTTAGGGAAATCACGGAAAACCTAAATCAGGATGGCTGAAGACAGGATTGAACCGTCGTCCACCCGAATGCGAGTCCAGTGTGCTAACCACTGCGCCACCTCGCTTGGGAGGGAAGGGGTAGAGGGGGGGGGAGGGGGGTGGGGGGGAGGGGGAGGGGGAGGGGGAGAGGGAGAGGGGGAGGGGGAGAGGAGAGAGAGAGAGAGAGAGAGAGAGAGAGAGAGAGAGAGAGAGAGAGAGAGAGAGACTTACTCTGCAGATATCCAGTTAGTGCAGAATAGTTGACTTTTAAAGGGATTAAAAACCTTTCCATAGCTCTCCTTCTTCGACTGAGAAGTTTTCTCCTCTATGATTTCAAGGTCTTCGTTACCTGCAATGATGACATAACATAATTATTCTGGACACAAACTATAAAGCATAACACCTTCCTTGTTATCAGAGGAGTATCCACAAATTATAAACAAAAATATTAAACAAAATTTCCTGGCAGATTAAAACTGTGTGCCAGACCGAGAGTCAAACTCGGGACCTTTGCCTTTCGCGGGCACGTGATCTACCATCTAAGCTACCCAAGAACGACTCATGCCCCATCCTCACAGCTTTACTTCTGCCAGTACCTCGTCTCCTACCTTCCAAACTTCACAGAAGCTCTCCTGTGAACCTTGAAGAACTAGCACTCCTGGAAGAAAGGATATTGCAGAGACATGGCTTAGCCACAACCTGGGGGGATGGTTCCAGAATGAGGTTTACAGGAGAGTTTCTGTGAAGTCTGGAAGGTGACATACAAGGTACTGGCAGAAATAAAGCTGTGAGGACCGAGTTCGAGACTCAGTCCAGCACACAGTATCAATCTGCCAGGAAGTTTCATATCAGCATACACTCTGCTGCAGATTAAAAATCTCATTCTAAAAATATTAAATATAAACTATTACATGAATCAAATTTACCAAAATTATTATAGAGCCTGCAGAACTGTCAGAAAGGAGACACTCATTCAAGATTAGTAACACATTTAATAACTAAGCTGTAGCCTTTAAGACCACAAATATTTTAAGCGATTTCACTTAGTACTCTGATGACAATATGTGGGAAATTGTAATAAGCCTGCTCAACATACAGGTTATTGGAACTTATCATTCATTTAAATTTCCAAATCTAATAATTTAGCTCACGTGAAAAAAAATTTACTTAAATTCACATGTATATACTGAATACCTACATACAATGTGTACAATTACCTAGCTTCTTAGCATCTGTGTCTCTGCCTTTGCTTGTCTTTTCACCTTCAGTACCATCTTCAGTAAGATCGATGATATCTACTACAGATTTACTTTTGGATAACCCTTCATTTGTCATTTTATCACTTGCTGTTTTTCTTGGTGAACTGAAACATCACATATAAAAAACCTGTTAAATAAACTCAATAAAGCATTAGTCATTCACTTTTCCTATTTGTTTACTTATTTCTATTACAAAAAACAGTTAGCCATAACTTCAAAAGAAGAATTTTCTATCTATTTGTGTTGATTCATCACTTGTGCAGAACTTCTATGAACTAAAACAGAGCATTAAAAAAAGTGACAAAATTTTATTAATCTTATAGCTAGCATTGTTTGGACAGGTTATTTAATGAAGAAAAACAGAAAGAACAAATAAACTGTTAGAATATGAGTCACAATTCGAGAACCAGTGTGAAAGAAGGTATTCTTCAAGCACAACAAAGGTAGTACCACTCCCACTTGCTTAAGTGATATTTTCCCTACACTCTTTCACATATTCAGAAGAACATCTATGCAAAATTTATAACTCTCATCTTTACGTAGACTGATGGGAAGGCAAGTGACAAACAGATTATGATGCAGTACTAGAAAAGTTATGAATTAGCTTATAAGTTTTTTTGTATGGGTAGAATTATTACAAAAGAAAAAAAATATATGGGTAGAATGATTACAAAAGAAAAAATACTGACACATATATCTGCATCTGTGGCCAAGGTCGCTAATGCACACTTGCGCCTTGGCGCTTGAC
The DNA here is from genome assembly GCF_023897955.1 of Schistocerca gregaria. Taxonomy (NCBI): domain Eukaryota; kingdom Metazoa; phylum Arthropoda; class Insecta; order Orthoptera; family Acrididae; genus Schistocerca; species Schistocerca gregaria. The sequence goes on from NC_064924.1 coordinate 243,392,287, forward strand.
CCTGGAGTAAGGCGATTCGTAACATTGTGGTGAAAAAAATTTTCACTGCCAGTATTTTGCCAGCACGGGGAGGAGAGGTGATCATGTAAAGTTCTTGATCATCAGACTCTGTGTCAATGTCATGTTTTAAATACCAAACCGCTCCGCAATGCCTCATGAAGAGAAGACATGCAAAACTGTTGATGGCAATCTGTCTGTCAAATGGAGACGTTAAGCTTGGCAGCCCTCTTGGTGATATTCGCGTGGAATAAGGCTACATGCGGGCACTGGGTCTGACCCTCTCTCTTCTCTCATCATCATCATCCTCATCCAACGCGCGCACTCACGCTCACACTCACACTCACTCACACACACACACACACACACACACACACACACACACACACAGACAGAGAGAGAGAGAGAGAGAGAGAGAGAGAGAACACATACATGTAGTATCACAAAAATTTTTAATGGAGCATGTTGCAAATAATCAAACAAATGAATACATGTAACAGCCATAAAACTTTTTCTTCTTTGTACTACAGTACTGACTCTTTGCATGCCTTACCCTGATGTTCTAACATCTATTATTGTGGCATTTTATCAGTTTCAGTGCTTCCTGCACATTCCTTTGGTGTATTCACACCTTTTTTGAAGTTGCTGTTTGGTTTAGCTTACGCTTTTGTTTCCTGTCTTTTCCAGTCCCAAAACATCTTCAACATCTGACCTCTATAGTTTCGCTCTGTCGGACTGTTAAGGAGTCCTTTGCTATTTCCTGGCTTTCCTAAACTCTGTCTGCCTGTGTTTTGTATCCCCCCCTGCCATATGGTCTTCTGTACCTAGGATGGCATTTTTCCATGTCATGATGATGATCTTGCATTTTTTAGTGTACTCCCAGATCCTCCTGGACTACCAGCTGTTGCTCACTCCCATCAAACTTTTCCTTATTTCATCTGTTAATTCAATGACTTCTGTGTACAGTTCCTGATTTATCCTTTTATTCCAAATGTCATGTCCCTTTCTACGGTGCAACATTTTCAAACACACTATTATTTGGTCTTTTCCCCAGGTTCGTGTTGATTTACGAAGGATGAAAGTTTTTGAAGCTATGTGAACAGAAAGATTTTGATTCTGATTTGATTTGCTTTCAGACAGAACTATCCAAGTAGATAAACAAAACAGAACTCTCACCAGATTTACATTACCCTGCAAATCTTTAAATACTTATATCATTCTACGATATTGAATAGCACCATTCACCTCAATTCCTTGAAGACAGATGTTAATTTACAATAGAAAACCTCAGTTGTGTAACACACTAAATTCAGTCTGAGCTATCAGTGACTGCTAATTGGCAGAGAGATCATCATAACAATACTGGATATCTCGGTAACAATTCTGTGACTGAGACGCAAGCCGAATGCTTTAAACCACGACTGACTGGCTTATTATGAAACATTTCCTTTCATATCTAAGGAGAACAACATGTCACTAACAACAACAACAACAACAACAACAACAACAACAAATCAACAACAAACCACAAGGGTAGTTTTATAAACATAGCTTATAAATTAAGATTTAACTGATTCACAGAACTGATTCTATACATACCTTTCTGCACAGCTGCCAAAGAAGTATGGGGATGAAGAACATTGTTGTTTCAAAAGTTGAGAGTACTGCATTTTTTCATCAAGACGTATACTCTGAAAATTAAGCCATAAGATGTTATGCACTGAAGCAAAAGCTTGGAGGAAAAAAAAGGAGAACAGCATCAATACTGCAATGACCCTGAAAATGGGATGTCCCATAACCACATTTAAAGTGGAAGGTACAAACAACCTAAAGATTGATAACGAGACAATAAATATATTATAAATGACATCAAGTTTACACAAACCATTATTTTAAATTAGCCACACAATAATGAATATAGCAAAATGACGACCAGTTGCATAAGTACCACTTTAACATGTTTTTTGAAAATATAATTGATTTTGCTGTTACCTTTTATATTCATAATTTCTCCAATAAAACTTTGATTATAAAATTGGTCCCTATATAATGACACACTCACTGGATGTCAATTTTGACCCGACTTCTGAAACTGAACTCTGTTCATCAGTCTATTTTTTGGGTAACAGTAAACTTGGATACACTGAGTGAGGTTCATTCTTGATCTAAATAAGCAAAAAATATGGTTCACAACAATGTTAAAATCCACAATCGACATGTTTATCACATTTTAACCACAGATGTTACTCTCACATCATAGATGATGATGATGATGATGATGATGATGACGTCCCATACTCTGAGGAGCGTAGGAGACGATGCAGGAGACCTGCGCCGGCGACTAGGCAAGGTCCTAGCAAATGTGGTGGTTTGAGACTGCCTTCCTCCAAGTGTAATGTGGATGAATGATGATGATGAAGATGACACAACACCCAGTCATCGTGAGGAAGGGAAAATCCCTGACCCACCAGGAATCGAACCCGCAACCTCGTGCGCGGGAAGCAAGAACGCTACCGCAAGACAACAAGCTAGATACACTGTATTATCAAAGATATTGTGCTGCACAGATGGAGAAAAGTAAGCACAAAAAGGTACACTCCGCAAACTACTTCACAACTGAAAAACATTTATACCACTGGAAACAATACTGAGTCAGTATTAAGACATCAAACAAAGAGCTGCTATGCTCGAGAAATAAAAGCTATGGAACTTTAGAATCACTGTATTTCACCTTTATGTAAAGGTTATGCTGTGTAAAGAGGAGCAAAAATACTGTCAAACTTATCAAGCTTGTAATGGATAAAACTGAAAGTGATAATTTCATCAAGCCTACTTCTACAGAAAGTGGACAGAAGCTAGTTGCAGCCCTCAAGCTACAGTTTATTCCTCTTTCCAATCCGTACAATGATGATGAAGAAATATCATCCAGAAGTTGCATCTATTGGTTTGCAAACACTTCAATAAACTTGTGTTAATTTTTGGAAAATAATTTTTTGCATGAAAGGTTGTTTATTATAATATTCACTGATCATTTCTACTTCTTCTGATACAGATTTAAATAACACAAAAGGTTGCAGTTCTTCTGCAAGTCTGTACATAAAGAGGTGATTCTAACTTCAAATAAAAATCTCATTCTCAATGAAAAAAAGAGAATCTTTACGTTCAACTGATAGGACCGATAGTGTAACTGAACTGTGACAGTGATAAACTGTGTGTTTTGAATTAAACACAAGCTATAATAACAGAGGGATGCAAAGGGGGAGAGGGAGGGGGGTGGTAGAGCGGGCGAGGGGGGATAGAGAGGGGTGACTGGAGGGAGCGGGGGTGACCGGAGAGAGCGGGGGCGAGAGAGAGGGAGGGAGCGGGGGGAGGGGGAGAGAGGGGGGAGAGAGAGAGAGAGAGAGAGAGAGAGAGAGAGAGAGAGAGGGAGGGAGCGGGGGGCGAGAGAGAGAGAGAGAGAGGGAGGGAGCGGGGGGCGAGAGAGGGAGGGAGCGGGGGGGCGAAAAAGAGAGAGGGAGCGGGGGGCGAGAGAGGGAGGGAGGGGGGGGCGAGAGAGGGAGGGAGTGGGGGGGCGAGGGAGAGGGAGCGGGGGGGGCGAGAGAGAGGGAGCGGGGGGGCGAGAGAGAGGGAGCGGGGGGCGAGGGTGAGGGAGCGGGGGGGCGAGGGAGAGGGAGCGGGGGGGCGAGGGAGAGGGAGCGGGGGGGCGAGGGAGAGGGAGCGGGGGGGCGAGGGAGAGGGAGCGGGGGGGCGAGGGAGAGGGAGCGGGGGGCGAGGGAGAGGGAGCGGGGGGCGAGGGAGAGGGAGCGGGGGGGCGAGGGTGAGGGAGCGGGGGGGGCGAGGGTGAGGGAGCGGGGGGGCGAGGGAGAGGGAGCGGGGGGGCGAGGGAGAGGGAGCGGGGGGGCGAGGGAGAGGGAGCGGGGGGGGCGAGGGAGAGGGAGCGGGGGGGCGAGGGAGAGGGAGCGGGGGGGCGAGGGAGAGGGAGCGGGGGGGCGTGGGAGAGGGAGCGGGGGGGGCGAGGGAGAGGGAGCGGGGGGGGCGAGGGAGAGGGAGCGGGGGGGCGAGGGAGAGGGAGCGGGGGGGCGAGGGAGAGGGAGCGGGGGGCGAGGGAGAGGGAGCGGGGGGGCGAGGGAGAGGGAGCGGGGGGGCGAGGGAGAGGGAGCGGGGGGGCGAGGGAGAGGGAGCGGGGGGGGCGAGGGAGAGGGAGCGGGGGGGCGAGGGAGAGGGAGCGGGGGGGGCGAGGGAGAGGGAGCGGGGGGCGAGGGAGAGGGAGCGGGGGGGCGAGGGAGAGGGAGCGGGGGGGCGAGGGAGAGGGAGCGGGGGGGCGAGGGAGAGGGAGCGGGGGGGCGAGGGAGAGGGAGCGGGGGGGCGAGGGAGAGGGAGCGGGGGGCGAGGGAGAGGGAGCGGGGGGCGAGGGAGAGGGAGCGGGGGGCGAGGGAGAGGGAGCGGGGGGCGAGGGAGAGGGAGCGGGGGGCGAGGGAGAGGGAGCGGGGGGCGAGGGAGAGGGAGCGGGGGGCGAGGGAGAGGGAGCGGGGGGTGCGAGGGAGCGGGAGCGGGGGGTGGGGGAGCGGGAGTGTGAGGGAGGGGGAGAGTGAGGGGAGGGGGAGGTGGAGAGTGAGGGAGGGGCAGGGGGAGAGTGAGGGAGGGGGAGGGGAGGGGGAGAGTGAGGGAGGGGAAGGGGGAGAGTGAGGGAGGGGGGAATGAGGAGAGACAGGGGGAGGGGAGGAGAGAGTGGTGTGACTGGGGGCAGGAAGAGAGAGAGAGAGAGAGAGAGAGAGAGAGAGAGAGAGAGAGGAGGGAGGGAGGGAGGGAGGGAGGGAGGGAGGGAGGGAGGGAGGGAGGGAGGGAGGGAGGGAGGGAGGGAGGGAGGGGGCACACGGGAAAAGAGGAGAGGTGCCATGAACAACATACCAAAATTCCACACCTGTGGGGTGTGAGTGTCGGTTTGGAGTGGGAGCATTTAAAGGTCACCATTTTAAATTTATCTGGAACACTAGATCGCGTGTTCTTTTAGCAAAAATGCTTTTCATTACAAAACAAAACTTAATTAAATTTTCTACAAACATTGCCTTATTCGTTTTTTTTCTCTGGGACTAATAATTTCCATATTACTGGGGATGGAAAAAATCACAGATTTTAAAAATAATGTTTTAATGGTTTAAAAACAATGATTACTGTTAAAGTTAGTGGTGTGTCGTACATTGACAATTTACTTACATGTACACTGTTAAGCTTAAGGCTGTTGGAGGCCAACAAGTGCACTCCAAGCTAGGAAATCAAAGACACAATGCAGCTTACACAATGCAATTTTGAACATGTTTTCTGATAATAGTCTTCAGCACTGAGTTTAGCAGCCTACATGCAATGGAAATACCTTAGACCTTGTCCCTACAAAGAGACTGGACCTTACCAGGACAGAGATTGGGTTTAGTGATCATGATGGCACAACAGCGACTGTGGTTATGAAAGTTAATAAATCAGTAGAGAGGACTAAGTGAGTGTTTCTGTTCAAAAGACCTGACAAACAGTTGGTAGTATCTTACGTAAACAATGAATTGACACATCAATTACTTCCATTACAATTGTCACAGAGGAATTAGGGGCAAAGTTTAAACAGATTATAAACCATGGTCTGGAGAACTACGTGCCTAGTAAGTGGATTAAGGAAACAAAAGAATGACCATGGTTTGACTACAAAATCTGTTAAATGCTGAGGAAGCAAAGGTCTGTTGGACTCTCAGTTCAAAAAAGAATGCACAAATGATGACTTACGAAGGTTAGCAGAGACTTGCATCTGTGTGAAAAGACAAATGTGCATACAACAATTACCATTGTCATAGTGTAGTAAAAGATATGGCTGAGAACCTGAAAAAATTGTGGTTCCATGTAAAATCATTAAGTGAGTCTAAGGATTCCTTGCAGACACCCATTGACTAGTCTGGTGTGGCAGTTGAAGATAGCAAGACAAAAGACAAAGTTTAAATTTCACGTTTAAGAAATCGTTCACACAGTACAATTGTACAAACATACCATTGTTTCAGCATCAAACAGACTCTCATACAAATGACACAGTAACAAGCATCCCTGCCATAGAGAAACAACTGAAAGAATTGAAAACAAATAAATTGCCAGGTCTGCAGGGAACCACAAGTTGGTTTTACAAAGAGTACTCTATGGCACTGTCTCCTTGTGTAGCTGGAATTTATCACAAAGTCCCAAGTGACTGGTGACTCCTGTATATAAGGAGGGTAAAAGAACAAACCCCCAAAATTATAGACCAATATCCTTTACATCAGTTTGTTGCAGAATTCTTGAACAATCTTCAAGTTTGAATACAATAAATTTCCTTGACGCCAAGAAGCTTATGTCGATGAATCAACGTGATTTAAGAGTTGCTCATACAAAACTCAGCTTGTCCTTTTCTCACATGATATACTGAATGAAGGGCAACAGGAAGATTCCATATTTCTGGATTTCCAAAAAACATTTGACAGGGTGCCCCACTGTAGACTGTTAACGAAGGTACGAGAATATGGAATAGGTGCCCAGAGATGTGAGTGGCTCAAAGACTTCTGAAGTAATAGAATCCAATGACTTGTCCTTGATGGCAAATGTTCATCAGAGACAAGGGCATTATCAGGACTGCCTTTCTAGTTGGTGTGATGAATGGTAGCTGGCTCTGAATCTAGAAAAATGTTAAGTTAATGCAGATGATTAGGAAAAACAAACCCATAATGTTTAGATACTGCATTAGTAGTGAACTGCTGGACACAGTCACATCATTTAAATATCTGGATATAACATTGAAAACATGTATGAAACAGAATGAGCATGCGAGGATTGTGGTAGAGACGGAAAATGGTCTATTTTGGTTTAATGACAGAATTTTGGGAAAGTGTGGTTCATTTGTAAAGGGGACAGCATATATGATGCTGGTGCGAATTATTCTTGAGTACTTTTGGAGTGTTTGGGATCTACACCGGATCATTTTAAAGGAAGATGTTGTAACATTTAAAAGGCGGGTTTCTACGTTTGTCGCCAGCAGTTTTGATGCTTTGGGAGCTCAAATGAGAATTCCTGCAGGGAAGGCAACATTCTTTTCATGGAACAATACTGAGAAAATTTAAAGCAGCAGAATTTGAAGCCGATTGCAGAATGATTCTACTCACGCCAAAAGACATTTCATATTAAAGACCACAAAGATACATTACAAGAAATTAGAACTCATACAGAGGCAGACAGACAGTCATCTTTCCCTCGCTCTATTTGTGAGTGGAACATCAAAAGAAATGACTAGTAGTGGTACAGGGTACTCTCTGCCACACCTTGTACAGTGTATTGTAGAGTTTGCATGTAGATAATATAGCTGCAGAACAGGCAAAAATGGTAGCTTTTAGGTGAACCAGAGGTAAACAGTGAACAGTAGAGACCTGTGAAACGCAGATGCTCTAGCCAGCTGTCCCAGTGGAGAAGTTTCACATTGGAGAATTAACTGGGATACGTCGGATGTCAACAACTACCGCCCAATCTCTCTTCTGACAGCTCTATCAAAAATTTTTGAGAAAGTAATGTATTCAAGAGTAGCCTCCCATATTTGTAAAAATAAAGTACTAACAAAATGTCAGTTTGGTTTTCAGAAAGGCTTTTCAACAGAAAATGCTATATATGCTTTCACTGATCAAATATTAAATGCTTTGAATAACCGGACATCACCCATTGGTATTTTTTGTGATCTCTCAAAGGCCTTTGATTGTGTAAATCATGGAATTCTTTTAGATAAGCTAAATCATTATGGTTTGAGTGGGGCAGTGCACAAATGGTTTAATTCATACTTAACTGGAAGAATGCAGAAAGTTGAAATAAGTGGTTCGTGTAATGTTAAAACAACAGCTGATTCCTCAAACTGGGGTGCTATCAAGCACGGGGTCCCACAGGGTTCGGTCTTAGGTCCTTTACTGTTCTTGATATACATTAATGACTTACCATTCCACATTGATGAAGATGCAAAGTTAGTTCTTTTTGCTGATGATACAAGTACAGTAATAACATCCAAAAACCAAGAACTAAGTGATGTAATTGTAAATGATGTTTTTCACAAAATTATTAAGTGGTTCTCAGCAAACGGACTCTCTTTAAATTTTGATAAAACACAGTATATACAGTTCCGTACAGTAAATGGCACAACTCCAGTAATAAATATAGAATTTGAACAGAAGTCTGTAGCTAAGGTAGAATTTTCAAAATTTTTAGGTGTGTCCATTGATGAGAGGTTAAACTGGAAGCAACACACTGATGGTCTGCTGAAACGTTTGAGTTCAGCTACGTATGCTATTAGGGTTATTGCAAATTTTGGTGATAAGAATCTCAGTAAATTAGCTTACTATGCCTACTTTCATTCACTGCTTTCGTATGGCATCATATTCTGGGGTAATTCATCGTTGAGTAGAAAAGTATTCATTGCACAAAAACGTGTAATCAGAATAATTGCTGGAGCCCACCCACGGTCATCCTGCAGACATCTATTTAAGGATCTAGGGATCCTCACAGTAACCTCACAGTATATATATTCCCTTATGAAATTTGTTGATAATAATCCAACCCAATTCAAAAGTAATAGCAGTGTGCATACCTATAACACCAGGAGAAAGGATGATCTTCACTATGCAAGGTTAAATCTGACTTTGGCACAGAAAGGGGTAAATTATGCTGCCACAAAAGTCTTTGGGCACCTACCAAACAGCATCAAAAGCCTGACAGATAGCCAACTAACATTTAAAAATAAATTAAAAGAATTTCTAGATGACAACTCCTACTCATTGGCTGAATTTTTAGATATAAACTAAGTAAAAAAAAAAATAAATAAATAAAAACTTAATCATTAGTGTCATGCAATATTTTGTGTAATGTAATTTCTTGTACAGACATCTTTTATTAACCTGACATGTTCCACATCATTACGAAGTGTCGTATTCATGATCTATGGAACAAGTATTAATCTAATCTAATCTACTCTAATCTCTAATCTAATCTACCCACCACCTAGACACTGCTTTAAAGTACCACAGTAGAATATGGTAACAAAAAGGCACGTCTTAGCAGAGGCAGCAAGTATGATATTTGTCACTGAGAACTGCGACATCAGTGGGGTACACAGGTTAGAGCACTACAACGGTAGTCCCCACTCATGCAGGGCCCCTTGGTGGGGCCAAGTGACGAACACTATTGTTGCTAGCCATACGATGTAGGGCAGTGACGTTTAGGATTCAGCTAAATGCTGTTGCTACCAAACTGGGAGTTTGTTAAAATCCAGAAACATCCCTATTTACAAAGTAGCAGAATGGGAGGAATCTGAAAAAGGCTGGCCAGAGATGCCCTGCAGTTGCAGAATGAATTGCGAGATTGGCGAACCCTGGAAAGTGCTAATGGACTGGAGGGTTGACTATAGGAAGGAAAAAACAATGTGCCAGCACAATCCTTTAAAAATCCATGTTTTTGTATTCAGACAGAGTTATCACTCAGATCGTTGTGGCGCCAATTCTATATCAGTAATTGCCAGCCTCAGGTAAGCTCTGAAAAGCCTGTTTTTCTCACTCAAAGCATTATTGTTCTTCACTCAAAGCATTATTGTTCTTCAGAATGCTGCTAGTGATTCTTATTTCTGTTAGCTCTCACATCATGGACTTTGACGCTAACTTATGTTGTGCAGCCAGTTGCATCCATTGCTTTATCTAATGTTCAGAATTAGGCGTCAGTGTGGCAGCTGAGCTGATTGCAAACAAATACTGTTTATCAGACCCCTGAGTATCATAGAGTCTCCTGCTGCAAGCATCCTATTGAATCTCAAAATCTGTGCCCCCATGATGCCTTATTACTGTTTGGCACTGAGCCACGTAATCCACCTACCTTCACTGTAAGTTTGTCTTTCTGCATTTGCTCCTAAAAACTCTGAAATTGCAGACTATCCTGTAACCCTGTCTTCCCTCTAGCCTGTGTTAGGACACAACAATGGGTTAAGAACATTTTATATTTGATTTGTGTATTACTTAGAAGTGCAGTACAGCTGTATTGAGTGAAAAATTGTGTCCTGGGGGTGAAACAGGGTGGAGGGGCGCTGGTGGAGGTTAGATGCGTGAGGAATGGTAGGTCATCAGAAGCGGTCATGCATTTCCATCGATTATAGGCCTGCAAGCACAAGATGTAGTAGTGATTCCCTGCTCCATCTACCCCACCACATCACAAGCAGCAGCAACAGGGTGTTTGACAAAGTTATACTGATCCTCTGCAGCACGCATTATGAATCACTGGCAATGCAGTGCGCAGACATGCCTAGGTCGTGTTCAGTTTCCATCAAGTCTTTTACACTGCATGGAGTACAGATACGAGTTCCTAACAATACTAATGCAAGAAATGCATGTAGACACACTGGCAGAAGGGAAATTTATTCTTGTTATTCCATACAGCATCTGTAGTGTTCTTTCCGGAAAAGTAACCTCCCCCACTACAAACGGTGCTCACTTTCATTTTGCAGAGAGACTGTACCTCCTCAGCATTTCCTGTGCAGTCCTCTTATACGAGTAAACACAGTAAGTTCACTGAGCTCACCTTTATATAGTTGGGCTGTTTTCAGATTATTACATGAGTACTCATTTGTAATTGGTAAGTGAGATATATAAAATTTGTTCCTATTAACAAAATTTGTAAGTATGAAATTGTTAGTGACCTTAATAGTGTTGGTGGGAAAGCGACTGGATAGGTAAACGTGGCCCCTTGCTGCTGTCTATCGTCGACAGCATATTGTACAGTGGTGTACCTATGTAGTAGTCAGCTGGTGGTAAATTTATCACCAGATAGTTCCTGAACTTCTCTCACCATTAATTCTGTTACTACTAGACTGCAAAAACCTCTTCCATTAAGGAATTGCTGGCATTTTTAGAGTGGACTGCACTGAGTGCAGACACTATTCACAGCCAGTTCCCATTAGATCACTGAAGTTGAGCACCATCAGGTGTGGCCGGTACTTGCATGGTTTCCCGTCTGTGTCCGGCACATGCTATTGACAATTTTTCCTATGCCTTTACAGCAGAATGGTAAGGAGGAACACCTGAAGTCTCCGATCACCAGTCTTTGGGACAATGTCCTGGATTCAATTCACCTTCTGCTCTGAGTCTCATGAAGTGAGGGCATGCAACACTGTTGATGTTGATCCATGTCAGATGGAGACATATAGCTCAGCTGTAATGTACTGCTGGAATTATGCTTTAACATCTGAAATTCCATAACTCCTAAGTGAGGGAGATAATTTATGCCTGTGGGCCTCATGAGATGTTGGGAGAGCTGAGGCTGGGGTGATGCATTTGACACTCCTCGTGCTGTGAAAAGTATTCCAGATAATGGTAGTGGAAAATACATACTGACAAGAAGTTAAGTTGGGACAGGCTCTTCAATGTGGTAAATAGCTGACAGCTTCAGCTGTTGAAAGGATTTTTTTTTTTTATTTTTTTTTTTTTTTTTTTTTTACATAATAGCTTTCGAATCAACTTCGCATACGTAATCATTTAGCCCATTACTTGCCAAAATTTACTTATTTTTTGTTTTTGAATTTTTTTACATTAACATTACACCCTGAGTGATAGATGAACGTTGCTTTGAAAAACTTCAGTACATTAGTATAAAAACTACAGCCCATCCCATTTTTGGGACATACACAAAATTAGTTACCAAAATGCACAATATTATTGATGTATTATTGAGTGTGTCGAGTTATCCACATCCCTTCTGTGTTTTATTTGCCACAATTAAGTAGTTCCCTGGATCTAATCTTCTCCATCTACATCTACATCGATACTCTGAAAATAACATTTAAGTGCCTGGCAGAGGGTTCATCAAACCATCTTCACAATTCTCTATTATTCCAATCTCGTATAGTGCATGGAAAGAATGAACACTTGTATCTTTTCGTACGAGCTCGGATTTCCCTTATTTTATCTCCTCCCTATGTAAGTCGGTGTCAACAAAATATTATTGCATTCGGAGGAGAAAGTTAGTGATTTGAATTTCGTGAGAAGATTCCATCACAATGAAAAACGCCTCTCTTTTAATGATGTCCATCCCAAATCCTGTATCATTTCTGTGACATTCTCTCCCATATTTCACAATAATACAAAATGCGCTGCCTTTCTTTGAACTTTTTCGATGTACTCCGTCAACCTATCTGGTAAGGATCCCACACCACGCAGCAGTATTCTAAAGGAAGACAGACAAGCATAGTGTCGGTAGTCTCCTTAGTACGTCTGTTACATTTTCTAAGTGTCCTGCCAATAAAATGCAGTCTTTGGTTAGCCTTCCCCACAACATTTTCTGTGTGTTCCTTTCAATTTAAGTTGTTCGTAATTGTAACACCTAGGTATTTAGTTGAATTTACAGCTTTTAGATTAGACTGATTTATCATGTAATCGAAGTTTAACGAGATCCTTTAAGCACTCGTGGATGACTTCACACTTTTTGTTATAAACGACAATGTTATCTGCAAACAATCGAAGACAGCTGCTCAGATTGTCTCCCAAATTGTTTATATAGATAAGGAACAGCAAAGGGCCTATAACACTCCTTTGGGGAACACCAGAAATAACTTCTGTTTTACTCGATGACTTTCCATCAATTACTACAAACTGAGACCTCTCTGATAGGAAATCACAGATCCAGTCACATAACTGAGACGATATTCCATAAGCACGCCATTTCACTACAAGCCGCTTGTGTTTTACAGTGTCCAAAGCCTTCTGGAAATCCAGAAATACGGAATCTGAAATACCTCGTCAATAGCACTCAACAGTTCATGTGAATAAAGAGCTAGTTGTGTTTCACAAGAACGATGTTCTCTAAACCCATGTTGACTGTGTGCCAATAGACCGTTTTCTTTGAGGTAATTCTCTATGTTCAAACACAATATACGTTCTAAAATCCTGCTGCATATCGATGTTAAAGATATGGGCCTGTAATTTAGTGGATTACTCCTCCTACCTTTCTTGGAAATTGGTGTGGCTTTTGCAACTTTCCAGTCTTTGGGTACGGATCTTTCATCGAGCGAACAGTTGTATATGATAAGTATGGAGCTAATGCATCAGCATACTCCGAAAAGAACCTAATTGGTATACAGTCTGGACCAGAAGACTTGCATTTATTAAGTGATTTAAGTAGCTTCACTACTACGAGAATATTTACTTCTACGTTACTCTGCCCATACTAACTCACAGGATGTATCTACTTCAATTTCGCGACAAGTTAAACTACTACTGACAGCAACAAACATGCCACCACCAACCGTGTTTATCCTATCCTTTCAGAACACCATTAGGTTCTTCAACATCTGTGCCCATCTGTCATCTCATCAGTTTGCTTCCTTGTGGTCTCTGCATTTTGGTGTTGATCCTGCTTTCTTTGAATGGTACATTACAACTCTCCTTCAGACATCCGAAAATTAGTGCTTCTCAATAGGGTTAACAGTTTGATAAGCATGCCATGTATTTACCATGAGCGAATAGTGGCCCTGCAACTTCTTTGATCTTGTCCTCAGCCAATAAAGTGATATCAGCTTGACCAGCAGATCAATGCCATCCATATGGGATTGCATTCCACCCATATGGGATTGCGTTCTTGAATGAGATGTGGCACTGTAACAGATATTTCCTCCTCCTTTGCCTGTGAGTTAGTTTTAGCACAGTTCAAAGGACTATTAGTACGGTAACTTGTGGCTACACGTACTGTTTTGTCATCCCTCTGTTCTACTGCCAGAACTTAATTCCCTTTGATGAACATATAGTCTTAGAATCCTTGTTCATTTTCTTTTGTCATCATCTTTTTCATCATTAACCAAGAGGTATGCATTACTCAGCATCTCTGTTCCAGTAGCTTCCATTTTCCTCTTCCCTAAATGCAACGAGTGTGTGAACACTGATGAATAGTTGATTCAGATATTCTGATTCTGAAATCGTGCAGATTAGCTCATTTACTATCCTTGCATGTAACAGCTCCATTTGCTGTCTGCCTTGCCATAGTATGGAGAAAAATTACACAGGAAGCCATGGGAACTCTTTAATACACCAAATTTCCCATCAGAAACATCTTAGCTGAATGTTTGCCATAATTATGTATCATCATTTCATCGATTGAGAGTTACTGAAATATGCCAAGTTTACCAAATTCCTTCTTCAGTGTTTCAAAGCACAACCTTAGTTTGTACATCTTGTCACTTCTGTCTATTTTGGTGCTATTAGTCGGGTGAACGAATTTCTTTGTTTCCCAAAATATATTTCTTTGCATGGACGTGAAGAGTGAAGGAACAACAACATCTGGAGCCTGTTCTCAGTACAACTTTCATAGGTAAGCTTACAATACCAATTCAGTAGTAGTAGTAGATGTTAATGAGAAAGGATTTTAGTTGTTCTTTGGTGAGAAGAAAATTCATATTGTTCTTTTGGCAAGTATAGAATTTGCTTTGTTCTCAAGAGTTGCTCAGAAAAAATTCCTTTCACACCAGGGCACTGTCTTTGATAAGTCATTCTACAACAAAATCTTCATTGCTATTACCTGATTCATTAGTTTTATATATGATGGTGTAATATCACTTGCAACTGTTTTTATTGCAGATAATGCACCACTTTCCACTCCATGTCCTAATGGTTTTCTTTGCACAGCTTCTGGAGGTAAATCAGTAACAGTAGCTTCATCCCTGTTGGTTGCAACTTCTTAAGTGCCTGCTACATCTTGTACAAAACAGCCATTGCTCAGTGCATTTTCTTCGATGTCTCTTTCTGTTATTTCATCTGCACTGGGTGAAATAATCACCAATTCTAAGTCACCAGCTTCATCTTCACCCACTTCATAGTTCTACAGTTCTGCTAGAATTTCTTCACTGTTAAGGCTGTTTGACACATTTTTATCCTATTGGACCCGTAAAATGTGGAAGGCAATATTTCACTTTACTACCTAACCCTGGAGAAAATCTCACATAATGTAAAGAAAGATCTCAACAACGTAAATAGTAATTTTTGTGTGTATAAGATATGTATATTGTAACACAGCACATCAACAAGGGGTGATAATGTAACATGTCACTGTCTCATTATTGGGACACACAAAATAAACTGATATTGCACTTGCTTCAGGATATCTGAAATATACTGCCTTACAGGGACATCCACATGTTCATAACAAACGTACGAGAGAACTAAATCACAATTCATTGTAGTATGGAAGCTGCCAGCAGGCATACAGTGCAGCCAAGTGTGAAGACAGAAAATGGACAAATTAAGTCCTTTCCTAAAATACGCCAATTAAAAAGAAAATCTTTAGAATTATCAGGCCATATTGCAATCAGCCCAAATTTTAGGTACAACCATCAAAACTATAAATTTCACTACTTATATAGAAATAATATTTGCACCCCAAAAAATGAATAATGGTAGATACTGGGTTGGTAAGTGAAAATAAACCCACCACGTAAACATTATCTCCATAAGTAATTTTGTTTTCTCACATAAGAGAACTGGGCAGGAAAGTATAGTCAGTCTGTAACCCATAAAAGCAAGCAGCACTCGTGGCGAGGAAGGTAGCCTACCCAGAAGAACACTACACCTACCGTACAGCACGGCTAAGAGTCCATTTTCCCTCTGGCAGTGTTGAACAGTGAGCAGAGATTTGTCTGATTCTGTCCATATATGATCCTTGCATTAGTATTATTAGTTACCTCATATTTGTATTCCACTAGTGTTCATGCACTTTTTGGGTAATAAACACGCCCTGGCATGGCTGCCCACTCTGTTGCCACTGATTCGTAAGGCGCAACGCAGAAGGTCAATATAACTTCGTTAAAACACCATGTAGTTCCTTCTTGTGATGTGGTGGGCTAGATGGAGTGGTGAATCCCCTGCTCCCTCTTCGGTCTGTACACCTGTGATGAAGGAAACTATATGGCCACATTCTGGCAACCTACCTATCTCGTGCTTCTACCCCTAGCCCACTCTACTCCTCTTGTTCTTTTCCCATTGTTTTGTGCCCCAACTGAAAGAATTTTGGCCCTCACTGACCAATACCTCGTACCAATTACCCGAAATCTAACCTCCCATGTAAAAAATACCAACCACTTACTTCACCCACTCTCCTTTACCTCCTGGATCCTTACTCATCACTGTTGATGCCACTTCTGTACACACCAATCTTAGCCTTCCTACTACTGAACACTATCTCACCCAACATCCAAACCCACCACCCAATTCCTCATACACCTTAGCAATTTTACCTAACACACGTCTACTACTCCTTTGAAGGAACGGCATACAAACACATCTATGGCACAGCATGGGCACCCGCATGGCACCCTCCTATGCCAGTCTGTTCATAGGTCATCTTGGGAAATCTTCCCTGCATCCCAAAACCCCTAGTCTTGTTCAGGCTCATTGATGATATCTTTATCATCTGGACTCAGGGCCAAGACACCCTATCCTCATTCATTCACAACCTCAGCACCTTCTCCCCCATCCTCTTCACCTGGTGTTCTTCATCCCAGAGTGCCACCTTCCTGGATGTTGCCCTCTATCTCTCCGACAGCTCAATTAACACCTCTGACCATATTAAACTCACCAACCACCAATGGTACCTGCATTTCAACAGCTGCCACCCCTTACACATCAAAACATCCCTTCCACAGGCCCTAGCCAAATGGGGATGCCTCATCTGTAGTGACAAGAAATTTGTTCTCAATCACCACTCCTAGCCACCACTTAATAGACTGTGTCTGCTGCCATGGCAAGGCCGAGCATTCTATGCAACACCTGCATCCATTTCTGAGTAATCTTCTCAGAATTGCCCTCTCAAATGTATCTACACACTGTTTCATTTTACCATACATGCAGTATAAAGCTGACTAAATGAATGTAAGTCTGGGATCTTCTCCCAAAACCCACAATCAATTTCAACCAAATCTGGTGCATAAACAACTTTATTATCAACATTGGTGGGTTTGTAACCTCCTAGCTCCAACAGGACCAAGAGATGAGCTTTTTTTAGTTTTCTTTCTACATATTTGAAAGCATCCAGTTCTTTAATAATTTTTCCATTTTAATGTACCGCATTTTACTAAGACGGCATGGACTATAACATTCACCTTAAGTTTTAAGGAATTTTTATAAAAAATAACATTTTTACAATTTTTACTACACTAGTGGCCATTAAAATTGCTACACCAAGAAGAAATGCAGATGATAAACAGGTATTCATTGGACAAGTACATTATACTAGAACTGACATGTGATTACATTTTCACGCAATTTGGGTGCATAGATCCTCAGAAATCACTACACAGAACAACCACCTCTGGCCGTAATAACGGCCTTGATATGCCTGGGCATTGAGTCAAACATAGCTTGGATGGAGTGTATAGATATAGCTGCCCATGCAGCTTCAACACGATACCACAGTTCATCAAGAGTAGTGACTGGCGCATTGTGACCAGCCAGTTGCTCGGCCACCATTGAGCAGACATTTTCAATTGGTGAGACATCTGGAGAATATGCTGACCAGGGCAGCAGTCAAGCATTTTCTGTATCCAGAAAGGCCCGTACAGCACCTGCAACATGGGGTCGAGCATTATCCTGCTGAAATGTACGATTTTGCAGGGATCAAATGAAGGGCAGAGCCACGGGTCATAACACATCTGAAATGTAACATCCACTGTTCAAAGTGCCGTCAATGCGAACAAGATGTGACCGAGACGTGTAACCAATGGCAGTCCATAACATCAAGCCGTGTGATACGCCAGTATGGCGATGACGAATACACGCTTCCAATGTGTGTTCACCGTGATGTCACCAAACATGGATGCGACCATCATGATGCTGTAAACAGAACCTGGATTCATCCGAAAAAATGATGTTTTGCCATTCGTGCACCCAGGTTCGTCGTTAAGTACATCATCGCAGGCGCTCCTGTCTGGCATGCAATGTCAAGGGTAACAGTAGCCATTGTCTCCGAGTTGATAGTCCATGCTGCTGCAAACTGTTCATGCAGATGGTTGTTGTCTTGCAAACGTCCTCATCTGTTGACTCAGGGATCGAGACGTGGCTGCACGATCCGTTACAGCCATGCGGATAAGATGCTTGTCATCTCAACTACTAGTGATACAAGGCCGTTGGGATCCAGCACGGCGTTCCGTATTACCCTCCTGGATCCACCGATACCATATTCTGCAAACAGTCATTGGATCTCGACCAACGGGAGCAGTAATGTCATGATACGATAAACTGCAAGCGCGATATGCTACAATCCGACCTTTATCAAAGTCGGAAACATGATGGTACGCATTTCTCCTCCATAAACAAGGCATCACAACAACATTTCACCAGGTGACACCGGTCAACTGCTGTTTGTGTGTGAGAAATTGGTTGGAAACTTTCCTCATGTCATCACGTTGTAGGTGTCGCCACCGGCGCCAACCTTGTGTGAATGCTCTGAAAAGCTAACCATTTGCATATCACAGCATCTTCTTGCTGTTGGTTAAATTTCGTATCTGTAGCATGTCATCTTTGTGGTGTAGCAATTTTAATGGCCAGTAGTGTATTAAGTCATAAAACCAGACAAAAAACCAGTCTTAGTTCATAAAACTGAACTGACCTTCAAAATCTCTGAAAACCATCATCATCTAGCTTTTGCCATTTTGCTTTCAATCCTGTATTTGCACATATAGTCTTTCTATCTTTTTTATTCCAGTTCTTCTTTACTAGCCCCCCCAATCGCCAATGGTTTTTTTTCTGTTGGTGGAGGGCTGAAATGCCATTCAGCTGCTCTGTTTCCATGTTGTTCTGCATATACTATTACTTTCAATTTATAGCCCATCTCATATGAATACCTTTAATTTTTTTAATTCTGAACTAGCTACCAACAAAAATATTGTACTGTTACTGATAATACAACTCACTTTCAATTCAAGTTCACTGGCACCGTAGACTCCAATGATGCACAGACTGCAATGATTCATCACAGACTAGATGGCGTTCTGGGTTTGTGATGGTGGGGTGGGAGGAAGGCAGTGTTAGCAAGCTTGAGAATCCCTGCAACCCACATTCATCACATCGGTGCACTGCTCTTACCAGTTGAATCCAATGTTGCCAGATAGAGAGAGCTTTCCCTCGACACTGAATATATGGCCATTTTTAATGGAAATTTTAAATGGAAATTTTAAATCAAACACTTGATTTTTTTCCTTAATTTCAAGTATAAAATGCACCTGAATTTTGGTGGCAGTTTTTCAGACAAAAGTCTGTCATACAGTCCATAAAATATGGTACATCATTCATTTTTTCTGCTCATTTTCGTTACCTTACTTTCTTGTTAAGCTTATTTCCATGCTTTCTTCTTCACTTCCTCTCCGTCAGCTATTTCATTGTCTGCCCCCGGTAGCTGAGGGGACAGCGCGACAGAATGTCAATCCTAACAGCCCGGGTTTGAGGGTTCAATTCTCAGCTGGGTCGGTGATTTTCTCTGCTCAGGGACTGGCTGTTGTGTTGTTCTAATCATCATCATTTGATCCTCATCAACGAACAAGTCGCCGAAGTGGCGTCAAATCGAAAGACTTGAACCCGGTGAACTGTCTGCCTGACAGGAGGCCCTAGTCACACGACATTTATTTAGCTATTTTGTTGTTCTTGAAATTACTGCTCTATTTCTTTCCAAATCACCCCATTATCTGCATATGCTATGATTTATATCATCTGCTGCTGACCTTTGGCTCACTTTCCTCATTATGTTGTCCATAAATATACTGGAGAGCACTGGCGAAACCACACTTCCTTGTCGAACCCCTCTACCTATTCTAAACCATTCTCATTATTTGCCACCGATTATAGCACAATTCGGGCATTTGTTACACAGCTTTCTGACTGTAAGTTGAATTCCTTTTGACATATCCAGTCTATTCAGACCTTGCCATCTCTCTTCCCTTCTAATAATGTTATAAGCCTTTCTTATGCCACGATAATGTCTTTCACAAACTCCCATTTCTTTTCTATTACTTTTCTCGTTGTAAATATGGTATCTAAGGTTGATCTCTAGGTCAAAATCATTGCTGCTTTTCTCTTAGATGTGGTCCGATCTTGTTCCTTATTTACTGTAAAATTATATTTTCATAACTCTCCATGTACAAGGTACATAACGTTATTACTTTGTAGTTCTCACCGAGAGCCTTGTTACTCTTCTTAAAAACACCTGCTATAACTGCCTCTGTCCAATAATCAGAAATTTCTTCATATGTCCATAATCCCCTTCATTGTTCAATAACGCCAGCTACTGAATCCTGATAGGCACTGTGGTTTTGATCATTTCCATTGTGTTGTCATCTACTCCAGGAGCTTCACCATTTTAAGTTCTCAAACAGCTTTCTCTACATCCAACATCTGAAGATCTACTCTTTCTATTTCCTCTGTAATTATGGTATTTATTTTGTCTCCCTTTATTGGGTTGTGTGCATTTGCTTCATCCTGTTCTTTGTACAGATTTTGCAAGCATCCTTTCCACGTTTTAAAACCTTCTTACACCCTGATAATTACAATTACTGCACAGCCACCTGCAATAACAAACCCATGTACAAATGCTGTAACCTGACAAAAAAAAGTCGAGGTAAGAACAATTCTTTTGTTACCAACTGGGCTGTATCGTATGAAAGACCACTGAGATACCATTAGATTTTGAACATCTACTGCTGTTGCCCTGTAAAACCTTGCTATGTACAATATATCATCCAGTAAGTGAGGCATGTACAAATTTAACTTTCCTTTCATAAAACCCACACTCATTCACTCACTCACTCCCTCAGTTTCTATAAAAGCAGCATATACTCCAGGTCTGGCCCAACAGCATTCTGCAGGTGCCAGTACTCCACCTGTGCTACAGCCTAGCATTCTAAACATAACAGTGAAAGGTGCTGAGGGATGAGGAAGAAAAGGAAAACTGCAGCTACTTGTTACAGCAGGACAGTCACCTAGTCACACACCAAGCAATTTGCAAGCAATACCAGTTATGTCATATTACATGTGTGTTCTACTTTAGAAACACTATGGTGCCTTTAAGAGAAAGTAGTGAAGCAACATCACTGAATGTCAAATGGGAACTGCTTTCCAGAGGGGGGGGGGGGGGGGGGGGGGGGGGCCTCACTGGAACGACTTTACAACAGCCACAGCCCAGAAACGTGTGATGGGAGTCACATCGGGTGATGTGGGGGACCAAATCACTCGGCTGACAGTAAAATGTTTGGGAACATGAAGTTCATGAATGGCTGCAAATGGTCTCCAAGTAGCCAAACAATCATTTCCAGTCAATGAACAATTCAGATGGACCAGAGGATGCAGCCCACACCATTATGGAGCCACTACCAACCTTGCATAGTGTCTTGTTGACAACTGAAGTCTGCACTACACTCTAACCTTACCATCAGCTCTTACTAACTGAAATCTGAACTTGTCTGACCAGGCCACAGTTTTCCTGTCATCTAAGGTCCAACTGATAGCACTGTCTTTTAGCACTGTCAAATCTATGACAACTCCACTGCTCTCTGTCATTACGTGAAGACCATCAGCACTGCGTTGACCATGGTGAGAGGCACTGCCTGAAATTTGGTATTCTAGGCACATTCTTGATGCTGTGGAACTTGGGATGTTGAATTCCCTAGCGATTCCTGAAATGGGATGTCCAATGTCTCTCGCTCCAATTACCATTCCGCGTTCAATGTCTGTTAATTCCTATAACGCTCCACAATCATGTTAGGAACCTTTTCACACAAATCATCTGAGTCCAAATGACTGCTCTGGCACAGGACTACCCCATGATTTTTGTATCCTTAGTGTAATTGATTAAAAATATACAATTTGTTTCTACAGGAGGAAGGAGGCCACTGCTACAAGTCAGCTACAAATGCGTATACAGTGCTAGGCATGGAGAGTACATTAAGGAATGTCTAGCACATATAGTGGAGGTTGTGTGTCCAGTAGAAATGTTGAAGTTCAAGCAAGGTGCACATTCTTGTCATAGAGTGGAACACTTGTTAAGGAAGGAACTGGAGCCCGTTAGGACCTTGTTAACAACTACAGCCCTCTGCCTGACACACCAGGAGGTGCTATGAGCCAAGTCAGTTAAAGTAAACACTATAATGGAAATTGTTGCCCACACAGTGAAATATTCAGTAACACAGATGGAAACATCGTAGATTTAGGAATTCTTACTTCATGTCAAAGTTGAATATTCTAATGTTCTATACCTCTCCAAAATTAGGTGGTTAAGCTGTGGACAAGTCCTGAAGAGGTTTCTTAATTTGCAGGAAGAGGTCACAAAATACCTAGAGACAAGTGGAAAAGAGGGCAAGTGTCTCTTTGAGTCCTGTTGGATTGCTTAGCTCGCTTTTATAGCTGACATCACAATTTCTCCAATTCACTAAGCCTCTAATGCAAGGGGAGAATCATTCAGTAACAGTTGTAGTGAAGAAGACAGATACTTTAAAAATATTAACCCTATGGAAATATTAGCTTAAAGTTCATGACAGAGAATTTCCCTGAATTTGGGGCAGGCAGAAGGGGCCACACGATTGACTGTGTATCAATAACTGAAACATTTGATCATGAGTTCTCAAAGGGATTCCAGGACTTTGCATTACTGAAGACTGATTTTGTCTGACAATGTGTCTTATTACTTCCAACTTGAGCTGATAAGACCTACAGTGTAGTACCTGACTCAAGGACCTGTTTGCCCTATCCAAGAATAAGCAAGACTTTATAAAATGTTGTCCAAAGAGAAATACCCCGAACTGGACAGATGAGCTGCTAAAGTTATTCAATGTCTGGTTCCACATGAGTACACAAATTTTATTTTTCCTATTATAATATCAACAATGTCCCACCAAAATTTGAATTTGATAGATTTTTAATCTGCATAACTCCATGCATTTGGCTGCGTCACAAAACTACAAGTATATTCCATTCTGTACAATCAAAAGTGTATCAATTTCAAAACCTGAGAACTTAAATGTTAAATGCCCATAAGTAAATCTTAAAACATTAGCTAATGTTCTTATTTAATCACATAATGAAGGTATTGCTTTGGTAGAAGGCTAGAAAGTCAAAAACAAACACTAGTGATTATATTCTTTTTATAAAATTACTTTTTATAAAATTACACTTATAAGTAGCCCCACTGTGTAGTTAACACATATCCCGGTGTTTCCCATACATGCAATCTTTAGCATATAGCAGCTTTCTCACTCACACATCATCTCGGGATAGCAGATTGGTGGGGAAGCTGCAGTGTTGGATGGACTTGGCCACACTCCCAGAGCATGAGCATGTGATGAAAATGCCAGTCTGGGCCAGGTCTGATGCACACAACTGATGTCATCTATCTGGCTCCATATTTACAAGTTTTCTGGCCATATATAAACTGCATACAACTCAAGTTGTAATTCGAAATTTATTGAAGTACATTTTGATCTTTCCAATCTATCAAACTGAATATCATTCACAGCATAATTCAAAGGATATTTCCACTACCCCCTTTCCCCAAAGATCAGATTAGGGGAATGGAAACTCCAGATAATTTAGATAATTTTATGTTGAGCATGGTTGTGCTATTCAGATTTATAGAAATATCTCTCAAGATTTTGAATGTAGTGATTTCCTGTTACCTTCTGCACCCAAATGTAGATCAAACCTGTCCCTCCCTCCCCAATTAGAGACAAATTCTTTCCCAGAATGACAATAGAGCCCCCTAACCTATCTATATCCACATATACACTCTCACAAAGACTACTGGAGCTTGATACAGGGGATGCACTTACACAAGGGAATGTTCGGTTCCTACATTCATTCGTCACATACATACATATATACATACACAGTTGTTGCTGCACCCCTCTCTCCTCCTCCTCCATGAACAAAAAGGAACTAAATGTCAGTATTTCAACAGCACTGGAATGAGAAACAAAATGGCTTCCTGATAACATCCGTCTGTAGATACTGGTGCCGGCTGATGTGGCCGAGCGGTTATTGGCGCTTCAGTCTCGAACTGCGCGACCGCTATGGTCGCAGGTTCGATTCTTGCCTTGGGCATGGATGTGTGTGCTGTCCATTGGTTAGTTAGGTTTAAGTAGTTCTAAGTTCTAGGGGACTGATGACCTCAGATGTTAAGTCCCATAGTGCTCTGAGCCATTGGTAGATACTGGTCTATCATATTTACCCGATTATAAGATAAGGTTTTTTTTACCAAATTCGTCATTCAAAAAATAATGGGTCTTCTTATATGCGCAGATTAAACTATTGATGCCAAGGTCAAACTTGCTTTTTAGTAGAGTATCTAGGGGTAGCCTTACATTTATACTGATCATCTTACAATTAGAGATTAAACTGCTGAGCATAGATGCAGGCATATTTATTTTGAAGAATTCGGAAGGGCAGGGCTTGGCAAATGATACCTGCATTGCAAATGGCTCGAGATTTCCCAATACACCGAAATGCTTTGTACACTATCATACAACCAGTTGACATTGACTTGTGAGGAACTGTGAACTAGCCACTACAATAGTCTATCGCTCTGATTCAAATTTGACAATTTTGCGAAACACAGGAGGAAACAGCATGAAATTCTATCATCTTACTAACTTTTGTTGTATTTGAGCAGGTTAACAATAAATGTTTCACACATGTACGGTTACCACGCATAAATGAATGCAGCTTTTTCAAGTAAAGGTAATGTTGAAAACCGAAATGTTGTCCTCCAAAAAACATTAGTTGATTCAAAGCCCAGACCAATACTTTATTTGATTATGAGGGCCTGCTACATTTACAGTGGTTCAAAATGGTGTCCCCCGTGCCAATGCAGGCATGACCTTGACACACACAGTTCTGTCATACCCATTCTAATATTCCCAGTGTTGTTTCAAAGGATGTTGTAGATAGCAAGAATTCTTGCCAGGAGATTCTCTGCAGTCTTGGCAGGGGTCTCGAGCATAAGACTTTTTACACTGAGCCACAAGAAGAAATAAAGTTGGTGAGATTATGTGAGCATGCTCACCATGAAATCAGGTTCTACCTTCCTATCCACTTCTCAGGGAATGTCTGATCCAGGTGTTTATGAACCCTCAGTCCAAAGTGAGGTGGGGCTCCAGCATGCTGGAACCACACCCTTTGATGAATAACAAGTGGAATATGTTCCACCTGGGTGGTACATCTCTGATGAACACTGTGTGCAATGGTGCATTTAAGTGGGGAAGGAGAAGAAACAGGCCTAATATGTAATCACTATCTATGCCTGCCCACACATTGACTGATTATATGTGTTGATAGCTTGTCACAACTGTAGCGTGGTGATTCTCAATGGCCCAAACATTATTACTGCGACTATTTAGCATTCTCTCCTGGTGAAACAGGCTTCACTCGAAAAAAGTATGTACGCAGGAAACTGAGGATTGATTCTAAGGCACTACAAAAACCATTGGCTGAACACGTCATGAGATCCAAAGTCAGCAGGAATCAAAGCATGCCCTTTCTGTCAACAGTACGGGTCTAGCTACATTTGCTGTAGTACTTGTCACACAGCACTCAGTGATACATTCATTTCATGTGGAACTGATCACATTCTCATTGCAGGCACCTCATCCACTGAAGCAAGCACTGTCCTCTCTATGTCAGGAGTCCACATAGTTCACCATACTCCTCGGTCATTGCACTGCAGTACCAATTGCCTGATTTCACTTAATCGATGGAACAATCTCAGAAATACTGTACGAGTGGATGTCTTCCATGCAGATATTAGTTCCTATACAACCTTTAGACTTCTTAGACTTCTCTGATGCTTCCATTCACAAAAATCATGTCTGCAAGTTCCATCACCAGTACAACTCCATTTGGTTAGAACTGATCAATGTCAGCACTTGAACTTGTAAACAAAGACTGCAGCCTACTGCATTACAAACATTGTACACGAGAAGTGCTCATGTCAGTATGCAGTACACCATCTGCAATGGATTAGCTGAATTATTATGTCAACCTCTATATCTACTAAGTGCTCGTCAGGATTTCCTCTGTTACAATGTTACAATCTTAGCAACAACAGTGCCCGTACATACATTCAACTGTTAGGGGTGGTACCAGAACAATTTTTGCTTATAACTTTGGACTCTGTAGTTTCCTGACCAGGGCCCCTTACCTCATACTGAATTATTTACCCTTTTTCATCATCCCTGTAAGTTTATAACATCACACAATCACCCTGCATAGTGTGCATAGCAATTACTTCCCTCACTTTGTAGCTTCACATTCAAAATGGTGTGCAACAATATCTCTCAAATAAAAACACACGACTGAGTAGGTTATTTGACATTATTTAATAACTAATGTTAAAGAGTATCAAATATCTTTTACAACAGGGATTAAAACCATTGAACTAAATTAAGTTTTGCAACTATGCAAGGATAAATAAATGCATCACAGTCGCAAAGCAATTAACAAAAACTGGTGCAAAAAAGTATCCATCAAATCATAGAATAACCAAGTGCTCATATGTACTACTAAATCTACTGGGCATTCAGAAATACCCATTATGAACATGTAAGGCTTGTACAGGGGAGCGAGTACATAATATCATGATTAGGGACCTGTGTACAGAAACGTACTGTTTCCATTCTACATTGGGTTCAGTTCAGATGTTTAACTCGTACACTTCTGCCTGAGGAACTGAATTATGCATGACACAGTATAATTATTAGATAATAATTTGAAAGGAAATACAACGAAACATCCACTTATTTGTACTAACACTTAAACATCCCATGTTTACATTATCCCAAAACAAAAAAGAAGCCACCACACTGTTCATACAGAACAGTACTGTTGTAATACAACAGATGTGGTGTTCACAAACATCATTACACACATTGTACCTACGAAGCATGTTCTCTTACACATACTCCACCCTACCTGGCGTCTCTTTAATATATAGTGCAGCAGCCAGTACTTGTGCCAGTATATCTTCCTCTGTCTCTACATTTTGTACACGACGTCACAAGAAGTAGCCCAAAGGAGTTAAATCTGGTGACTGCAGCAACCATGTGACTGGATCACATCAAACTATCCACCTTTCACCATACCATCAGTTGACATGTCTCTGAACTGCACATGTGAAGTGAGGTAGTGCACCACCAAGTTGAAACCACATTTCTTGATGGACATTCAGAGGCACAGCTTCCAATAATGGGCCCAATACATCTTGTAGAAAGATCAGGTATGCAGGACCAGTTAGTTGGAGTGGAAGGAGGTATGGCCCCACCACATGACCATCCAGAATACCAGTCCACACGTAAATACCAAACTGGTCTCAAATCATTGAACATGCATGGCATGAGGGTTTTAGTCTGGCCGGACATGGCTGTTTCACGAATTCAAAACACCCTAGTGAGCTTACACTCATTTTTGAACAGAACTTTATGTAGAAACAGTGGTGTGTCAAAGCAGCGGTGTAGGAACGACGTACAGTAGGCAATGTGTTGTGGAAATTGAGCTGGACCCATAGTGTGTAACCTTTATAAGTGGTATGGATGTAACTGTTGCTCACACAGAACATACCAGATGATACTGTGACTAACACCCGTTTCACATGCAATTGTTCAAGTGCAACTGCTCGAGTACTCGTTGACACATTCTCTTCAATGTGTGATGCAGTACATCATCTTCAAATTTGAGCATGTGGCATTGTGCTGGAGCACAGTAGTCCTGCCTCCTCACAGTGAAGGCACCTGTTCCAAACAAACTGAAGGCACCTGTTCCAAAAAAAAAAACCTTCATAATTTGAGCAAAAAGTTTGTATGTTTATCATGCAGCCGACTAGCAGCTCTTCCATTACCTCGAGCTGTCTCGAGCTGTGCCAAATACAAGGAGCATGTCTGTGTATTCCGAAAACATGTTTACTGTATCAGAGATGCATAGGCACTGAATAGGTCTCGCAGCAATGCAGACATTAAGTGACATGAGGTGGTCGTCTGGCATAGCACGTCATCTTGTCTATCCTATTGCATACCAGGACAATCAACTCTTGAGACTTTTCTTCTTCCCTCAGTAAACTTGGACGCATTACACATCTCAACTGAAACTGTTACAGAATGGAAACTGCATTTTTCTGGGCATGGGTTTCCGTTCAAAATATTATGTACTTCTCTCCTCAACAAGTCCTAGAAGTTTGTAATATGAATTTCTGAAAAACCATGTACAACCAAGTACTTCAGAGATCCGGTGTAGTGTCAAAACACACACACACACACACACACACACACAAACTTTGCCACACAATGCAAGAAACATATTAAAGCGTCAAAATTTGCCCATATATTTTAACTACCGTGATGTTCTGATTCTATCAGTGGCCAAAAAAATTACAATGCATGATGTTTTGATCCTAGAGGCTACTTATTTACTTAAATTTCCTTCAGTCTCCAATTTTACCTCATCAAGTGCAGATCTCTTTTTCGGTTTGCTGTTATGCGATTCCTTCATCTTCACAGGATGTTGTCTAAACTGGATGCTAGCTTCTCTTCTCACAGATGGAAAAAATCTTTTATTAATTATAGATAGTCCCTCTCTTGGAGTTGAAAAATGCAAGGCTATAACAAGAAAATAAATAATAATTTTAAATTATAACAGTAAAAAAAGTACTGTGTTACACATTCTTATCTACATGAGATGTAATAACTACCTCAAAATTATTGCATACTAGACGATATTATGCATACTAGAAGATATTACTGTAGTGTGTGTATTATCAGCAGGCAGCTCTGTTTTGATTCACTCCTTACATTTACCTCCACCAACTGCATGCAGCAAATGAGATTTAGTGTCTTTCCAGGCATCCTGCTGGGAGTAACAGGGGTGGCAATAACTGCTCTCTTTCTGAGTGCACATGGCCATGCTGATGTGATGATAAAGTTTTATTCATTGTTATCTGCAGCAACACTTTATAAGACTTGTCAACATAAAAGTTGTCCATCCCCTCTCTGCCTGATTCTCTCTCTCTCTCTCTCTCTCTCTCTCTCTCTCTCTCTCTCTCTCTCTGCCCCCCCCCCCCCCCCCCTCCCTGTGGGAGAGATTGAAGTTACAGGACCCACAGAGTCTAAACTGCATTATCAGTTTAGTCAAGCCACAACATATAGTGATAGTGAGCTCGACTGCTAGCTAAACAGAAACAAACACAGCATAAAAGTAAAATGAACAATTACAAAAAGCCTCATTTTTAATGGACTAATCTTAAAGAGTTTCTAGGTAAGCTGGTGTCTACTGTCAAAAACAAACTCCCTCACCATGTTGCTATGATTAGTAAAGACCAGAATGTGTTGCACAGCCACGTTGTATATGCTAAGCCTTAGTTAATTTTAGATGACAAACTCACAATACAGAATAAAGTGAGTGTGTGTGTGTGTGTGTGTGTGTGTGTGTGTGTGTGTATTTTGGGGGGGGGGGGGGGGGGGCGCATGGACACTTTTAGAAAATGGTGCCTATGTTAGTCTGTAATAAAATACATTTAAGTAGTCTAGTATGAGGGGTGTTTGAAAAGTCCGTGAGATGGCACCACCAGTGTGTATCGAGGTCATGTTTAGTTAGTAGCACCTTTGGAAAGAATGCACACCAAGTTTCGGCCATATTGGTCTATTTTATTGTGTTTGGCATTTGTATGAATCAAAGACGTCAAGTGATTGTCAAATAAAGGTCAAAAAAGAATTTCGTGTGCTGATTAAACATTACTTTATGAAGGCAAAATGCCTCAGGAGACTAAAGAAAGAGAAGCTTGATAAAAATTAAGGTGACTCTGCACCTTCGATTAGAAGTTTCTAAGCAGTTTCAAAATTTTCAGAGTGGCCATATGAGCATAAGTGATGCTGAACGATGTAGATGCCCTGTGGCAGTTACGGCTCCAGAAATCATTGATAAAATCCACAATATGGTGATGGATGACAGAAGAGTTAAGGTATGAGAGACTGGTAGTGCTGTGGGCATTTCAAATGAATAAGTACATAATATTTTGCGTACACATTTAGACATGAGAATGCTATCCACAAGGTTTGTTCCGCAATGGCTCACGCTTGAGCAAAAGCGGAATTGTAAGAAGTGTTACAAGAATGGTTTGCAGTTGTTCAGAAAGATTCCGCAGGATTTTAAACGGCGTTTCGTAACTGTGGATGAAACATGCATACATTAGTATACACCTGAGACCATACAAAAATCTAAACAATGGGTTATCGAGGGAGAATCTGCACCAAAAAAGGCAAAGACCATTCCTTTGGCCAGAAAGGTTATGGCGACTGTCTTTCGGGATTCGCAAGGGATAATCCTCATCAACTATCTGGAAAAGGGTAAAACTATTACAGGTGCATATTATTCATCTTTACTGGACTGTATGACAACTGAGCTGCACGAAAAATGCCGGCAATTGGACCACAAAAATGTCCTTTTCCAACACGACAATACACCAGCACACACCTCAGTACTTGTGGCCGCAAAATTAATGTAAATAGGATTCCAACTTATTTCAAATCCCCCCTATTCTCTAAGCTTGGCTCCTTCAGACTACTATTTGTTCCCCAATTTGAAGAAATGGCTGGCGGGACAAAGATTTTATTCAAATGAGGAGATTATTGCAGCAACTAATAGCTATTTTGCAGACTTGGACAATTCCTATTATTCACAAGGGATCAACAAATTAGAAAGCAATGGACTAAGTGTATAAGTCTAATAGGAGACTTTGTCAAAAAACAAAACAAGTTTACCCCAAACATGTAAGTAGTTTTTATTTCTGCACAGACTTTTCAAATGCCCATTGTACCACTTCCATGTTAAACAAAAGTGAAGTGCCGAGTACTGCAAAAAATGGACTTAAATATTCAATCTTTAGACTGGCTAATTTGGTGAAGCATCAACTTCTTACAGGTAAACTCTACGTGCTTTTGTGAAATTTTCATAACTGACAATTGATCAGTTTATAAAAAGGAGTTAAGCTAATGTAATGGAAATTCCTGGATGGAACAATATATAAAATACGGAAAAGGCAACCACTCACCTATAGCAGATCGATGCATGGAGCACAAAGCATATACTAAGCTAAAAAGTACATTCGTTTCTGCGCTCAACCCATCATTTGGCTAATAAGAATGTGGAAACTTTACATTTATTAAAATATTGAAAATAATTATTTGAAACAAGTCCTCCATGTCCATGAAGCATTAAATAGAATAATTAAAAACTCACTCTAGTCTGCCCTACCATCTAGTGAGGAAATGTTGTAGCATCATATAGATACTACAGACTAATTTACGATACAGTAGCCTACAGTTCTGAGTAATTATTTCCCAGTTGCATTTGTTTTCTGCATGTGAATGATCTTATCCATAGTTTTCAATACCGAGGTACACAACTGTAACTTTCTCAATGTGTTGTGTTAAGTGCAAGGTACTGTATATCAACAGCAAAGCTCAAATGACTTGTTATACCAAGAGTGCACAAGAAATAAAGATATTACTGACAATAATTAGCCTCTCAAACTCAACAGTGTCAGTGGACTGTAAAACAGCTGTAGAGCTCTTGGATCTGAACATGGGATAGCTGACTTAAAAGAAGAGTTACATAAGGAATTAAAGTACAGTAAAATGTTACTCAGACAAATAGAGCAGGGAGGAAAATCAAATGTATCATATATTGTAAAGATAAAAATTAAAAAGGACATTATAAATCTTCGCAGCTTCTCAGATGGCATAGTAACTTAAGTTTAAAAAATAAAGGACAGACATTTCAAGGAAAACCTTCAAGTTTATGCACCACTGTCCTTGTGTTCTGATAAAGTAAAAGAGGTCTTTAAAAAAAAATTCCTCCCGGACAGGCCACGAAGGCGCAACAGTACCCTCCAGCCGCCGTGTCATCCTCAGCCCATAGGCTTCACTGGATGGGAATATGGAGGGGCACGTGGTCTGGACACTTTTCTCAAGGCCGTATGTCAGTTTCTGAGACCAGGGTGCACTCAGCCCTTGTGAGGCAAACTGAGGAGCTACCTGATTGAGAAATAGCGGTTCCCGTCTTGGAAAAGAGGCCTACAAAGAGTTATAAAAGTTGATCAATTCCACTATGAGATGATAATGGGGAATTTTAAAGCGAAAGTAGGGAAAAATTTGATGAGCACTGCTTAGAGGTAATTTCACATCTGATATCAGAAATGACCAAGGTAATGCATTTGTAGCAGTTGCTGAAAACATGCTTGCTTTGACATTATTCCACAAGAAAACAAATACAAAATGGAATAGACAAAGACCAAATGGAACTAAAAATTGATTATATTTTATCAAACCATGAGGAAACTGAACAAGAATTTCAAGTTATTAAATTCATAAGTCACAGAGAATATGCACATACTAAGCTATAGAGCAACAAACTTATCAGCATGATAAATGAAGACTGTGAATTTACTTAAGAATAAATGTAGCTACCAGACTTTATCAAGCAACAAGCTCTCCATCTCAGATAATGGAAACTGTACAGAAATAGGTGAAAGGGACAAGCATGCATGAAAGAGGCAATTATTTAACAAAGGTACTAGTGAAACTTCCTGGCAGATTAAAACTTTGTACCGGGCTGAGATTCAGGCCGGTAGAGCACTTGCCTGCGAAAGGCAAACATCCCGAGTTTTGGCACACAGTTTTGATCTGCCAGGAAGTATCATATCAGTGCACACTCCGCTGCAGAGCGAAAATCTCATTCCGGAAAGGTACTAGTGGAAACAGAATAAGATGATACTGATACAAAGAGAGCAAACAAAAAGGAAAAAAATATCAAATGAAACAATAGTAGCTACAAAGAAAAGAAGGGAGTTTTAACCTATCAACAAAAGGAAAATGATAGAATATACTGAATTAAAACTGGCACAAAATGTCAGAGTATGGTGAGAAGATAAATGAAGAATTGGCATGAGAAACAGTTCAAAACTATGATAGTATGGGGAGGGGAGGTAACACACTTTTTCATCAGTTAAGATGGCAACTGATGTAGTAGCTATAATAGAGATAGAATTGTATAAGTATTCAGTGTCTTCTTTACTGGAGTCTCTTTGGAACACAAGCACTTCCATTGTCTTCTGTCTTTATACACCATTCCTCCATCTCCACCTTGATCCTGTCTTCACCTTTATTTTGCAAGCAGATCTTCACCCCTTTCAGCTAATTGGTTGTAACTCTTTCTTTTGGTCTTTCCCCTTCCCTTTTATTTCACATATCTCTCTTGGTATTCTCTTGTCTTCCATTCACTTAACACATCCATACCATCAAAGCCAGGGGTATCAAACCTTCAGCCCAAAGCAAGTACCAATGCAGGCCAAGGAGATTGCTACTCACCATAAAGATGACCATTTGATTTGCACACAGGAACAACGAAAAGACTGTTACAAATTATAGATTTCAGCCAAAACTTTCTTCAGCAAAGAAAACACACACTTTCGCACTAACACGCACACATCCCACACGAGTGACCTCTACCACTGGCAGCTCCAACCGGATTCTGATTTTTCACCATTAAACAGCTAAATTCACAATTATGAAACTACAGAAGCCAGAACAATTTTCGTAAAGAAAGCACAATCATTGAAAACCATGCTATCTGAACCTTTAATAATCTACGATGCACTGCCTAGAGAATAAAGGAAATGAGAATATTAGGTTTATTTTAAGTAAGGAAAAGATAACCACTCACTTATAGTAGATCAATGCGTGGAGCACAGAAATAGCATTCACACTAGCTTTCAAGCACTACATCTTTTTCAGCATTGTGTGTGTGTGGTGCGGGGGGGGGGGGGGGGGGGGGGGTGTTAAACCACCACCCCCCTTTTTTTTATTTTTACAGATGAATCTTCTAACATAGCAGTATTCAACATGCGTTTCCTAGATTTGTTCAGGGAAGACTTAAAGAATCTACCAGCAAAGCAAGCAGGAACGAAACAAGTTGATATTGCCAATTGCAACATGCTTCTCTGCATGCCAGAACACTTCAGAACTTTCCACATAAAAGCCAATTATTTAAAAACAATAAACTTGGATCTTTGACTATTTTAGTGTGCCCCTTTAAGAGGTATCAAAGGCAATTGTGTGAGTAACACTTATAACAACATAAATGCTTGGTTTTCTGGATCCAAAGTTTTTCTAAGTGGCTGGACTTCAGAGTGTTAAAGACAATACGATGAGTGAGTAAACTTGTATTACTGTTGTGTGTGTTGGCTTCATGTCTATTGGCTCGGCAGAGGAAGAAGCAACTAGATGAATGTATGATGAGATAAAAGAAATTATTCAAAATAGTTACAGATGACGAAAATTTAACTGGGATGGAGAGACTGGAATTTGACAGTACAACAAAGATCAGAAAGAAAAATAGGAGAACGAGGACTGAGAGGGAGGAATGAAAGGAGAAGTGACCTGATAGAATTTTGTACAGAGCGCAATTTAATAATTGCAAATACTTCAAAGAAAGTTGTATATGTGATATGATGATGTGATGAATATTGTGTGTTTAAAGGGACTACACTCCTCATCATGAGAGTAACATGTAAAAAGGTAAAAAGTGAAAAAATGGGGACTTGGCTCAAGCTATATAAGCAAGCCAAAGAGTTTAAAAGGTCATGACAGTAGTCGTAACATGAAAGGTAAAAGAAAATGGCAATAACTCCAGCAGCATCTCGCACAAGAGGGTCTAAAGGCACAACAAGGCGGTCGCTTGGTGGGTACCTGATGCACGGGGAGGCTCTTGCCCCCACAAATACTCCTAGCAATGGAAGAGTATTATAGGTTAGTGTAAAATCCACTCTTCCCCAGGAAATGCAACACTCTGTGGATGATGTGACAGCCACTACCAGAGATCTGGAAATATACACGCCACACCTACATGGACTCTTTAATCACTCTCAATTGGTTTTGGGTTGTAGTAGCCTGCCTTTCAAATTCCCAGAGCCTCAGTATGTTGGGTCGAAATTGTAATCTTAGGTCTGTGCCTGATATACCAACATCAAATTGATCTCCTGTAGATGCATGTTTAGCTAAATGGTCAGTGGGATCATTTCCTACATTGCCTATGTGGCTCAGTGTCCCAATGAAGGTCACTTTCTTCCCAGAGCTGTAGACATCAGTCAGTATGTCCTGCATATTAGCGACCAAGAGATTTTTGGGATAGCAAAGGTTTATGCCTTTTAGGCAACTCATGGAATCGCTACAGATTATTAAGTTCATCGTGGCCTGGGATTTGCCATCCGCAAAGCCTGAGAGATCGCAACCAACTCTGCAGTGTATAAACTGGAGGCACTTAGCAGGGAATGCTCCTCGAATTCCCTTGCATAGGCAAAAGTGTAACCAAATCTGTAGTTAACTTTCAATCCATCTGTGTGGATGCATATGAAATTAGAATAATCAGGGGGGTCTAGCAGAAAGAGGTATTGGAGAAGGGTACGGTCATCATTCTTCTTGGGGCAACAATAGCAGGGTACATCTTATGGGGAGTGTCAAGAGGGAGCTCTACAAACACAGACTAATGGAGGCTGTTGGGGGCCCTTCAGTAGAATATCCAGTCCGATCCCAGCTGGTCTTCCCAGTTTTGTGTGATGCACAAACAGTTTGAATTGCTGGCTGTGGACAGAGTTGGGTGACATGGGTGGGCAGGAATCTGACAGATTGTGACTGTGTAACTTGACAGAAGCTGTTGTCATCTAAACCACAACAGGGGACACCGGCTTCCGCCAAGAGGCTGTCAACAGGACTCACACAAAAGGTCCCCATTGCCAATCACACGCCTGTGAGGTGAATGAGGTCCAGCAGGCTCAGTACAAACAGTGCTGCCGACCTATAGGCAACATGTCCATAGTTCAAGTGAGATAAAATCAGCACTTTGTAAACTCTCAGAACAGTGCGGTCTGCACCCTATGAGGAGTGACTAAGAAAATGTAGAGTATTCAGCTTCTTCAGACAAGTTGCCTTGAGCCGGCATACGTGAGGCAGCCAAGTTAGCAGGTGGTCAAATAAAATACCTAAGAATTTGAAAGTTTCAACAATTTCAAGTAACTAGTCACCAAGATAAATTTCTGGGTTCTGGTGCACAGTCTTGAGTCAACAAAAATGCTTAACTAATGACTTTGCAGGAGAAAACTGATAGCTGTGATTCAGGGCCCAGTCATTGACTCTACAGACAGCCCCCTGATGCTGGCACTCAGCGGTGTGTAGTGATGCAGAGGCATAGTACAGCAAAGGTCATACACATACAGTGATGCAGAGACTGTGGGGTCCACAGGATTTACGATACCATTGATGGCAGTAACAAATAGTGTTAGGTTCAGAACCAAACCCTGAGGGACTCCTGTTTACTGTACACATTGGTTGCTGAGCGTCTAACCTACCCACACCCGACAAAAACCGGAGAGATAGGAAATTCAGGATAAAAATGAGTAAAGTGCCCTGGAAACCCCACTTATGCGGTGTAGATAGGACATGATGGCGCCAGGTGGTATCATATGTCTTCTGTAGGTCAAAGAACACAGCAATCAGATGTTGGTGATGCACAAAAGCATTGGGCACTGTGGATTCCAAACAAACCAGCTGATTTTTAGCAGACCGGAAAGCCCGAAAGCCACACTGGAATTGTGATGTATGCACTCCAGCTTCACAGCAAAAACAAAGAAGACTGCTGACCTTTCATTTGAATAGCTTAGATAGCCCAATCGTCAGAGAAACTGGCCGTTAGTTTTAAAATATGTGAGTCCTTTGCCGGTTTCAGGGCAGGGTCAACAATACCTTCCTGCCATTGAGAGCAGAATACTCTCTCCTGCCAAATGTGATTAAAAAGCCAGAGAACATATTCGATACTGTCACCACAAAGATGTCCGAGCACTCAGTTGTGGATTTTGTCGGGTCCAGGGGCAATATTGCGACACTCTGCCAAAACGCTGCAAAGCTCCATTTCACTAAAAGGGACTAGAGCCAGGTGCACAGAAAGGTAGAGGACAGTGCTCAATAAGTGTTTCTGGGTCACGAAATGAGAATGGTAATTACCAAAAAGAGACACTTCAGCCATGGGATCAGTGCAGATGTTACCACTGACAAGAATGCCAGACACCGCCGTGGTGGTGGCTGGTCACAAATGCGGTGGAGTTTAGTTAGGGGCGATGGGGTCTGGGATTGCATAATTGAGACATACTGCTTGCAACGCTCCTGCTTCCTTTTCTTTATTAAAAACCACACTTGAACGCTTTTAAATTATCCATGGCACTTATGCCACTGAAGCACACAGCGGCATTTCCTGATAGTTGTGGCTATACCTTCAGACTACAATGGCACCAGCTGTTGTCAGGATAAGCGGGAGGAATACGGTATTGTTGCTGCTGCTGCTGCAGCACAAATAATAGTATCAATAGTATCCTGCATCAATTTGTCGATATCCATCACATGACTGGCAGCAAAAGTGGCTACAGAAGAGAAAGCCTGCCAATCAGCTTCCTGAAGTGACCA
The DNA here is from genome assembly GCF_023897955.1 of Schistocerca gregaria. Taxonomy (NCBI): domain Eukaryota; kingdom Metazoa; phylum Arthropoda; class Insecta; order Orthoptera; family Acrididae; genus Schistocerca; species Schistocerca gregaria. Next base: position 243,429,869 of record NC_064924.1, read on the forward strand.
ATGTGGAGCATGTTCTAGACATCTGTGAGTGCAGACGGAGAGAACAATCACGGTCGCTGCCACAAAACTTGCCATGGGCAAGCCACTGAATCAGGGGTAAGATACTCGGGCTCCAAACTGCGGGATCAATAGCTGAAAACATTCTGTGGGCCACATGAAATGGGTTGCAGCTCCAGTGATGAGTAGGCAGACGTCCAATTCTGAAAGGAGGAGTTCTAGTACTCAGCCTCTGTGAGACTGTGTCGCTGCCTCACAGAGGATTATGGGCATTAAAGCACCCCATAAGATTAAGCGGGCACGGAACTGTGCCACTAACTCTAGCAGCTCATGGCAATGAAAAGGTCTGTCTGGGGGTAGATGAAGATTGCATATTGTCATCCAAACTGACAGGTAGGCACTAATGGCCATGGCTTCTAGTGCAGTGATAGGAGGTACCTGCTCACTGAAAATATCAGAGCATACGAGGGTACAGATCCCACTGGACAATCTCTCGACATTAATGTGATTGGTACAATAGGGTTGGTAGTTTTTCGAAGCAGAGAGGCACGTTATCAAAGACCTTGTTACCTGAAGCATTATGTCGACCTCTCAGGTGAAATGTTGTCATCGAAGGCTAGGATAAAAGCTCCAATGTCCACTCTATTATCCTTGGGTATCTTCTGGATGTGGCGAACAAAATGAACCCCATGCTGCACCAGATTAGTAAGCAACTCTTCATCAGTTTAAGCGTTAGGTCCTGATGGAAGATGACACCTTGAATTCCACTGTGCTAGTTATGAGGAGAAATTGTGACTGGTATATCCACTAACCTGACGTAGGCTTGAAGTGCCCTTGATTATTGCCACAACTTCCCCAAACCGATCTTTAGTACTTTCAACGAAAAATATTGGCTTAGTTGAAGCATAAAAGAGACTGTCAGTGTGGAAACACACCAAGAACTCCGGAAACTATCCACTTCCATTTCTCCTTGCCTGGATCTCATCTCGAGACATGGACAATGATGAAAATGCTGTAGCATTGTAAATTTCTGCACTAAAATCACTGTTACTGACTGATGAGATGGCCATGTTGGCATGGGCACCATTTAAATTTGATCCATTTCTTTGTGGGTTATCCAGCCCAATGCCACTCACCCTGCCAAGGCAAAGGCCATTTGGCACAGTAGCCACTGCCCAGAGTCGCAGTACCCTGAAGTGGACAGGTTGACACGAGTAGGTCACAGCTCAGGCATCGGCAGTGTGATCCCTACTTTATCAGGGGCTACCACCGAGGGGTACATGACAACCCCACAACAACATACTGGCTACCACAATGGATTTCGGGTGCAGAGGTAGATCCATTTGATTGGTAAATGCAAAAGATAACAATGTACAACGGACAGGTAATGCACCACAGAAAGGCCTCCTTCCCCAAAAAGGGGACCAGAAATTAAAAAGCCAAAAAATATGAGGGAAGAAGTGTTAAAAAGTGAAAAGACCAAAAGCCTCCAAAAGTCTGAATAATAGTCACAAGACCAAAGTAAAAAAAATTAGATCTAATTAAAAAGACTCTTACGATAGGCAAGAAAGAGCTGCGGGCCTGTTCTACCCCCAACACCACATGAGGCAGTCGTACATGTGGAACTGCCCTAGAGACAACATAAGGTTTCAAAATAGATCTCAGCACAGTAAGAGAGATTTCAAAAGAAGATTTTAAACAGCAAATCATTTTTAGGGAATGTGATCATAACTTATTGTGAACTGCAGATTAAAACTGAAGAAACTGCGTAAAGGCAGGAAAGTAAAGATATGGGGCATGGATAAATCGAAAGAACTAAAAGTTATTGAGAGTTTCTATGGTATTGTCCAGAGCTGGTGGTGTTACACCAAAGTCAGCAAACTGAATCATTACCATAGACATTGGTGATGGCTCGCTACAATTCGCAACAACCAATGGGAGGCAGTCCAGAACAGATACCTCTGTTCAGTATAGCATTACCCTCACACCGAGGTCAATAAAGTGTCAAGCATGTAAAATCTCACCCCAGTTCGATACCTCAGCTGAAGCAGTCAACATCATAGTGTGGGACCAATAAGTTCGTAAAGTTTCTAATGAACATTTACATTAGTAATGGTTAACATTGTATCTCAAGAGAACAGTTTCTTAATTAGCGCATTAAGTGATGCTTCATTAGTCAATGACAGTTGTAAATTATCCGGTACTCCCATGGCAAAGAAGTGTGCCAAAGTTAAGTAAATCTTTTATTCATTAACCCAACAAAGTGAATTAATATTTCACGAGATACAGCTCCTATGTGCAGAACCCAGTCACGGCTGGATGAAAGTAGTTTCATCTGTTTGCAACAAATGGTTATGACGATCGACATTTGACTGGCTTATTTTCATGCCAGCTGCTTGCCTGTTGCACATGTCTTTTTTTCTAAATTTTGTTACTCTGCTTTTAGTCAGTTGTATTAGTGTGTGTCCTACAGCAAATCACCTTGTCTGAGCTGCCACAGTAAATTCTCACTGTCAGACAACTGACATCTTAGCTACAAAAACAAGCAGCACCGCCACAGGTAGCTGTTCCAAAATTTTGTCCACACCTCAGCCACGATGAAGAATGGTCAACTTCAGGGCACAATTAGAGGTGTACCGTCAATGGGGTGATTTTGGAGACTGAGGCGAATTCGGACAGTATGGCTTTTTTGCTCTTTGCTACTGCACAGAAACAAAGAGCTACTTATTTTAACGCCCGTGCGCCAGTTATTTTAAGCGCAAGATTTCATTTACCCCTTACCACAACTTTTATTTAGCGTCAATTGTTTCCCTAGGTGAATATTTGATGAACAGTCTCAGTGTTAAAAATCCATGCATTATTGTAAAGTGGAAACTTACTATTGTTGTGCCGAGCGGGGAGTTATTGTAACCGTAATATTCAATGCACTCAGTAGCTAACAGCATTGAGACAAATTCTGTACAAGTTTGTCGAGTTTCTCGTGCAAGGTTATAAAATAACGGCGGTTTTTATAAAACTGTGTACTGTGTGGGGTGATTTCGGACAATGCCAAGAAAGTATAAGAGCAGGAGAGGTGCTACAGTACCGTGTAATTATGACCCGGAACTTTTAGATAAAGCTGTTCATGATATTCAGAGTGGTAAATTATCGCACAGAAAAGCATGTGATTTGTATGAAGAAATGTTGAAGTAAGGTATGTTGAGAGCTCCACATTGGAGATTTCCCTTCACTAAATTGGATATTAGATATTTTGTTAAAGGCTACCTTGATAAATCTAGCCAAAAAGACAAGAAATTTCGTAATATCTTGCCAGGAGAAGAATGGGTACATTTATTCCTCAAATGACAGTCAGAAGATCTTTCCATTTGCTTAAGCGAAAATATTAAATGAGCTTGTGCAGAAGTGAACAAAGAGACTGTTCATTTAAATTTTTGCAAAATAAAAACTTATCTGTAATATATAAAATTCATTATATCATTCCATATCACTTGTTCGTAACAAAGGGCTCCCTTAAAATGTGTAAAATGTCACCAAAATCAAATAAAAAGCAGGTAGAATTTTTTTTAAAGGCAGTAGCTGTCCGAATTCACCCTATATATACTGTAACTTTGGACAGAGATTTAAAAAACACATGTGTCCGATATCACCCCAATCCATCGGGTGACTTTGGACACTATTTAACTGCCTCAGATAAATATACCTACACATACACTTTCTGGTTCTGGGATATTTTATTCGTTACACATATACCCTACCACTTCCACAACAATCAATTTAGTCTAACGATATATACGAAAGTTACAATCAAAATAACAACAAAACCATCCGAAATCACCCCATTTTACGGTACTTCACTGCTTACCAAGTAACAAGTATGGAGCGCATGCTTATTTTTTGTCCACCATTGCTCCCGAAGTGCACTAACTCTGTGTTAAACTGTGCACCAAAACTGCTCGTGAACATCACATATACGACATGCCAGTTTAGATTTCTTCATCTGAAGCAGCAGCCAGCTCAGACAATAAATCAGTGGATAGCGGAACTCAGAGGTCTCATCAGACACTGGAAGTTTAAAATTTTGTGTGGAATTAAATAGCGAAGTAATGTTGCATGATGCTATTACCCAGAATGTATCAAATGACACATTCACACTGAAATTTTAAAAATGCCTGGCCCTGATTTAAAAAGAATACTGTCTACTGAGGACTCACAAATAATTGTGGATTCAACAGAGGTTCATTTTGAGACACTTTCTATTTCAATTGTTTACAGTGTACAAGACACTCAGACTCACGTACGGAATAGTGTTCAAGTAGTCCAGAAAAGAGCTCAGGCAAACAGTAAGAAAAGCAGAAGTAAAAACTTTCAGTCTTGTAGCAAACAGCATGTGTTACATAACTCTGGGAGAAAATCGTGTTCTCAGTGCTTTTTCTAGACATGATCGGAAATTCTGTCCCTGCCATAATGCTAGCTGCTTTTAATGTGGATGTGAAGGTCACACTAAATTGTATGTTTACTTAGCATGCAGGACAAAACAAAAACTTCTGCATCATGGAAAGCTTTCACTGCAACATGTTGGCAGGCAAAGTAACTTTCTGTTATATATGTGGTGTCCGTTCTTTCGGAAGTATCCGAAAGAGCAGACGGCACACATATAATTGTCTTGACTGCCAATGAACCCTTCAGTGCAGATGTGTAACAAGCTCAAACTCTTATGCGGATTGCTGATATGCCACATGTAATGAGGAGAGTGAGGTGGGACACTACATCAGTATTGTATGATACAAGTTGAGAATATTTGTCTGATGGGAGGCTTGCTGTGGTAGTCTGTGTGGATGTGGTGATAACTGTGTTGGAATGGCATAGTGGTCAGCACATCTGCCTAGTAAGCAGAAGACCCACACTTGAATCCTGGTCCAGTACAAAGTTTCAACTTGCCCCTTGACATAATCAATGCCACTAGCAGCTAATGTCTAATTCTTTTGTATCTACTAAATTTCTGTTCATTTAAAAGTCGAACATAAGACAAGTAGCGTAGCTACCAGCAGGGTCACTCACGCCAGACGGGTCAAAGGGGAGGAGCCAGATGAAGTGTGTCCCACAATGACATATCAATCCTGTTTCCAGTACTATCCTATTCTAAGCCTATCCCTTTTCCTTGCCATTTTCAGGTCCCTACAATATAGGGCAGGGAGGGCTCTACAGGGGGGGTGGAACCAGTCTCCCTAAGGGAGTAAACCCGATACAAATCTAGGTTCCCTGGCTGGGGATTGATCAAGGAGCTAACAATCCCATATCAGAAAAAACTCATTGTTCAGCAACCAATTCAGAGAGAGAACCAGATTGTCTCAAACTTACGGCAACCAAGGCACTTCAAACAGAATCGATTTTGGTACATCTGAACACAGAATGTAAGAAGTATCTTTCACACAGGAGCCATTAGAAAGGTCGAGGAGGAATTATTGAGGCACCGAATTGATGTCGCAGAATTGCACGAGAAAAGATGGAAACAAACAGAGTTGGTTGATCTTCAGCATTATACATTGATCAATAGCAGGAAAGAAGAAAATAGATTAGGAACAGGTTTTATGGTATAGAAGGCCATCAGTCACGCGATGGTGGAATATGAACAAATAAACCCCAGATTTTGTCTATTGAGGCTGAAGGGAAAATTCAGCAACTTGTCGCTGATTAGTGTGCATGCCCCAACAGAAGATGCACCTGAAGAAGAGAGAGAAGAATTACATAAAAAATTCTTTGGTTGGTTGGTTGGTTGGTTGGTTGGTTGGTTTAAAGGCAGGAGAAGGGACCAAACTATGAGGTCATAGGTCCCTTGTTCCTAATAAAACAATGCCACAAGTGTGAGAATAAAATGGACGAAACATATAACACAAAACGGAAAGAAAGGAGAATCCACAAGAACAAAGGGAAGCAACGAACACTAAAAGGAACAAAAGAGGACAAGAAAACAACGGAGAGACACTAGAAACAGAAGAGAGTAAAACATGAAAGCAGATTACAGTGGCTGGCCAACCACTAGAATAAAAAGAGAAAGCCAGCCACTCAGGACACAGAGGGACAAAGGACATGCACTAAAACATACATAAAAGTATAAAACCCACTCTCATGGATAAAACGTAGAAGTAAAGCTGCTGTGGAGGAATTGTTGCCCAACACCAAAGGCAGGGTGCTAAAGTCTGCCGCAGGGCGGCTAAAAGTGGGCAGTCCAGGAAGAGGTAGACGACTGTCATTTGGGAGCCACAGTGACAATGAGGTGGGTCCTTACGACAAAGTAGGTAACAATGCATTAGCCACGTATGGCCAATGCGGAACTGGCAGAGGACAACTGATTCCCTGAGAGAGGCCTGCATGAAACACCTCCACACATTCATAGTCTCCTTAATGACACACATCTACATCTACATCTACATCCATACTCCGCAAGCCACCTGACCGTGTGTGGCGGAGGGTACCCTGAGTACCTCTATCGGTTCTTTCTATTCCAGTCTCGAATTGTTCGTGGAAAGAAGGATTGTCGGTATGCCTCTGTGGGGGCTCTAATCTCTATGATTTTATCCTCATGGTCTCTTCGTGAAATATAAGTAGAAGGGAGCAATATACTGCTTGACTCTTCGGTGAAGGTATGTTCTCGAAACTTTAACAAAAGCCCGTACCGAACTACTGAGCGTCTCTCCTGCAGAGTCTTCCACTGGAGTTTATCTATCATCTCCGTAACGCTTTCGCGATTACTAAATGATCCTGTAACGAAGCGCGCTGCTCTCTGTTGGATCTTCTCTATCTCTTCTATCAACCCTATCTGGTACAGATCCCACACTGTTGAGCAGTATTCAAGCAGTGGGCGAACAAGCATACTGTAACCTACTTCCTTTGTTTTCGGATTGCATTTCCTTAGGATTCTTCCAATGAATCTCAGTCTGGCATCTGCTTTACCGACGATCAACTTAATATGATCATTCCATTTTAAATCACTCCGAATGCGTACTCCCAGATAATTTATGGAATTAACTGCTTCCAGTTGCTGACCTGCTATTTTGTAGCTAAATGATAAGGGATCTATCTTTCTATGTATTCGCAGCACATCAGCCTTGTCTACATTGAGATTCAATTGCCATTCCCTGCACCATGCATCAATTCGCTGCAGATAATCCTGCATTTCAGTACAATTTTTCATTGTTGCAACCTCTCGATACACCACAGCATCATCTGCAAAAAGCCTCAGTGAACTTCCGATGTCATCCACCAGGTCATTTATGTATATTGTGAATAGCAATGGTCCTATGACACTCCCCTGCGCACACCTGAAATCACTCTTACTTCGGAAGACTTCTCTCCATTGAGAATGACATGCTGCGTTCTGTTATCTAGGAACTCTTCAATCCAATCACACAATTGGTCTGATAGTCCGTATGCTCTTACTTTGTTCATTAAACGACTGTGGGGAACTGTGTCAAACGCCTTGCGGAAGTCAAGAAGCACGGCATCTACCTGTGAACCCGTGTCTATGGCCCTCCGAGTCTCGTGGACGAATAGCGCGAGCTGGGTTTCACACGACTGTCTCTTTCGAAACCCATACTGATTCCTACAGAGTAGATTTCTAGTCTCCAGAAAAGTCATTATACTCTAACATAATATGTGTTCCAAAATTCTACAACTGATCAATGTTAGAGATATAGGTCTATAGTTCTGCACATCTGTTCGACATCGCTTCTTGAAAACGGGGATGACCTGTGCCCTTTTCCAATCCTTTGGAACGCTTCGCTCTTCTAGAGACCTACGGTACACCGTTGCAAGAAGGGGAGCAAGTTCCTTCGCGTACTCTGTGTAAAATCGAACTGGTATCCCATCAGGTCCAGCGGCCTTTCCCCTTTTGAGCGATTTTAATTGTTTCTCTATCCCTCTATCGTCTATTTCGATATCTACCATTTTGTCATCTGTGCGACAATCTAGAGAAGGAACTACAATGCAGTCTTCCTCTGTGAAACAGCTTTGGAAGAAGACATTTAGTATTTCGGCCTTTAGTCTGTCGTCCTCTGTTTCAGTACCATTTTGGTCACAGACTGTCTGGACATTTTGTTTCGATCCACCTACCGCTTTGACATAGGACCAAAATTTCTTAGGATTTTCTGCCAAGTCAGTACATAGAACTTTACTTTCGAATTCATTGAACGCCTCTCGCATAGCCCTCCTCACACTACATTTCGTTTCGCATAATTTTTCTTTGTCTGCAAGGCTTTGACTATGTTTATGTTTGCTGTGAAGTACCCTTTGCTTCCACAGCAGTTTTCTAACTCGGTTTTTGTACCACTGTGGCTCTTTCCCATCTCTTACGATCTTGCTTGTCACATACTCATCTAACGCATATTGTACGATGGTTTTGAACTTTGTCCACCGATCCTCAACACTATCTGTACTTGAGACAAAACTTTTGTGTTGAGCCATCAAGTACTCTGAAATCTGCTTTTTGTCACTTTTGCTAAACAGAAAAATCTTCCTACCTTTTTTAATATTTCTATTTACGGCTGAAATCATCGATGATTCCCTGTTCTGCATTAACTGTTTCAAATAGTTCGGGTCTGTTTGCCACCAGAAGGTCTAATATGTTATCGCCACGAGTCGGTTCTCTGTTTAACTGCTCAAGGTAGTTTTCAGATAAAGCACTTTAAAAAATTTCACTGGATTCTTTGTCCCTGCCACCCGTTATGAACGTCTGAGTCTCCCAGTCTATATCCGGCAAATTAAAATCTCCACCCAGAACTATAACATGGTGGGGAAATCTACTCGAAATATTTTCCAATTTATTCTTCAGGTGCTCAGTCACAACAGCTGCTGAGTCCGGGGGCCTATAGAGACATCCAATTACCATGTCTGAGCCTGCTTTAACCGTGACCTTCACCCAAATCATTTCACATTTTGGATCTCCGTCAATTTCCTTCGATACTATTGCACTTCTTATCGCTATGAACACGCCTCCCCCTTCACTGTCCAGCCTATCTTTGTGGTATACATTCCAATCTGAGTTTATGATTTCATTACTGTTTATGTCTGGTTCCAGCCAACTTTCTGTCCCTAGTACTATATGGGCGTTGTGACCGTTTATTAATGAGAGCAGTTCTGGGACCTTTCTATAGACGCTCCTGCAGTTTACTATTAGCACATTAATATTGTCATTCCCTGTTGCATTTTGCCTACTCCTACCTTGCAGCGTCTCAGGGGGCGTCTTGTCGGGCCTAGGGAGGGAATTCTCTAACCAGAAAAACCCCCATGTGCACTCCACACGTACTCCACTACCCTTGTAGCCGCTTCCGGCGTGTAGTGCACGCCTGACCTATTCAGGGGGACCCTACATTTCGCCACCCGATAGCGGAGGTCGAGAAATTTGCACCCCAGCTCTCCGCAGAATCGTCTGAGCCTCTGGTTTAAGCCTTCCACTCGGCTCCTAACCAGATGACCATGATAGTTCGTATGCTCTTACTTTGTTTATTAAACGACTGTGGGAAACTGTGTCAAACGCCTTGCGGAAGTCAAGAAACACGGCATCTACCTGTGAACCCGTGTCTATGGCCCTCTGAGTCTCGTGGACGAATAGCGCGAGCTGGGTTTCACACGACCGTCTCTTTCGAAACCCATGCTGATTCCTACAGAGTAGATTTCTAGTCTCCAGAAAAGTCATTATACTCGAACATAATACATGTTCCAAAATGTTTGTTGTGCGTGCTGTTATGCCATTCCGTCTCCCAAAGCCGGAAAACCCTGCGGTGTAAGACAGAACACAGGTCAGTTTTGGAAATGCCCATCTATAGAAGCGGTTTCCGTGTCGCCTGTTTGGCCAGTTGGCAAGTTCGGTGCCAGGGATTCCAACGTATCCTGGGGTCCACACAAACACCACAGAACGGTGGGACTGTTCCAGGGCATAGATGGACTCCTGAATGTATGATACCGGAGGGTGGCGAGGGTAGCACTGGTCAACAGCTTGTAGGTTGCATAATGAGTCAATATACAGGTGAAACAACTCCCCAGGGTATGAGCAGATGTACTCAAAGAGCGTGAGATATAGCCGCCAGCTCTGAGGTGAAAACACTGCAGCCAACTGGTAAGGAGTGCTGCTCATTATGTCCTCCATGAACATATGCGAAGCCTACGTGACCATTAGCCATTGAGCCAATGGTGTAAACCGCTTATGTCAAGAATCGAGAGGAAGTGACAGTGGACAGCGGTGGGGTTAACGGAGTCCTTAGGGCCATGCAAAAGGTCCAGATGAAGCTGCAGCTGAGATGTACACCATGGAGGCGTATGTGAACGGACTGCAAGTACAGGTCTAGAAGAGGGAAGGAATCTAGTTCGAAGAGAAGGGACTGCATGCAAACCACAATTGTTAGCCCTGATCTAGGCCACTGATGCAGGGGATGGACTGTTGCGAGCGGGAATAGGAGACGGTAATTCGGATGCTCAGGGGAACTATGAACTTATGCTGCGTAACTGATGAGCAGTTGTGCACATCTGATCTGCAGTGGAGGGACACCAGCCTCCACCAGTACGCTGGTCACCGCACTCGTCCTAAAAGCTCCTGTCGTTAATCAAACCCCACAGGGTAGAGTAAACGCAATGCTGAAGGCACTGCCGGACCATAAACAGCACTCCCACAGTCAATTCGGGATTGGACAAGGGCTCTGTAGAGCTGCAGCAGCGTACAGCGATCTGCACCCCAATTGGTGTTGCTTAGACAACAGAGAGCATTGAAGTGCTGCCAGCACTTCTACTTAAGCTGAAGAAGATGAGTGAGCCAAGCCAATCAAGCGTCGAAAACCCGTCCTAAGAATTGATATGTCTCCACTACAGTGAGTGGATTGTCATGAAGGTAAAGTGCGGTTTCTGGATGAATGGTACAACGCTGACAGAAGTGCATGACACATGACTTTGCGGCTGAAAACTGGAAGCCGTGAGCTAGAGCCGATGACTGTGCCTTGTGGATGGCTGCCTGGAGGCCCCGCTCAGCAACAACAGTACTGGAGCAGCAGTACGAAATGCACAAGTCATCTGCATACAGAGAAGGCGAGATGGAGGGCCCGACAACTGGTGCTTGACTGTTAATGGCCACTAAAAATAGAGAGACACTCAATACAGAACCCTGCGGGACTCCATTCTCCTGGATATGAATGAAATTATGGGAGTCACCAAATTGGACACGCAAAAGTATGGAGCGACAAGAAGTTTGGGATAGAAATCGGGAGTGGTCCCCAGAGACCCCACTCGTACAATGATGCAAAGATATGATGTTGCCAAGTCCTGTCGTATGCTTTACGTAAGTCAAAAGAGACGGCAATCAGGTGTTGTCGTCTCGAAAATGGTTGTTCGGATGGCAGACTCGATGGACACAAGATTATCAGTGGTAGAGCGACATTGGTGGAAGCCACCCTGACATGGAGCCAGGAAGCCACATGACTCCAGGACCCAACCCAACCGCCTACATGCCATATGTTCCAGCAGCTTACAAAGAATGTTGGTGAGGCTGATGGGCCAATAGCTAACAACATCAAGAGGGTTTTTACCAGGTTTGAGCTCCGGAATGATGGTGCTCTCCCACCATTGCGATGGAAAGACGCCATCGCACCACTGCCAGTTGAAGATGAAGAGAAGCTGTCGCTTGTAGTCAGATGAGAGATGTTTAATCAGCTGACTGTGGATGCGATTAGGCCCAGGAGCTGTGTCGCGGCAATGTGTAAGGGCACTGAGGAGCTCCCACTCTGTAAATGGAGCGTTATAGGATTCACTGCGGCATGTAGTGAATGAGAGGACGTTCCCTTCCAGCCGCTGTTTGAGTGTGTGAAAGGCTAGGGGGTAATTCTCTGATGCACAGGCTCGAGCCAAGTGCTCAGCAATCGCATTTGTGTCGGTACATATCTCGCCATTTATCGTAACACCAGGGATAGCTGTTGGGAACTGGTACCCGAAAAGACATTTGATCTTTGCCCAGACTTCGGAAGCTGACGTGGGGCACCCAATGGTGGAGGGTATCTCTCCCAACACTAATCGTTGATAAGGTAGCGAACACAGGCATGGAGCCGTTTAAAGGCTATGAGGTGCTTCAGGGAAGGGTGCCACTTATGCCACTGTAGAGCTCGCCGGCGCTCCTCAATCGCTTCAGCGACTTCAGGAAACCACCAAGGGAATGCCTTACGCCTTGAGCACCGTAAAGAGCAAGGGATTGCGTTTTCTGCCACATAAACAATTTTGCTAGTCATCTGCTCAACCATCACAACAATGTTACCATGTGGGGGAGATTCAGAGGTGACAGCAGAGGTGAAAGTTCCTCAGTCCGTCTTTTTCAAAGTCCATCTAGGCAGGCATCCGTGTGCCTGACACTGGGGCAGTGACAGGAAGATGGGAGAAGTCCTGGGCTGCAAACTGATAAATCAATGACTGAGTAACTACCACCATGAGCCACACTGAAATGTGTGGCGGCCCCAGGAGCTGCGTCGCGGCAATGTGTAAGGGCACTGGGAGCTCCCACTCTGTAAATGGAGCGTTATAGGATTCACTGCGGCATGTAGTGAATGAGAGGACGTTCCCTTCCAGCCGCTGTTTGAGTGTGTGAAAGGCTAGGGGGTAATTCTCTGATGCACAGGCTCGAGCCAAGTGCTCAGCGACTTCAGGAAACCACCAAGGGAATGCCTTACGCCTTGAGCACCGTAAAGAGCAAGGGATTGCGTTTTCTGCCACATAAACAATTTTGCTAGTCATCTGCTCAACCATCACAACAATGTTACCATGTGGGGGAGATTCAGAGGTGACAGCAGAGGTGAAAGTTCCTCAGTCCATCTTTTTCAAAGTCCATCTAGGCAGGCATCCGTGTGCCTGACACTGGGGCAGTGACAGGAAGATGGGAGAAGACCTGGGCTGCAAATTGATAAATCAATGGCTGAGTAACTACCATGAGCCACACTGAAATGTGTGGCGGCCCAAGTATTTAAGAGGCAAAGGACGAATTTTGAGAGTAAAGTTTCAACATCTCTGCCTCGGCCAGTAAGCATGGTACCACCTCACAAGGGGTTATGGGCATTAAAATCGCCCAGAAGTAGGAAAGGTTTAGGGAGTTGATCAATCAGTGCAGGTAATACATTCAGGGGTACTGCACCATCCGGAGGAAGATATACATTGCAGACAGTTATTTCCTGTGTCGTCCTTACTCTGACCGCCACAGCTTCAAGAGGGGTTTGAAGGGGCACACATTCACTACAGACCGAGTTTAGGACGTAAACGCAAACTCCACCTGACACTCAATCATAGTCACTACAGTTCCTGTAATATCCCTCTTAGCCATGGAGGGCAGGGGTCCAAATTGCTGGGAACCAGGTTTCCTGGAGGGCAATGCAGATAGCAGGTGTAAACCTTAACAGCTGCTGTAGCTCAGCCAGGTGGTGGAAAAAACTGCTGCAATTCCATCGGAGGACGATATTGTGAGACTGTGAAGGCATGGAACATTCAATGAGGCAGTTTAAGAGTCACCTGCTGCCATCAATTTATTGCCTGAGCAGTCTATATCCATTGTGTCTGAGTGTCTGGCAAGATCTAGGTCCTCAGTGGACGCCAAAATCTCCAACCCATCTTCAGCCGCAGAGCTTGTAGATAGCTGTGGTGTGGATGATAATGCAATTTCCTTGGTCTTAGTGGTTTTCTTTTTGGATTTCTCTTGCTGCTCCTTGGGTTTCCCTGGCTGGGAGGACTTCACCGGCTCAGTCTCCAGGACTGAGGATGAGCATGAAGCCCTATGACCAGCTGCTTTTGGGGTCTTCAGCCACTGGTGGATGTCGTCTTTACCACTAAAAGAAACCTGGGAAGGGAGTGACCCAAGGGACCCCTTCCTAGCAAGAGAAACCGAAGAAGACTTACACTTCTCCGGCTTAGAAGTGGGGACGGACGTCCCCGACTATTGCCGGGGGGGGGGGGGGGGGGGGGGGGGGGTTTGCTCCCAAAGTAGTTGGTGCAGGGAGGTAAATGCCCCCCACCATCAAGGGAGCAGGTGTAGTCTTCCGGCTCTGAGAGGTGACCTGGGTTGGCGGAGCTGATGGTGCCTCAACTGTTGTAGCGGCAGCATAAGATGATGTCACATGCACAGGATGCAAGCGTTCATATTTTCTCTTAGCCTCAGTGCAGGTCAGTCGGTCCAGGGTCTTGTACTCCACGATTTTCCTTCTTTCTGGAGAATCCTGCAGTCAGACGAGCAAGGCGAATGGTGCACTCTGCATCTGACACAGATGGGAGGCAGAGCACTTGGAGTATTGGGATGTGATGGGTGTCTGCAATCTCAACACGTGACGCTGGAAGTACAGCAGGAAGATATATGGCCGAACTTCCAGCATTTAAAGCACTGCATTGGGGGAGGGATATAGGGCTTCACATCACTGCGGTAGACCATCACCTTGACCTTCTCGGGCAATGTATCACCCTCGAAGGCCAAGATGAAGGCACCAGTGGCAATCTGATAATCCTATGGACCCCGGTGGACACGCCGGACGAAGTGTACACCTCGCTGCTCTAAATTGGCATGCAGCTCATCGTTGGACTGCAAAAGGGGGTCTCTGTGAAATATGATACTCTGGACCATACTTAAGCTCTTATGGGGCATGACAGTTACAGAAACATCCAACAGCTTGTCGCAAATGAGTAACTCCCGTGACTGGACAGACGATACTGTTTTCATCAATATCCACCTCCCAGAACTTGTCCTCTAAATGCTCAACAAAAAAAATGAGGCTTCATCATCATGAAAGATTCCCCATCAGCTCTCAAACATACAAGGTACTGGGACGAATAAGATCTGCTGCCATCCTTAGCCTGACATTCCTCCCATGGTGTGGCCAGGGAGGAGATTGATTTGGGGTTGTACTTCTGTGCATTGAATTGAGCTCATGATCGCTTAGAGACTGCTAGTGTTTCACCACCAGCAAGAGATTATGGACTATGCTTGATCGGGTGTCATCTGCCCTGATGCCACCCACTCCGACCAGGGGCCCTCCCCACGGATGCCACCCAGCCGCAGCAAAGGCCACCTGGCAGGATGGCCATTGCCGGGAGTCCTGATGCCCCAGGGGAATGGGATCTACACCTTGGCATACATGGGGAGTTAATGGCGCAGGCATCAGCAGATTGATCCCTGTGTGGTCAGGGGCCTACAACCAACAGGTTACATGACGGCGCCACCACAACAGACTGGCTACCATGCTGGGTATCAGGTACAAAGAAGTCCATGGTCATTGTAGACACAGAAATTGACACTGCATAGTGCATGGTGGAAAATGTGCCCAGAAAGGTGTCCTTGCCCAAGAGATGGAAAATGGGCAGGACTGCAATGCGACGACGAAAAAGTGGGATAAAAATCTCAATGCACGATGGACACGATGCACCTCATAAGGTGCCCTTCCCCAATTGGCTCACACTACGGGAAAATTTTGAAAAATGGAGGTCAAACCCTACAGGGGACCATCTCATAAAGGCCAAAACGTGTGAAACTTCTTTTAGTTGCCTCTTACGACAGGCAGGAATACCTCGGGCCTATTCTAACCCCTGGAACCGCAAGGGAGGGGGGGGGGGGGGGGCTAGAAATTGGATGATAAGCTGCCAAAGTATGATGTCAAAATTATCCTGGGGGATTGTAATGCTATAGTAGAAAAAGAGAAAGATAACCAACCAGTGGCAGGTCTTCATAGTAAACGCCTGGAATCTAATAACAATGGTTGGAAACTGACTGAATCACTAACCCTTTGCTAAAAGCAAATTCAAAGTACAACCTGATGGGTTGGCGAGAAATCAAATAGCTCATGTACTGACAGATGTACAGCATGCCTCAGATGTTTTGGATGTGATTAGCCGCTGAGAAGCAGATACTGACTCTGACCATCTTTTGCAAAGAATCAAAACCTTAGAAAGGATTGCAGTTAAAGCCAGAAGGGCTGGAGTGGAGAGAAGTAAGGACTACAATGTGGATATGCTCAAAGATAAGAAGAAAAAGAAGGAGTATAGGAACAAAGTACAAGAAAAATTGCAAAAGATCAGTGTGATGGAGGGGAAAAGATATCGACGTACTATGGGAGGAAACTAAGATAGCATAGCTTTAAATACGACAGCTCAAGAGGTACTTGGAGAAAGCAGAAAACAGAGAAGAAACAGATGGTTCGATGAGATGTCAAAGGTGCTAGATGACAGAAATCACGCTCGACAAAGAATGTTACAGAGACCTACACGAAATAATGTGGCTATGTTTAAAGAGAAGAGAAGGATAGCTAAGAATTTATGCAGATTAAAAAGAGAGCAGAGGAAAGGGCAAGGAGGGATGAAATACAGAAGAACTTTGAAAATAAGCAGCGGAGGAAATTCTTGTATGGGGTGGGGCAAGTAAAGAAAGGATGTCAGCCAAGGAAGGACATGCTGAAAAACGAGACAGGCAGTTTGATAGTTGGAACGGAAAGAATAATAGAAACTTGGGCCCAACATTTTGAAGTGTTACTGTCCAACAGACACATTGTAAGTGAAGAGAGAAATGGAGGGGGCTAGAAAAGAAACTGAAAAAGAACAAGAGGTGGAGAGAGATATGATGCAGTGGACACAGAACCACCATCGATAGAAGAGTTAGGAAAAATTATAAAGCAACTTGGGAATAACAAAACTCCTGGACACGACCCGATAACAGCGGAAATGATAAAACACGGAGGTGAAATATTAGTACAGAGGATACATAAAATAATTACTGTGTCCTGGGAAACAGAGGAAATGCCAGATGACTGGACGTTAGCAACCATCTGCCCTATACATAAGAAAGGATCATACATGCAGTGTGACAACTATCAAGAAATATCTCTTCTTAGTATCATCTACAAAATTCTTTCTACAGCTATAACAGGGAGAGTAAGTAGAAGAACAGAAAAGATTCTAGGAGAGTACCAAGCAGGTTTTAGATCTGGGAGGTCTAAAGTTGACCATATCTTTACAGTAAGTATGATGCTGGAGCAGACTTATGAATATAATGCACGATTAGAAAATCTCTTTACAGACTTTAAACCGGCCTATAACAGAGTTAAAAGATCAGCATTGTGGGAAACAATGCATACATTCAAATTTCCTAAGTAGTCAATAAAATTAACTAAGCTGACCCTGGAAAACAGCAAAATCCAGGTTAAAGTTAAGGGATGTCTGCCGAGATCGTTCCCAACAGAAGAAGGCCTAAGACAAGGAGACCCATTATCCCCAGTACTATTCAACCCGGTTGATTGGTTACTTTAAAGGAGGGGGGAAGGGACCAAACTGCTTGGTCATCGGTCCCTTGTTCCGAATAAAACAATGCCACATGGGGGAGAATAAAATAAACAAGATATACAACACATTGGAACAAAGAACATGCACGAAAACTTTGATCAAATGATAAAACTTACCCTCACGAATAAAATGTAAAACTAAAGCTGCTGTTGAGGCACTGTCGCCCAACACTGAAGGTAGGGTGCTGGGAAAGTTAATGGTCCGCTGTACAGTGGCTAAAAGTGGGCAATCCAGCAAGAGATGGACGACCGTCATTTGTGAACCACAGCGACATTGAGGTGGGTTCTTGCGACAGAGGAGGTAACCATGCATTAGCCACATATGGCCAATGTGGAGCCAGAATAGGACAACTGATTCATTGCAAGAGGTCCGGGTGGAAGACTTCCACACATTCATAGTCTCCTTGTTGTGCGTACTGTTATGCAATTCTGTCTCCCAAAGGCGAAAAACACTGCAGCGTAAGACAGAATGCACGTCAGGTTCAGAGAAGCCGATCTCCATGAGCAGCAGCCGTGTAGCCTGTTTGGCCGGCCTAATGGAAAGTTCATTGCCTGGGATTCTGACATGACCTGGGATCCAGACAAACACCACTGAACGACTGAACCATTCCAGGACATAGCTGGACTCCTGGACATTCGCTACCAAAGGATGATGACGGTAGCACTGGTCGATAGCTGGTACACTACTCAAGGAGTCAGCACACACAAGAAACAACTCTCTATGGCATGAACAGATGTGCTTGAGAGCAGGAAATGTAGCCACCAGCTCTGTAGTGAGAACACTGCAGCCATCAGGCAAGAAATATTGTTCAATATGTCCTCCATGTACATACATAAAGCTCACATAACCATCAGCCATCAAGCCGTCAGCGTAAACCACTTCATGGCCTTAGTACATGACAAGAATCAACAGGAAGTGGCAGCAAAGAGCCGCGGGGTTAACTGAGTCCTTAGGGTCATGTGATAGGTCCAGGCGAAGCTGTGGCCTAGGTATACACCATGGAGGTACATGCATGGAACTCAAGTATAGGTGGTAAAGGCAAGGACTCCAGTTCGGAAAGCAGGGATCTAACACAAACAGCAATTGTAAGCCCTGTCCTGGGCCGCTGATGCAGGAGATGAACCGCCGTAGATGGTAAAAGGAGACGGTAATGCGGATGCACAGAAATACAAATGTGTGCAACACACTGGCGAGCAGTTGTTAACACCCAACATTCAATGGAGACACCCCAGCCTCCACCAGGACACTGGTCACCGGGCTCATCCTAAAAGCTCCCGTTGCTAGTCAAACACGCAGTGGTGCACTGGGTCGAGTAAACACTACACTGAGGGTGCTGCCGAACCACAAACCACACTCCCATAGTCAAGGCGGAATTGAACCAGGGCTCTGTAGAGCTGTAGCAGTGTAGAGCGATCTGTACCCCAGTTGTGTTGCTGAGGCAGCATAGAGCACTGAGGTGCTGCCAGTACTTCCGCTTAAGCTGATGAAAGTGAGGAAGCCATGTCAATAGGGCATTGAAAACCAGTCCTAAGAATTAATACGTTTCCACTGCAGTGAGTGGATCATCATTAACGGAAAGTTCTGGTTTCGGATGAATGGTACGATGCCGACAGAAGTGCATAACGCAAGACTTTGAGGCCGAAAACTGGGAACCATGGGCTAGAGCCCATGACTGCACCTTGAGGATGACACTTGGTGGAGTCTGGTACACAAGAACACATCTGAGCTTCATCCAGACTTGGAAGGTGGTTTATGGCACCCAGTTGTCAAGACATACCTCTCCCAACACTCCTGTTTCTGCCTTTTGATAAGTTGGCAAACACAGGTACGAAGCCATTTAAAGGCTACTAGGTGCTCTGTGGAAGAGTGCCACTTATGTCACTGTAGAGCTCATCCACGCTCTTTATATTTAACCTGGTATTACAGAATGCAGTAAGATCAATAACAACAAACCCAGGAAGCAGTATTTATAATAGTCTTCTGCAAATTTTAGCTTATGCAGATGATGTAATAATAAGTGCTAGAAGCACGGAGGCACTCACATCAGCCTTCAAAGAGTTTGAAACCACTGCCAAGAACCTTGGTTTAGAAATCAGCGAGACAAAACCTAAGTATATGGTAACAGAGAGAGTTAGAAAAAACACAGATGATCTACAGTTAGAAGGATACAACTTTGAAAGAGTAGATAGCTTTATTTATCTTGGCTCAGCAATAACATCAGAAAACAAAGTGGAGGCAGATGTAACAAACCACATTAAGGCTGCCAACAGACCATATAGAGCACTATATACCATGCTCAAAAGTAAGAACCTTATAGAGAACTAACTCTGACATTTCACAAAACAGTGACCAAACCAGTTCTTATGTTTGGCAGTGAGGCATGGGTATTGACGGAGGCTTTGGAGAAGAAGCTAAATATATGGGAAAGGTAACTGCCGAGGAAGATTTTTGGTCCTGTAAAAGAAGGCATGATATGGAGAATCAGGACTAATGATGAAATGAGGCCTCTGTACAAAGAACCTGATTTGGTAACCTCAATCAAAATGGGAAGGCTAAGATGGTTAGGACATATACAGCAGATGATAGAAGAAAGGCTCCTGAGGAAATTATGATGATGGGACATCCTGGTGGTAGAAGAAGGAGAGGGTGACCACATGTGAGATGGCTGGAAGATGTGGAAGCTGACCTGAGTGCACTGGCAGTGAGGAGGTGGCGCAGGTGTGCTGAAGACTGATGCAATTGGAAATCTGTGATTGAGATGTCTGAGGTCCTCAGAAAACGATAGTGCCACGGAGTAGGTAAGTTACTTTTCACAGACATATTTGCAAGAGGTGTATGTAAAGTTACTGCGGGAAGAATGGTCCAAGCAACACTTTGTGATAAACACTTACTTAGGTTTTTTCCAGTTTCAGAGACTACCATTTGGGAGTGCTTCAGCTCCTGTAATTTTTCCAACACTTCCTGGAATAGTTAATAGTGAAGGTTCCAAAAGTGCAACAAGGAAAAGTGCTCCTTTTTCCAGGACAACTGAACCATTTAGGTCATGTAACATGTTCAAAGGGTATACACGTAACTACATCACACTTGGCAGTGATGGCACCCTGTAACATTAAGGAACTCTAATCTGTTATGGGGAAGCTCACCATTACATAAAATTTGTTCCTAATTCTGTGTAAATTGCTGCTTTGCTTAAGCAGCTGCACTGGGAAAATGATATTTTTGTGCCATCAAGAAATGCCAGAATGCATTTCAACAACTGAACGACGCATTGTTAAGTCGCAGACGTTTGATTCACTTTGTCCCAGAAAAACCTGTCGTGCTAGATGTGAATGCCTCGTCTTATGAGATTGGGGCTGTGTTCTCCCATAAGACTGCTATTGCCTCAAGAACTCTTAAAGCACAGTGTGACTACAGTCAGCTTGAAAACGAAATGCTCGCCATTATCTATGGTGTTAGGTAATTCCACCAATATTTGTATGGTCGGATGTTCATTTTGCTGACAGAACATCAACATTTGATGGACTTGTTAAATACTACCACATCTGTCCCAACTCAAACAGCACCAAAACTGCAACATTGGGCTCTGATACTGCTGAGTTGTTGTGTGGGCCCATTACTCAACATTCAAATGCTGATATGTTGTCTCTGTTACCGGTCAGTAGCAACATAGTATTTGATTCATGTGACTAATCACGTTTTCTAATGGATTTGCATAATAATGAATGTTTTCAAAGTTATCCTCTTGCCTTTTAGCAGGTTGCTGCAGCAACTGCTGCTGACACAACTCTTCAGATTATTTTGAAATACATGCACCATGAGTGACTACACAGTTTCAAAAATTTCCCCACCCAGTGGCATGACACTGTTTTTTGCTTTGTCATGCACTTCCTGTGCGATCAGGTTTTCTGCTACTGCATGTAGTTGCATACACAGAATGACGATGTGCGTGTTGTGACTCTTCAGTTCCTACAGTGGGAAGTTCGGTATTTATTGCACTGCGATCATTGGGACATACTTCATACAAAACAACTCGCCTGACGCCATTGTACGTGGCAGTGCATGGATGCTCAGATTGAGCAAATTACTGATCATTGCTAAGTATGTGCAGAAAACAAGTAAGCTCCGCCACAAATTTTTTGAGTGGCGATGTCCATCCGGACCATGGCAGCGCATTCATATTAGCTTTGCTGTTCCATTCTAGAACCCATGACGGTTGTTAGTGATCGATGCTTACAGTAAGTGTCCTACTGTCCCCATGACACCCACCACTACTGCATGTATGGTACTGGTGTTGTCTTATCTTTTCTCTTGAAGGTCTTCCAAAGGTCGCTGTCTCTGGCAAGCAACGACAATTCACGTTAACCAATTTCCAACAGTTTTGTGCCACCAATAGGATACGCCATGCGACCACTGCACACACAAATCAATCAGGCATTGAAAGGTTTCAGTCCTCCTACCACTCCTTGCCATGTGACAGGAAGTCGCTGGCAGAATTGTTACATGGTCACAGGCATGTTGCAACTCCTATGGCTGCCATATAAACAATTCATTCTGACAGGTTGGATAAAGTTTCAGTCACAGAATGAAGTCCTTCACGAAGTCTTTGACAAGCAACAGCATTGGGGAAAATGGGCTCATCACCAAAGCAATCAGACATTTGCCATATGTCATCCACAGTTCTCCTAGGCTACTACGGTGCCACCAAAATCAATTGCACTGTGTATACGAGTTTGTCAGTGACTATGCCACAGGATGTTTGCCCACAGACCCAGCATTTCATTGGAGCCCACACTGCAGTCACAGCCATCTCTCCACCAGCTGCTGCCAGCTCTGTCAACTATGGTGCATAAGGTTATGGATGTCCCATCACTGGCACCAGCTCCTGCCTAGCTACCCAAACCTACGTCCATGAACATATCAGCCCCAGAAGGTCATCACACTACTTCCCTCTCAGTACAGCAGCATCATCATGCTGAGGTCTATATAGTGCCAAGTATGCAAAAGTTCATCCCAGTTTGTGACGTCAGCTAAAGCAGTCAGCATCACAGTGTAGAACCAACAAGTTGTTAAAGCCTCTGACGAAACTGTACTTTTGCGAAGGTTAAACATCACACCTCAAAAGAATAGTTTGTTAACTAGTGTACCGAGTAATGCTTTGCTAGTCAATGACAGTTGTAAATTATCCACTACTACTGTCACAAACAAGTGTGCCACAGTTAAGTAAATCTTTTATTCACTAATGTAATAACAGTTCTTCTACACCACATCATCACCAAGTAATCAAAGAACCTACAGCCAGGGCTGAACAAAAGTAGTTATGTCCAGTCACAACAGTTTTAAAGAGGGCACTGATAATGTTTGACAGGAACAGGGGTAAGGACCACAACAGACAGCATATAGCGAACTTTTAGAGACCAAATTACAAAGGCAGCAGATAAGAAAATGATCAAATAGGTAAAATGACAATGTCCAGGACAAATTTTTGAATGGTGTATGAGATACTGAATTCAACTGAAGAATGGAGAAAATGTAGAAATGCATAATACAATGTCTAAAAAATGAAACAGAAAGGAAGCGCAAAGCAGCAAAGTATAAATGGCTGTATAAGCATGCATGACTAGAGGAAAGACAGATGCAGCATATATGAAAACTAATGAGACTTTCTGAGAAAAAAGAAGCACACGCATGAATATTAATGGCACCGATGGCAAGCCCATACTAAGCAAAAAAGGTAGGAGGGGTACAGATGGTCTATATAAGGGAAGACAGTATTATAGGAAGAGCAGAGCCAACTATGACAAAACTATACCACCTCTTAATGCATGATACTTCAGACAGGTGAAAATCCGTCAGACTTGAAGATCAATGGCAGCAAAATAACTTATGATAGCTAAGTCAGAAAGGATATAAAACATGGAACGGCAATAGCAAGGGAAGTATTACTGAAAGAGGGATTTGTTAACACTGAATAGAAATTTAAGTGTCATTAAGTCTTTTCTGTAAGTATTTCTATAAAGTGTGGCCTTGTATATGGGTGAATTATGGACAAGAATAAACATAGACAAGAAGAAAATAGAGGTTTTTCAGTGTAGTGCTACAGAATAATTTTGAGAATTAGATGCGTGCATGTAACTGAGTTGATACTGAAAAGGACGAAAAACGAAATTTATGACACAATTTGACTGAAAGAATGGATCAGTTGGTAGGACACATATGGAATTGTTAATTTGGTAATGGAAGTGGGGAGAAGGGGGGAGATAAAATTGCAGAAGGAGACCTAGGCTTGAAACTATTATACACATTCAAATGGATGTATGTTGCAGTAGTTGTGCAGAGATGTAAATGCTTGCACAGGATACTCTAGAATGGAGAGCTGCATCAGACCTGTCTCCAGACTGCAGAGCACACCAATAACAAAACAAACACTTACTTGTTTACATATGCTATTATCTCCAGTATGTGTTCCCTATTTTATGCTCATAAAATAGAAAGAAGCTTCCACATGGGAAAAATATATTAAAAACAAAGATTCCAAGACTTACCAAGCGGGAAAGCGCCGGTAGATAGGCACAATAAATAACACACACACACACACACACACACACACACACACACACACACACACAGAGAATTTCTACACACACACACACACACACACACACACACACACACACACACACACAGAATTTCTAGCTTTCGCGACTGACGGTTGTTTCTTCAGGAAAGAGGGGAGGAGAGGGAAAGACGAAAGGATGTGGGTTTTAAGGGAGAGGGTAAGGAGTCATTCCAATCCCGGGAGCGGAAAGACTTACCTTAGGGGGAAAAAAGGACAGGTGTACACTCGCGCGCACACACACACACACATATCCATCCGCACATACACAGACACAAGCAGACGTTTCATATGTCTGCTTGTGTTTGTGTATGTGCGGATGGATATATGTGTGTGTGTGTGTGTGTGTGTGTGTGTGTGTGTGTGTGTGTGTGTGTGTGTGCGCGCGCGCGAGTGTACACCTGTCCTTTTTTCCCCCTAAGGTAAGTCTTTCCGCTCCAGGGATTGGAATGACTCCTTACCCTCTCCCTTAAAACCCACATCCTTTCGTCTTTCCCGCTTTCCTGAAGAAGCAACCGTCAGTTGCGAAAGCTAGAAATTCTATGTGTGTGTGTGTGTTTGTGTGTTTTATTTATTGTGCCTATCTACCAGCTATTTTATACTCATTTAGAAAGTGGGTCGTCTATACTGTATTGTATGAGCTACACAGTGTCACCTTCTGTACCTAAATGAAGATTCCTTGGCAGTTACTTTTAATCTTTGCTTTTATTTTTGTTCTCAATGTTTAACTTTTTTTTTCATTACTTGTTCCACTATAGCGACCTTTTCTAAGTGCTCCAGAGATCCATTGATTTTATTTTTGTTCTTTTCGCTGCTGAAATACTCACAAATTATTTTCTTAAAAATTATTTTAATGAGAGCTTTTTGTAGTAGATTTGTAGTATTTTCGAACAGTATTTTTATTGTGTGTCGTTCTTTGATCCATTTTAAAACCTTTATCACAGAAGAATATTGATCATACATCTGCATCAATATTTCACCATTATTTATACGCCTAGATGTATTATTTTACAAATGCACTTGATCTAATTACTTCAAAAATAAAACAATGGAAAATCCAGGCTGGAATAAAGACAATATTATTAACAGGACAGATTGATATTCACCATATAGCGGAGATGATGAGCCGTAGACAGGCCCAACAGAAGAGACTGCTAAACAAGCAAGCTTATGGCCAAAAGTTCTTTTTCTGAAGTAGCCACCCCACATACACACACAAAATTTCACAGACTGCCCTCGGCAACCAGAGACGATGCTCTCTCTCTCTCTCTCTCTCTCTCTCTCTCTCTCTCTCTCTCTTTAATTATGATTTCAGGACACAAAACTGCTACCGTCGTAAGTGCCCATCCTGTGGCTTAGTGAAGGATAAAAACAAAAATTTGAATCGGCAGCAATGAGAGCAAAACTCAAGAAAGGGGAAACTAAAACAGAAGGAAATTATAGAAAATTGCTATTGAAGGGGGATTGTTTCCCTGAAAAGAGTATCAAATGACCGATGTCATCTCACTAACACTGATAAACTCAAGGACACTATCGGCTGAGTGTATGTCATCTGCTAAAAGGGAAGATATATCAGGCGACAGCTGTAAATTGGCACTTAGTGGATTAAAACAGGGGCACTGAAGTAACAGGTGTCTCACTGTCCATGGTTGAGAGCAGTGGGGACAAAGCGGGGGAGGATCGCCACTTAAAAGATGTCAATGGCTAAAAAGACAGTGCCCAATCCGGATTCTGGTTAAAATTACCTCCTCCTGATGATGGGGCCAGGAGGAAGAGGTCTGAGCACAGGGAAGAGATTTTATGTCCCGTAATTGATTATCAGGAAGTGATGATCAATGTGTGTACCATAAAAGAGCAACACAACGACATAAAACACTCTGTAAATTGGCAAAGGGAACCATGAGAACAGCTGGCCACAGAAAAGAGACTGCAGCCTTTGCCGCTACATCGGCTGCCTCATTTCCGCAGATACCAACATGCCCTGGAATCCAGAGGAATGCCACAGAGATGTCTCTCCATGTGAAGCATGAGGAGGCAGTCCTGAATCCGGTGGACCAGAGGGTGGATGAGATGAAGAGCTCGGAGGTTGAGAAGAGAGCTGAGCAAAACCGAGCATATAATATACTGTATCCGCTTATGGCGACGGATGTACTGGACAGCCTGGAGAACAGTGTAAATCTCCGCAGTAAAAATTGAACACTGGTCCGGATGCTGAAACTAATATGGGTGTCGCCAACAATATAGGCACTCCCAACACCAAAGGTGGTCTTTGAGCCATCAGTTAAATAAATGTGGCATCCTCCATCTGTGCGCAAAGAGCAGCAACTGCCCGACGACTAACTATGGGGGCGGTTACTATCCTTGGTCCTTGGGAAGTTGACCAAGGTGACGGAGAAGGCAGGTCCAGGGGCAAAGTCAAGGTGGCACCATACCCTCATCTGTCAAGAAAGTTTTAGGAAATTGGAAGGAAAGGGAATGTAGTAGTTGACAGAAGCAGACTCCCGGTGGTAGTGGAGAGTAAGGCCGGCATGCATTCCCTAAATCCAAGGAGGTGTCAAAAAAAAAAAAGGAGAGGGTCGGATGAACAGACATGGAAACATACGACTAGTGCAACGCCTCAAAAGGACAGCTCACCTATTGGACAGCAGAGGTTCAGCAGTCTCAGCGTAAAGGCACTCCACGGAGCTGGTATAAATATTCCAGGTGCTAAACACAATCCACAGTGGTGGACAGTGTCTACCTGCCAAATAGATGGCCATGTAGAGGAGTAAACAATGCTTCCATACTCCAAATTCAACCGCACTAAGGCACAATATAGGTGGAGGAAGACCACTCTGTCTGTTGCCCAGGAGGTACCACTCAGATCACAGAGGCTGTTGAGGGATTGCAGACAGCGAGCCGAAAGACATGAAATGTGTAAAGACCAGTACAGTTTCCTGTCAAACTTAAGTCCCAATAATTTGGCGACATTCGCGAACATTAGGTCAACAGGGCCTAGATGTAGGGAATCCAGATAAAACTCCACATGACGCCAGAAACTTACACAAATTGTCGTAATGGGAGAAAATCTACAACTGGTTTCAATGCTCCATGAGTGGAGGCAATTGAGGCATCCTTGAAGACGTCGTTCAAAAAGACTGGTCCGATGAGACCTGCAGTAGATTGTAAAATCATCAACAAAGAGGAAGCCCGAGACATCGGGAAGGAGACAATCCATAATTGGATTTACGGCGATGGCAAACAGTAGAACAGTTAGCACGGAGCCCTGGGGCACGCCATTTTCTTGAGAGAATGTACGAGATAGAGCAATGTTCACCTGCACCCTAAATGTCATAAATTCACGGATGAAAAGGGATAGCCGAACCTCAAAATTCTCCAAGAGAACAGTGTGCAGAGAATGCCTGTCCTCCAACAGGTACTGTATGCTCTCTCCAGATCGAAAAATATTGCTACAGTTTGGCGTTTCCTGAGAAAATTGTTCGTGATATAAGTGAAGAGAGCAACAAGATGGTCAACTGCAGAATGATGCTTTCGGAAACTGCTTTGGGCGAAAAGATTTCGAGACTCCAGCCACCAGCCTAAACAGCAATTTGCCATACGCTCCAGAACCTCACATACACTACATGTGAGAGAAATTAAGTGATACCATGAGGGGAGATATTTGTCCTTTCCAGGTCTCAGAATAGGATTGACAATAGCTTCCCACCATCTTCTGGGAAAGGTACTGTCGGTCCAAACTCGATTATAAAGGCGAAGGAGGTAACGCAGACTACGGTATGATAAATGCAGCAACATTTGGATGTGGATGGCATCTGTCTTGGGGCAGAAGAGTAAGAGGAAGAGAGAGTGTGTTGGAGTTCCAGGACAGAAAAAATCATATTACAGCTTTCGTGATTTTGAGAGGAAATAGCAAGAGGTCGCACTTCTGCTGCTCATTTATTTAGGAGAAAGGCTGGTAGATAATTTGAAGAGCTTGTAATCTCGCAAAGTGTTGACTCTACTAGTCAGAAATTGCGCCTTGGTCTACTAGGTCTCTGGTCACATAATGCATCATGGCACGCCTCATTCCACCAAGGAACTGGGGGGGGGGGGGGGGGGGGGGGGGGGGGGGGGGGCAAAGGGGAGGTACAAGGTATTAAAAGTTGCGCAGCAGTAAGAATAGCTTCCGTAACATGAGGAACCTGGTTGTTGATGCTACGAAATTGACGGTCATCAAATGTTGCTGGGGACGAGAAAAGTGTCCAATTGGCTTGGGAAAACTTCCAGCATCTTAGGTGCACAGATGGCAGTTGTAGCTGTAATCGAAGGACACATGGGAAGTGGTCACTCGAGTACGTATCAGCAAGAGCGAACCATTCACAGTGCCGAGCTAGCTGAACTGTACCAATCTAAAGGTCCAAATGAGAGTAGGTTTACATGGAAGCACACAAAAATGTAGGTTCCCCAGTGTTGAGGCAATCAAGATCCACTTGGTGGAAGAGGTCAATAAATAGTGAGCCTACCAGACAAGGAAGTGGTGATCACCAAAGCGGGTGATGGGCATTTAAGTCCCCAACCAGCAAATAAGGGGGTGGGAGCTGACCTAGGAGATGAAGGAGATCAGCCCTTGCCATTAGTGTGGATGATGGAATGTATATGGTACAAAGAGAGAAGGTGTATCCAGAAAAGAAAAGACGTACAGTGATAGCTTGGAAGGAACTGTGTAAGGGGAATGGGTGATATCATGGAGAAAAATCGTAAGTGCCCCATGGGTCGGAATGCCATCAGCAGAGGGGAGATCAAACCGGACTGAGTGGAAATGAGGGAAGACAAACCGATCATGGGGACGTAACTTGGTTTCTGAAGACAGAAGACGACCGGGGAGTAGGATCGCAAGAGGATTGACAATTCATCCCAATTAGAGCGAATTCTGTGGATATTCCAATGGCTAACTGGCATAGGGTGAACAGAAAAGGGAAATATCTCACCACGGTTGCTGTCAACTCAACGACCACTGAGAGCCAGCAGCCGATGGCGTGAAACAGCATTCAGCCAGAGGCAGAAGATCCTGATCCATAGGTTGTTCGGGGGCAGATCCTGGTTGTTTGGCCGCCAGCGGTGCATCTCGTCGACATGGAAGATGGCTGAGGGCAGCTACTGCTGGGTGATGCTGTAGAAGAAACACACTGTGGTGAAGAAGGAAGGGAACTTTGTTTCTCATGAACCTTATTGGAAGCAGGATGTTGAGATGGGGGAAGAGTCAATGGTTGTTAGGTATGGGTACATAAAAAATTTTCATGAGTAGGCTCTTTTTTGGAAGTCCAGGCATCCAATTTTGAGGTCGATGATTTAGCAGGAGCCAATGAAGGTTGAGCCTTAACTGGAGCGGGTGATAGTGGGAAGGTTGAACAGGCAATCTTTGAGCTGGCCGATCTGACGACCATGGCACTAAAGGTGAGATCCCAAGTCTGTGTGGCTACCTCCTTAGTAGATTGAGGAGAGGCAAGGACAGTGTCATATCTACCTATTGAGAGCAAAGTGGGCTTTCTACTGGCGAATAATTTACACCTTTTCCTTCACTCGGATTTCCTGAATAATTCATTCATCTTTAAAAATAGGGCAATCTCTAGAGGAAGCAGCGTGATCGCCCATACAGTTGATGCAACGAGGGGATGGACGTGGAAGACCACCCTCATGGGCATCCCAGCCACAGGGAACACTTTTGGCCATACTGGAACAGGACTGGCTAGTATGATTAAACTGCTGACACCAATAGCAACGCATAGGGTTGGGGATGTAAGGGTGAACTGAAATTATCTCATATTCCGCTTTAATGTACTATGGAAGCTGAACTGTATCAAACACCAAGAAGAAAGTGCCAGTCAGTACCACTTCTTTTTCACAACCCTTTTCATGACACTATGTGTAGCCATTATGCCCTGATCAGACAGGTAATTTTGAATGTCCTCATTGGATAATCCAGCAAGTAATCTTGATAAACCACCCCGTGCGATGAATTTAAAGTAGGGTTCTCTTCCATGCAGATGAGGAAAGGAAGGTGTGTGGCAGTGTAGTTCAAAGTAATTTATGTGCCTGGAGGGCAATGTCTGTTTCTAGCAAGAAGTTGTCATTTCGTAACCGGGAACAAGACTTTACAGGACTTGCAATTCTGTCGACACCTTTCTGAATAATGAAAGGGTTAACTGTGGGAGAAGTCTTGACCTTCGTCAGACCGAGAAACAACTAGGAACTTTGGCACTGATGGAAGAATTATTCATGGCTGAGATTCAACTAGCTTCCTCTTGTGGGCAGAAGTTGTAGAAGTAGGAGGAAACCATTACAAAAGTATCCCCCGTGATTACCGGCCTCTCTGATGGCGCACTTCCTCCTAGTGGGGGCCCACAGTGAGGGCACTCCCACCTTAGGCAACTGTCCACACCTGAGGTCATATGTCCCGAGAAATTGACAGAAGGACCAATCGGCATGTTCGGAAGGTACCAGTTCGAGTAATCACCCTTCCCTGGGCCTGGCCTTAACCGGGAGGCACATGTGTCCAACTTGTCTACCCGGGACAGGGAATTAAGCATTACCCCGTCACCAACTACGCGTGGATTGGCCTTCAGACAAGGACAGGTAGGAAAAAAAGAGAAACGGAGGAACAAAGAAAAGGAAAGAAGAGAAGAATTCTCATATGCCATAATGGAGAAGAAGGTACAGAGAAAAATCAAGGAAAAGGGAAGCCCAAAATAAGGACAGAGACTTTCCATTATAGAGATAAAAGGAGAGAAACCACATCTTACATTCACAAGCTTCTGTCTCTGGACATAGGCACAAAACATACTCCCAAAGGGATGGAAAAGGGGAAGGGAGGGGCAGAGGGGGGGGGGGGGGGGGGAGAGGAGCAGGAGGGTAGGAGCAGGGGGGAGCAGGGAGGAGCAGGGGGGGGAGGGAGCAGGGGCGAGCAAGGGGAGGGGGGGGGGGGGGGGAAGGAGCATTGGGGACAAGCAGGGATGTGGAAAGGGAAGTTATGAAGCCCGGAAAGTAAGAAGAGCTGTACTAGCTCGGGGTCCCATGCTCGCCAGCACGTATCCACAAAAGAGTTGTGGACCCCCTGGGAGGGATGGTCTTCTAATGTTTTTTTGTGACAAGAGTTTGTGAAGTTGGATTGCAACATTCTCACTTCTTTTACACAAATAGACTTACTTGGTATGCTTGGTTGGTTGGTTGGTTTTTTTCCACAAACAAGAAAACTCACGAGGAATAAAAACAAGCAACGGGGGTAACAAGGGATGACACAGAACAAGAAAGACACAGGCAAAGACCAGAAAACAAGGAATTAAAAGCATACAGAGCTGTACAGTGGTTGGCCGACCATGGAAACAAAAAAGGAAAAGCCAACCAGTATGGGACACATTAAAAACCCAAATCTAAAACCGTAGGCCAAAGGCCAGATGCAACACACAAAAGGGGCAAACCCTGAGATTGAGCAATAAAAGCCGCCTGCTCGAATAAAACTCACAACTAAGCCAGCCATTGCAGTGTCATCCATTAAAAGAGCAGGGAGAGTATCAGCAAGCGCAAATGTCTGTCTGCCAGTTAAAAGCGGACAGTCCAACAAGGTGTGGACCACTGTCAACACTGACCGGCAGCGACATAGAGGTGGGTTCTTGTGGCGAAATAAATGACCGTGCACCAGCGAGGTGTAGCCAATGCATAGCCGGCAGAGAACAACTCAGTCCTTGCGAGAGGCTCGCAAGGAGGAGCGCCACACACCTGTAGTCTCCTTGATGACCCGAAGTTTGTTGGGGGAAGACAGGGTGTACCATTCATCACCCCAAGCACCAAGGACTTTTTGCCGCAATACTGACTGGAGATCACATTCCGAAAGGCCAATCTCCAGGGCCGGTGCACTGTGCCTATTTGGCCAGTGCTTCAACACATTCATTCCCCGGGATGCTGACATGACCTGGGGTCCACACAAAAACCACGGAGCGGCCTCAATGGGCAAGAGTATGGATGGATTCCTGGATAGCCATCACCAGACGAGAGCCCCAGTGAGAAGAGACCAGACACGAACAGAAAAATGACGCCCTGACCGGGGCCGTCGATCCAGAAGATGGGCGACCAGTTGGGGGACAGGAGACGGTAATTGGGATGCCCGGGCAAGCTACAAACGTATGCAGCATAAGCGGCCAGAAGTCGTTGGTGCAGGATTCACAACGAAGAGACACCAGCCTCCACAAGTAGGCTGTTAACAGGGCCTGTGCGGAAAGCTCCAGTGGCAAGTCGGATCCCGCCCTGAAGGATGGGGTCAAGCAACCGCAACGCTGAGGGTGATGCTGAATCATAAGCCAGGCTCCCATAATCGAGATGGGACTGAATCAATGCGTAATACAGTCAGAGAAGGGTAGATCGATCGGCACCCCAGGTTGTGTGACTCAAGCAACGAAGAACGTTAATATGGCGCCAGCACGTTGGTTTAAGCTGCTGAATATGAGGGAGTCAAGTCAACCGGGCATCAAAAAGCAAGCCCAAAACCTGATACATCTGCACCTTACTTGGTATGCACAGCTGATCTTCTCTCGATAGCCGGCTGCATCAGTCTCCAAAAACTTCTTCTCCAAATAATGATGCTAGTTAAAGGAATCTCTCTCTCTCTCTCTCTCTCTCTCTCCCCCTAACACCCCCCCCCCCTCCCTCTCTCTATTCGTGAAATAAGTAGGTACTCAAAGAATACTTTTAGTTCACTGTCGGTATATTTCAACTTCCATAAAGAACAAAATTATCATTTCTCACATAAACATTAGACTTCTTGTAAGTCACCCATGTCGTCTCACATTAGACACAAATTAAGATTTATTTATCATATAGTTAATTCAACCACCACGGAAATCATGAACAAGTCTTGCCTCTAGCACGTCTGTCTTAAAAGCTACTAAAAATCTTTTTTTCAACTCAACTGTTTTTTTCGTCAGTACAATAGTCAAAGTTATAAAACAGCACTGAATAACACAGAAATTCCTTGGGACTGCCGAGTTCTTTCATTACAACTTCCTTGTACTTGTCGGTGCTGTTCGACTGCCGTGTCTAGTCTCCTCACTATTCACTTCAGACCTGAACACACAGACAGGTGACACACAGTAGATAGGCACTCTCACACTTATATTTAAAATATCGTGTATTCAAGACGTTAGAAGGCAAAGTGGTTCTAGAATTTACGCGTAAATTCGCGAAACACTACAGTCTCGTGTGTGTGTGTGTGTGTGTGTGTGTGTGTGTGTGTGTGTGTGTGTGTGTGTGTGTGTGTGTGTACTTCAGAGGAAGGCATTTTGGCCCTAGCTTCCTTGTTTAGCAATCTCTTTGTTGTGCCTGTTTGCGGCTCAACATCTCCACATATGGTGAGCAACAACCTGGCATCTTCATAATACTATAATTAATTCAAAAATAATTTATCTAGGGTGGACGAAGATGATGAACAGCACTAATAAAGTGGCGACACTGCGAGATCAATAGTCAGGACAATTTGAAACTTTCTTTTATAGAACTGAGTATGCCACTAGCCATTGCAAATTCCATATCCTGGCATGAACAATGGAAATATTAGGAGACAAAACATTGGGCTTATATAAAGCTATCAACTGCGTTAACCAATGTACTAAGTGGCTGATACAGTATTCTCCCCCAAAAATATGACTGAAAATCTGTGAGTTAATCATATCTATTATATACGTGTGTGTGGGGGGGAGGGGGGGGGGAGGCATCACACACACACACACACACACACACACACACACACACACACACACAACACACACACACTTTTTTCATGTTAGGTGCATTGTGCTGCCACCTACTGCCAGGCACTCCATATCAGTGACCTCAGTAGCCATTCGACATTGCGAGAGAGCAGAATGTTTCTGATGTGATAATGAAGTGGAAAAATGAAGGGACACGTACAGTACAAAAATGTACAGGGTGATCTTGTCTGTTGACTGACAGACCACCGACAGCTGAAGAGGGTTGTAATGTATAATAGGCAGACGTCTATCCAGACCATCACACAAAAATCCCCAACTGCATCGTGATCCACTGCACGTACTATGACAGTAAGGGTGAAGTTGAGAAAACTTGGATTTCATTGTCGAGCGGCTGCTCATAAGCTGGTAAATGCCAAACGATGCCCCGCTTGGTGTAAGGAGCATAAACACCGAATGACTGAACAGTGGAAAAACATTGTGTGGAGTGATGAATCACGGTACACAATGTGGTGATCCGATGGGAGGGTGAGGGTATGGCGAATGCCTGGTGAAAGTCATCTGCCAGCATGTGTCGTGCCAACAGGTAAAATTCGGAAGCAGTGGTGTCGTCATGTTTTTCACAGAGGAATCTCACTATCACAGCCCAGACCTACACTGATGTTTTAAGCACCTTCTTGCTTCCTGCTCTTGAAGAGCAATTCGGAGATGATTATTGCCTCTTTCAGCACAATCGAGCATCTGTTCATAATGCACAGCCTGTGGCGGAGTGGTTATACGACAACAAATCCCTGTAATGGACTGGTCCGCACAGAGTCCTGACCTGAATCCTACAGAACACCTTTGGGATGTTTTGGAATGCTGACTTTGTGCCAGGCCTCACCAACCGACATCAATACCTCTCCCCAGTGCAGCACTTCATGAAGAATGGGCTGCCATTCCCCAAGAAACCTTCCATTACCTGATTGAACATATGCCTGCAAGACTGGAAGCTGTCATCAAGGCTAAGGGTGGGCCAACACCATATTGAATCCCAGCATTACCGATGGAGGGTGCCAAGAACTTTTAAGTCATTTTCAGCCAGGTATCTGGATACTTTCAATCACATAGTGTATAAACTACCATGACAGGGAGGGGGAGCAGGGAGATCAGTGGGGAGCGAGTTAGAATATATCAGTAGTGAACTATTTATTTGCTTGTTTGTCAGCAGTAAAATTCTAGGATAAAGTTACTGAAATATGCAAAATAAAAATTAAGTCTACTTACGGCAATCATTCTTTGATTTCACTGTTTTCAAGACTTCAATATCATCATCTTTCTTTACATCTGCTGAAGAATTATTGGCATCAGATGATATACCCTGTACAGGTTTTTGTTTCAGTTTTGGCCTAGAAATGGCTTTAGGGATTGGAGAAGCTGGAACCCAATCATTCTCCTCATCTGATACAACAATGCACTAGAAAGAAGCAGTGAAATTCATAACAAGTTTTCTACTCACATATCTTAAAGAAGCAGTCAGTCACAGCTAATAACAATCACTTGTCTACCCGCTACATCCAATTCTCAAACAACATACCACACAAAATATTAAGACTTCATATACTCACTGTGACTTATATCTTGTAAAATACTAATGTTCTGTTAACAACAATGACAGTCACATAAATCTACATACACAACATAAATGCCACACTTCTGAGATTAAAAAAGGTGGGAATGTAGTACATATGGGGAGACGACAGATTTTTAACACAAAAATCTGAAATGAGATAAAGAAAAATATGTTGTACAGACCTCATCATCATCATCCTGAGAGGAAATGTTTTCTTTGCTTGCTTTTCTTGCTGACATTTCAGCACCTCTACCCCGTATAAGGGACAGCTCATTCTACATAACATGCACAGAAAATTGAGAAAATCAGCACAGGTCATGTAGAAAGGTTACTTATAGAGTAAAATAAAATAATATTCTTTTCTTTCTCTTAGTTAAAATCATTACAATTTCTGCATGATAAGTAGGATGTTTGTCTTTAAATTGTCATTCAGTGAAAAAAAAAAAAAAAAAAGCAATAATGAAATGTGAAACTATCAGATACAATGAAATCAAGTACATAGCTACAATGAACTTTAGAAACTCTTGGTAAAACAATGAGTGAAGAAATTGTTGCAAGTCACTGAGCAAAAATTTGATTACCTGCAAAGTCCTGCTAGCTCTCTTCATCCTTACTTCAGCCGGAACCAGGAAATCTAGGCAGAAGAAGTAAAAATCACGACTTCTCCAAATGTTGCAAAAATTTTTCCATCATAAATAATAATAGTACTGACACCATACTACCCCACATTGCTAAAGGGGTACTGATAAATCTTTAGCTTTGTAAAGACAGAGCTGAATGGAAATTATGCCACACTTGTAACTTCCCATCAACTAAAATACATTATCTAACATCGGTAAAAGAATGAATACCAACACAGGAATGACGTCACCAATTTTTAACACGTACAAGTTGAAACACAGATGTAAATCATAGCACGAGTCGCAAAAACAATAGAGACAAGTCCTTTTGAAATAAACACTCTTATCATGTCTCTTCTGGAGTGAGTGTATTATTTATCTTGTCACACATAAACAAACAATGGAAATTCCAGCATAGCAGAACAACAATATTATGAAACGGGTAGAATGACTCAGCACGCAGAGGAGATGTCTAGTCACCGACAGTCAGTCAGTCTCTCTCTCTCTCTCTCTCTCTCTCTCTCTCTCTCTCTCTCTCTCTCTCACACACACACACACACACACACACACACACACACACACACACACACACACACACAAACCACTGTCTCCAGCTGCTGTGGCCAGATTGCAGACTGTGACTGCATCCAATCTTGCATGGACGGTGAGGGGGGGGGGGGGGGTGAGGGAGGTAAGGAAGCAGTATATGGTGTGAAGGGGGGGGGGGGGGGCAGAATATCAGGGGATGGCAAAGAGCTGATTGTGGGATCATGGGGAGACATGCTGCAGACAGGGTAGAACTGGTAGGTGCAGTCGGGAAGTTTGGCACTAAGGGTGGAAGGGGGGCAGGGGGAGCTACGAAAAGGAGAGAACTACAAAAGAGGGAAAAGACTGTATGTGTTGGCAGAATAAGAGGCTCTGTTGTGCTAAAATGTGACCAAAGGAGTGGACAGGTAGGTGAAGGATAGGGACTAGCGAAGATTGAGAGCAGGGGGGGGTAACAGGAATATAGGACATATTGCAGGGAGGGTTCCCAACTGTACAGTTCAGAAAAGTTCATGTTGCTACACAGGATTCAGATGGCACATGCTGTGAAGCGGTCATTGAAGTGACACACATCATGTTGGGCAGCACGCTCAGCAACCCAGTGGTCCAGCTGAAGAGGCCACATTTTGGCAATGGCCATTCATGTGGATAGACCAGTTGTTAGTTGTCATGCCCACTTAAAAGCAGAACAGTAGTTGTAGGTTAGATTGTCCATCACATGACTCCTTTCACAGATCACCCTGCCTCTGTTAGGGTAGGAGATGTCAGTAATAGAACAGGATTAGGTGGTAGTGGGAGGGCTTGCTTCTAGGTTTATTTCAGGGATATGAGCTATGAGGCAAGAGGTTGGGAAGAGACTCTAATAGGGCCTTGGCAGCACTACCTGTGAAAGCAGCCTTGTGCTCTACAAACTAAGCTGCAGCAACTGTGCTCCTTTCTAAGTGGGCATCACAACTAACAACCTGTCTGTTCACATGAATGGTCATCGTTGAACTATGGCCAAGAGAGCTGAACCACCCTTTCCTGCCCTCCCCTCCTCTCTCACTTCTCCCCTGCCCTCTGTCTAACATCCCCACTGCAAATAGCTGCCCTACCCTCTCTCCACTATGCACTCACCAGCACTTCAGTGCAGCTCAAAGGCACAGACGTAAATTTTCATAAGCATAGGTTCTGGGTGCAACTCAAGGATTAAGTCATCTAAGAGTCTAAGTAGAAGACACTGCACAAAAGAAAAGCAGAAGTGTCTTACACGGAGCATTTTTATCACCCACCTTCATGGTATAAGCAATTACAAAACAGGTGTTCTGTGTTTGGTCTGTACATTCTACTACAGTACAATGTCAACCACTGAAGTCTCCTTAGTATTTACTGGCTTCCCATTAGCTACTTACTATTTAAATTCTTGTATTGTAGAAGGGACAAACATTTGTCCCACAGACAAATACTGATATCTGCTGCTTAGTTATTTACTATCTGCCGTCTGAGCAGTCTATATATTTCCTCTTTTTCAAGTCGAGCCACAGCGGCCGCAGAGTATGGTCGTGAGTGTGTGAGTGTGTGAGTGTGTGTGTGTGAGAGAGAGAGAGAGAGAGAGAGAGAGAGAGAGAGATTTTATATTTCTGAAGACAACTTTTCAGCAGAAAGCTTGAATGTTTGGCAGTGTTTTCATTGTCATTGTCTGTGACTCAGTGCTTTCTCTATGTGGTGGGTAGTAATCTATCCTTTTCATGTTGTTAAAATTATAAAGATCTCGACTGCATAATGAAATCAAAGGATACAGATGCAAAATACACTGAGACACTGTTGGTGTACTATAGTCTAGTATGTAAAATACTGATCAGCAAACAGTATCTAAATGGTAATTAATACGGGGCTGTTAAAGCTGCAAAAGATCCAGTAGCCATTGGCATATCACAAAAACTTAAACAAGTCAACAACAATGCATATGATTATGGAGGATAAGTTGAAAGTGGATCTGACTATAGCATAAATTGCAAATGTGATGGGACTGCTAGTCTAGCAGCCAGCATGAAATGAATTTTCTTGATCACAGAGAAAATTTGAAATGCATTCAAACATTCAGTTAGTCCTTAATTGTGTTCTGTAGATCCCATCAAGGAGGAGAGCTTTCACGAATGTGGATTAGTCAAGGTATACATTAACAAAAGTCAAGCAGTTCACAAAAGCTATCTCAATAACATGTTAACAATACATTATCACACTATTGCTTGATGCTATTCATGCTTATGCCAGCTTAATTTAATCAAGTACATTACAACAAAAAAATCTCTACTTTGAATAAAACTGCTTCCTCCTCATTTATACTACATAGCTGTTGTTTAGTTGCTATTGGTGGTTTAATATTTACTGATTAGAGCAGTACTTTTCAAAGTTAATTTTTACCTACAGTGCTAAATTCTGTGTCCTATTTATAGTACCTTACTACTTGTCATGCAGCTTTACAATGAACACAGCTACTTGTCATGCCATTAACAGATACTTTCAATCCTTAAACTAGATATTTAGTAAATTTCTACATTGTGGCTTATGAATTAGTGGGGTAGGACGTCAAACGGGCTGACTTGGAGCAGGAGAGGCATCACAGGACATTTTAATTTCCAGTGTCTATACTTTTACAAATAAATTCATAAAACTTTGTCAGCATCACCAGGAAGGATTCAGGATTCACACTCATTGGGGTGGAAGTTCGAAGACATAACATATGTAAAAAAAATTACTTTCTTATGTTTTCGAACTTCCACTGCTATGAGTGTGAATTCTGAATCCTTCCTGGTCATGCTGACAAAGTTTTATGAATTTATTTGTATAAGTATAGACAGTGGTATACATTTGTACAGGTGACTAACTAATTTAAACAAATATGTATGCACAGATCACTCAAATTAAGGCACAAAAAATGATGTTCAGCAACAGTGCTAAGGTTGCTACTCATCTTAAAAAAAAGTAAACGTCATTTTGTATTTCAAGGTCAACTTACGGTCAGGTAAATATGATATTCATATTTATTTTATTTTCTTTTGAACTGTTTGGGGTTCCAAATTTCTCACTTTATTTTACATAGAAGGTTTTCGAACATCTGTGCATCCAAGTGCAAAAATCCACTATAAAGAGGCAATGTTTATATGAAAATTAATTTTGTGTCTTCTAATGTGACTTCGTACATAACAGTTCAGCGAACCATGGACCTTGCCGTTGGTGGGGAGGCTTGCGTGCCTCAGCGATACAGATACCCGTACCGTAGGTACAACCACAACGGAAGGGTATCTGTTGAGAGGCCAGACAAACGTGTGGGTCCTGAAGAGGGACAGCAGTCTTTTCAGTAGTTGCAAGGGCAACAGTATGGATAACACTGATCTGGCCTTGTAACAATAACCAAAATGCCTTGCTGTGCTGGTACTGCGAACGGCTGAAAGCAAGGGGAAACTCCGGCCGCAATTTTTCCCGAGAGCATGCAGCTTTACTGTATGATTAAATGATGATGGCATCCTCTTGAGTAAAATATTCCGGAGGTAAAATAGTCCCCCATTCGGATCTCCGGGTGAGGACTAGTCAAGAGGATATCGTTATCAGGAGAAAGAAAACTGGCGTTCTACAGATCGGAGCGTGGAATGTCAGATCCCTTAATCGGGCAGGTAAGTTAGAAAATTTAAAAAGGGAAATGGGTAGGTTAAAGTTAGATATAGTGGGAATTAGTGAAGTTCGGTGGCAGGAGGAACAAGACTTTTGGTCAGGCGAATACAGGGTTATAAACACAAAATCAAATAGGGGTAATGCAGGAGTAGGTTTAATAATGAATAGAAAAATAGGAATGCGGGTAAGCTACTACAAACAGCATAGTGAACGCATTATTGTGGCCAAGATAAATACGAAGCCCACACCTACTACAGTAGTACAAGTTTATATGCCAACTAGCTCTGCAAATGACGAAGAAATTGAAGAAATGTATGATGAAATAAAAGAAATTATTCAGATAGTGAAGGGAGATGAAAATTTAATAGTCATGGGTGACTGGAATTCGAGTGTAGGAAAAGGGAGAGAAGGAAATGTAGTAGGTGAATATGGATTTGGGGGAAGAAATGGAGGAGGAAGCCGCCTGATAGAATTTTGCTCACAGCATAACTTAATCATAGCTAACACTTGGTTTAAGAATCATGAAAGAAGGTTGTATACATGGAAGAACCCTGGAGATACTAAAAGGTATCAGATAGATTATATAATTGTAAGACAGAGATTTAGGAACCAGGTTTTAAACTGTAAGACATTTCCAGGGGCAGATGTGGACTCTGACCACAATCTATTGGTTATGAACTGTAGACTAAAACTGAAGAAACTGCAAAAAGGTGGGAATTTAAGGAAATTGGACCTGGATAAACTGAAAGAACCAGAGGTTGTACAGAGTTTCATGGAGAGCATAAGGGAACAATTGACAGGAATGGGGGAAAGAAATGCAGTAGAAGAAGAATGGGTAGCTTTGGCGGATGAAGTAGTGAAGGCAGCAGAGGATCAAGGAGGTAAAAAGAGGATAACAGAAGAAATATTGAATTTAACTGATGAAAGAAGAAGATATAAAAACGCAGTAAATGGAACAGGCAAAAAGGAATACAAACATCTCAAAAATGAGATCGACATGAAGTGCAAAATAGCTAAGCAGGGATGGCAACAGGACAAATGTAAGGATGTAGAGGCTTATCTCACTAGGGGTAAGATAGATATTGCCTACAGGAAAATTAAAGAGACCTTTGGAGATAAGAGAACCACTTGTATGAACGTCAAGAGCTCAGATGGAAACCCAGTTCTAAGCAAAGAAGGGAAAGCAGAAAGGTGGAAGGAGTATATAGAGGGTCTATACAAGGGCATTGTACTTGAGGACACTATTATGGAAATGGAAGAGGATGTAGATGAAGATTCTAAAGGTGGCAGGGGTAAAATACAGGGAGCGAAAGGCTATTTACAATTTGTACAGAAACCAGATGGCAGTTACAAGAGTCAAGGGACATGAAAAGGAAGCAGTGGTTGGGAAGGGAGTGAGAAAGGGTTGTAGCCTCTCCCCGATGTTATTCAATCTGTATATTGAGCAAGCAGTAAAGGAAACAAAAGAAAATTTCGGAGTAGATATTAAAATCCATGGAGAAGAAATAAAAACTTTGAGGTTTACGGATGACATTGTAAAGCAAAGGACTTGGAAGAGCAGTTGAACGGAATGGACAGTGTCTTGAAAGGATATAAGATGAACATCAACAAAAGCAAAACGACGACAATGGAATGTAGTCAAATTAAGTCGGGTGATGCTGAAGGAATTAGATTAGGAAATGAGACACTTAAAGTAGTAAAGGAGTTTTGCTATTTGGGGAGCAAAATAACTGATGATGGTCGAAGTAGAGAGGATATAAAATGTAGACTGGCAATGGCAAGGAAAGCGTCTCTGAAGAAGAGAAATTTGTTAACATCAAGTATAGATTTAAGTGTCAGGAAGTCATTTCTGAAAGTATTTGTATGGAGTGTAACCATGTATGGAAGTGAAACATGGACGATAAATAGTTTGGACAAGAAGAGAACAGAAGCTTTCGAAATGCGGTGCTACAGAAGAATGCTGAAGATTAGATGGGTAGATCCTATAACTAATGAGGAGG
Organism: Schistocerca gregaria; assembly: GCF_023897955.1. Taxonomy (NCBI): domain Eukaryota; kingdom Metazoa; phylum Arthropoda; class Insecta; order Orthoptera; family Acrididae; genus Schistocerca; species Schistocerca gregaria. The sequence goes on from NC_064924.1 coordinate 243,471,970, forward strand.
TATTAAATAAGATTGGGGAGAAGAGAAGTTTGTGGCACAACTTGACCAGAAGAAGGGATCGGTTGATAGTACATGTTCTGAGGCATCAAGGGATCATCAATTTAGTATTGGAGGCAGCGTGGAGGGTAAAAATCATAGAGGGAGACCAAGAGATGAATACACTAAGCAGATTCAGAAGGATGTAGGCTGCAGTAGGCACAGGGAGATGAAGAAGCTTGCACAGGATAGAGTAGCATGGAGAACTGCATCAAACCAGTCTCAGGACAGAAGACCACAACAACAACAACAACAACAACAACAACAGCAAGGAGTGAAGATATGCAAAATAAGCCTTGTCTCAATAATTTGCCATTATTGTTTGTTTTAAATTGCATAACATGAGTCTTTGTGAGATTTAAGATAAACTGCTATCTGCGAACCACTTACAGAAGTCTTCGGATATCATCTGAGCTGTATCTTTGATGACTGAGATCCTTGATAAGTGCACCTGAATCAGCAGTTAACATTATAGTTTTCCAATTACCCTTTAAAGTTACTGGAATATCTTTTATGTAAGTTAAGAGTAAGAGTTGGCCCAGAACCCACGCATCAAAACCTCAACACAAAGACTATTTAAAGTGGACAGATTTTTTAACATAAGGGAATTAAAAATGACGTTACAAAGAGCTTGACAGAACTGAAAAGGTAGCTTGGTCCTCTGTACGAACAGAGTAGCCACCACTGTGCTAACTCAAACAGCCCAAGGAACAGACTTTTTATGGCACAGTGCAGAGAAAGCCACAACTTGTGTGCTTGTCCCATGAAAGCATTTAACAATTTGGTGACTTGAAATTTGATGGCAAATGGGACCAAATGGGTACATTCATGAAACTGTTGAACAACTGATAAACACTGCATATCACAGCAACAGTACTGACAATGGCACAGCAATCCTCCATGATCATGGATTCTTCTATAATGTGCACCAAGCTTGATGCCTCGTAAGTTCAGGTTTTATTACAAGTGAACACACTGAACTATTTTTAACTGCTACTGACAAAGTCAAGCAGAAGATGATGCTTTCCTGCAATTTAGCAGTTCAACTGCTTTTGACCTTACACTACACTGGGGAATTCGCTCACAATGATTTATCAGGGCAGGGTGGTGGTGGTGGTGGTGGGAGGGGTTTGTGTGAATGTTGCTCACATGCTTAAGCAATGTTGTTTTATGAAACTTGTTCTTTTGTGCAGCAGAATGACATTGGAATAGAGGACTGTCTTGCAATTCTGGATTAGGAACTAGGATTACAGCAATAAAATCAAAAAAACTTAATGCTTGGGAGGAACTACACAAAAATAAAAACTTATTTTATCAAAAGACAACATGGACATTCAAGACTTGTTAGCACTGGATGAATACAACACTCCTGTTGATGTCTTAAGTATCTGTATTTTATTTATACTAACACTGTAAAAAGGAACAGTTTGTCATCGTAATCTATATCATAACTATTTCCTTTAAGGACACAACTCTTGCAACCAAGATTCATCTGTGTGGTTAAATTTCATGACCATCAAGTAAACTGTTTACACATCTAGCATTTCAGCATATCAATCATTTGACTCAACCACTGTGGTTAGGAGCAGCTTAGAGGCTTCAAACCACACAAAATTAACAAATCACTGTCTTTTGACAGTATGATACTGGGAACTACTTTCTGGGATTTGAATGGGAAGATAATTGGTGGCTTAAACTTAATGATCACCAAATTTGGTGCCAATGTCCTAGTCTAAATTCCAGTGAAGGTATGCAACACTGTTGATGGTGTTCTCTCCATCGTGAAAGCAAGTTAAAATTGACTTATGCTATATGTTATTCAAGAGGAGTGGGCTATGTGCTGTCAGTGGGTTTCACTCCACTCTTTCCCTTTTCTGATCATCAGGCAATGCAAAAATGAAAACACAGTAAGCACACTCCAATAACAGTCATCTGCACTTAACAGATGCCCTTGAGAAAAAGCAATCACACTACAAACCATTTATGATTTAGTGGCTAAACCTATCCCTCAGGATGTCCCAGCCAATAGTGCCATCAGACACACACTCTCTCACTGCAAACTTAACAGCACTTTGCAATGGGATGACTACAATCTCCATCTCTTAACTGCCAGAGCAATGACACATGAGGCACCAAGTTCCAGGAGGAAGTAGTGGATACTATATTAAATATTATCACACTAATTTAGATGCACACAGAACCTACCGAATTCTGTCTGACAAAGAAGCAACAGAGCCTAAAATCAGATATCACTCACTTGTATCTGGTGTATTTCAGCCTTTGGAGATGGTTTGCTGAAACTCTGGGTTCAATGTCTTGTTATTGGTACACAATAATACTAGTTATAATATGAAATTCTTACCTAGTGAAGTGAGAGGAGTGTGATGAAATCTTGGGCTACCAATCTTCCGAAATTTTGGTGAAATCACATCTTCATCAGTATCACATTCTAACTGCCTACAAATAATACCAGATAAAATTAACATCAATGTAACAAATGAGGAAAAAAATTTCTTTTTAAAAATAGTCATATATAGGCTGACCATAATTAAAGCTCCAGTTGAAAAATGTTGTAGAAAGAACCACTGCTCAGAACGATGTCAGAGTTGAACAGCATATTACTGATCTGGGGAAAAGTCATGAAACAAAAAATTTTTAAGAATTAAAAAAATAAAATAAAGTGCATTCTATATGCCACATTTCCATTTAAGTGTCAGAATAGGCACACCAATAAGCACACAGCTGTTGGTTGGTTGGTTTGTGGGATTAAAGGGACCAGACTACTATGGTCACCGGTCCCTTTTTCCATAAAAAAACTAAAACCACCCAAAAAAAAAAAAATGAACAACAGGAAAGACAGCAGACGAAACAGGACAAGAAATACTCTGACCAGACCAAAACAAATTAAAACACACAGTGTGACTGTGGTTGGCCGACCATGGAGAAAAAAAAAAGAGGAAAAGCCAACCACCAAGAACACATTAAAAACTCACTTTAAAATCAGAGGCTAAAAGCCAGAATCAACACTAAAAAACAAACACTCAGATTAAAGGATAAAAACCTCCTGCCCGAATAAAACGCAAAACCAAGTCCACCATGGCAGAGTCATCAAATAAAAGAGCAGAGAGCGTGTCAGGCAGCGCAAACGTCTGCCTGAGCACAGATAAAAGTGGACAGTCCAATAAAACGTGGGCCACTGTCAATGCCAAGCCGCAGCGGCATAGAGGGGGCTCCACACGGCGCAATAAGTAGCCGTGGGTCATCCGTGTGTGCCCAATGCGCAGTCGGCAGAGGGCGACAGACTCCTTGCGAGAGACTCGCAAGGAGGAGTGCCACACAGTCGTCGTGTCCTTGACGGCACGGAGTTTGTTAGGGGTGGCCAGACCGCGCCATTCAGCATGCCAAAGCGAGATAACTTTGCGGCGTAAGACTGCTCGCAAATCAGTCGCCGGGAGGCCAATCTCAAGAGATGGTGCGGTGCACTGGTGGCCTCTTTCGCCAGGCATTCAACAGTTCATTTCCAGGTATCCCAACATGGCCCGGGGTTCAAACAAAGACCACAGATCTGCCGCAACGGGTAAGAGTATGCAGGGACTCCTGGATAGCCATCACCAGACGAGAACGAGGGAAACACTGGTCGAGAGCTCGTAAACCGCTCAGGGAATTGCTACAGATAACGAAGGACTCACCTGAGCAGGAGTGGATATACTCTAGGGCATGAAAAATGGCAACCAGCTCAGCAGTGTAAACACTGCAGCCAGCCGGCAACGAACGTTGTTCAGAATGGTCCCCTAGAGTTCGTGCATAACCGACACGACCAGCAACCATCGAACCGTCAGTGTAGACAACGCCAGAACCCTGATACGTGGCCAGGATGGAATAAAAGCGGCGTTGGAAGGCCTCCGGAGGGACTGAGTCCTTCGGGCCCTGCGCCAAGTCAAACCGAAGGCAAGGGCGAGGCGATTGGACAACCCGACCGGGGCCGACGTTCTGGCAGATGGATGTCTGACTGCGGGAACAGGACACAATAATTTGGATGCCCAGGCAAGCTAAAAACATGGGCAGCATAAGCAGCCAGTAATTGTTGGCGTCGTAACCGCAGTGGAGGGACACCTGCCTCCTCAAGTATGCTATCCACAGGGCTGGTCCGGAAGGCACCAGTAGCAAGGCGTATCCCACTGTGGAGGATTGGGTCCAGCACCCGCAATGCAGATGGGGATGCTGAGCCATAAGCCAGACTCCCATAGTCCAGACAGGACTGGATTAACGCCTGGTAAAGCCGTTGGAGAGTAGATCGGTCGGCGCCCCACCTGGTGTGGCTCAGGCATCGCAGAGCATTTAGATGCCACCAACACGCCTGTTTAAGCTGCCGAATATGAGGCAGCCAAGTCAACCGGGCATCAAAAACCACACCCAAAAACCTATGTAACTCCACCACTGTAAGAAGCTCGCCGTCGAAATAAAGCCGCGGCTCCGGGTGAACTGTGCGTCGCCGGCAGAAATGCATAACGCAGGTCTTGGCTGCCGAAAATTGAAAACCATGAACTACAGCCCAAGACTGCGCCTTGTGGATTGCGCCCTGTAGCTGACGTTCAGCAGCTGCAATACCAATAGAGCTGTAGTAAAGGCAGAAGTCGTCAGCATACAGGGAAGCGGAGACAGAATTTCCCACGGCTGCAGCGAGCCCGTTAATGGCTATTAAAAACAGACAGGCACTGAGAACAGAACCCTGTGGCACAACGTTCTCCTGGACTTGGGAGGAACTATATGAGGCTGCGACGTGCACGCGGAAGGTACAATACGACAGAAAATTGCGGATATAGATCAGCAGAGGGCCACGAAGACCCCACCCATGAAGTGTAGAAAGGATGTGATGACGCCATGTCGTATCATACGCCTTCCGCATGTCAAAAAAGACAGCAACCAGATGCTGACGGCGGGCAAAGGCAGTACGGATGGCCGACTCCAGGCTCACCAGATTGTCGGCGGCGGAGCGGCCTTTACGGAACCCACCCTGAGACTGAGCCAGAAGACCCCGAGACTCTAGTACCCAATTCAAGCGCTGGCTCACCATCCGTTCAAGAAGAACGTTGGTGAGGCTAATGGGACGGTAGCTGTCCACCTCCAAAGGGTTCTTTTCCGGTTTCAGAATGGCGACATAAGACATTCCCGCCATCGCGACGGAAGTCCACTGAAAGGTGTTTCAGCATCTGAGAGTGGATGCTATCTGGCTCAGGAGCGGTATCAGGACAAGCGGCGAGGGCACTGCGAAATTCCCACTCATTGAATGGAACATTGTACAATTCAGGATGGTGGGTGCGAAAAGAAAGACTCCGATGTTCTATCCAATCTTTAATGGAGCGGAAGCCCAAGGGGTAGTTGGCAGAAGCAGAATTCAGAGCAAAGTGCTCTGCCAAGCGGTTTGCAATGACGTATGAGTCAGTACAAACTGCTCCATTCAGTGAGAGCGCAGGGACGCTGACAAGGGTCCGACAGCCATAGAGGGTCGAATATTGGCCCAGACCTGCGGTGGAGTGACATGGAGGCCAATGGTGGACACATACAGCTCCCAGCAATCCTGCTTGCGTTGGCGGATAATGCGGCGGGCTCACGCACGCAGCCGTTTGAAGGTGATAAGGTGTTCGAGTGAGGGATGTCGCTTGTGACGCTGGAGCGCCCGCCGGCGAGCTTTAATCGCTTCAGCGATCTCAGGCGACTATCAAGGCACAGACCGCCGCCGAAGGGACCCAGAAGAACGGGGAATGGCAGATTCGGCGGCAGTAACAATGCCGGTGGTGACCGATTGAACCACTGCATCAATGAAATTGTGACAGAAAGATCGGAAAGTGGTCACTACCACACAGGTCGTCATGCACTCTCCATTGGACAGACGGTAAGAGGCTAGGGCTACAGATGGAAAGGTCAATGGCGGAGTATGTGCCATGCGCCACACTGAACTGTGTGAAGGCACCATCATTTAATATCGAGAGATCGAGCTGCGCCAATAAATGCTGAACGATGGCGCCTCGACCTGTTGCCACTGACCCACCCCACAGATGGTTATGGGCGTTAAAGTCGCCCAGTAACAAGAAAGGTGGCGGCAATTGGGCTATCAGAGCAGCCAGGACATGCTGTGCGACATCACCATCCGGTGGAAGGTAAAGACTGCAGACGGTAACAGCCTGTGGCGTCCACACCTGAACAGCGACAGCCTCTAAAGGTGTTTGGAGAGGGACAGACTCGCTGTGAAGAGAGTTCCGGACATACATGCAGACACCACCAGCCACCCTTTCATAAGCTGCCCGGTTCTTAAAATAACCCCGATAGCCACGGAGGGGAGGGGTTCGCATTGCCGGAAACCAAGTTTCCTGCAGAGCAATGCAGAGGAAAGGGTGAAGGCTGATAAGTTGGCGGAGCTCAGCTAGATGGTGGAAGAAACCGCTGCAGTTCCACTGGAGGATGGTGTTGTCCATGGCTGAGAAAGGCGTGACGGGACTGGGAAGGCAGATTACGCCGCTGGGTCACCTGCCGCCTCCGATTGAGCACCTGTGATAGTGCTTTCCATGGCGTCTGAGGGACCGGCGAGATCGAGGTCCTCAGTGGACGCCAGAATCTCCACCTCGTCCTCAGACGCAGAGCTTGTAGGAAGCAGTGGGACGGGTGCCACCGCAATGTCATTAGCCTTGGGGACTTTCTTTTTCTTCTGTTTCACTCGCTGTGCCTTCGGTGCTTCAGGCTTCACGGGCTTCACTGGGTCAGTCTCAGGGACGGACGACGACCGTGAGGCCCGACGACCAGGGACTGGTGGTTGTTTTAGCCACTTGCGGGTGTCTGCTTTTCCACTGGTCGGAACTTGCGAAGGGAGGTCCCCAAGGAACCCCTTCCTGGCGAGAGTAGCCGAAGAAGTTTTACACTTCTCCGGCTGGGAAGGGGGAGCTGATGTCCCCGATGGTTGGAAGGGTGTTGCTCCTGAAGAAGATGGAGCAGGAGCAACAGGGTGCGAAGGGCCCCCAACAACCAAGGGGCCGTTGGATTCTGACCAATCAGAGAACCAACCGTACGGGACGAGACAGGAGATGGAAGAACCGTCATTGCAGCAGCGTCGTACGTTGATGTCATTGGCACAGGATGGAGCCTCTCATATTTCCGTCTAGCCTCAGAGTAGGTCAGGCAGTCCAGGGTTTTATATTCCATTATCTTCCGTTCTTTCTGGAAGATCCTACAGTCCGGCGAGCAGGGGGAATGGTGTTCTCCGCAGTTAACACAGATGGGAGGCGGAGCACATGGAGTATTGGGATGCGAAGGACGTACACAATCTCGACTTGTGATGCCAGAAGTACAGCGGGATGACATGTGCCCAAACTTCCAGCATTTAAAACACCGCATCGGAGGAGGGATATATGGCTTCACATCACAACGGTAAACCATCACCTTGACCTTTTCGAGTAATACATCACCTTCGAAGGCCAAGATGAAGGCACCGGTGGCTACCTGATTATCCCTCGGACCCCGTTGGACGCGCCAGACAAAGTGAACACCCCGTTGTTCTAGATTGGCACGTAGTTCATCGTCGGACTGCAGTCGAAGATCCCTGTGGAATATAATACCCTGGACCATGTTTAGACTTTTATGGAGAGTGATGGTGACAGAAACATCCCCCAAATTGTCACAAGTGAGCAACTTCCGTGACTGCGCAGAGGATGCTGTTTTGATGAGAACCGACCGAGAGCGCATTTTGGACAAGCCCTCCACCTCCTCGAACTTGTCCTCTAAATGCTCCACAAAAAACTGGGGCTTGGTCAACATAAATGATTCCCCATCAATTCGCATACACACGAGGTACCGGGGTGAATAATCTCCACTGCCTTCTTTAGCCATACGTTCCTCCTACAGAGTGGCCAGGGAGGGAAACGATCTCTGATCAAATTTCTTCCCGTTGAGGTTAGACCTCGATCGCTTAGAGACTGCTGGTGGAGGCCCACCAGCGAAAGATGATGGACCACGCTTCATTGCGTGTCATCCGCCCTGATGCCACCCACTCCGACCAGGGGCTCTCCCCACAGGCGCCACCCAGCCGCAGCAAAGACCACCTGGCAGGATGGCCTTTGCCAGGAGTCCTGATGCCCCAGAGGGATAGGCATCTACTCCTCGGCATACGTGGGGAGGTAGCAGCGCAGGCATCAGCAGTGTGATCCCTGTGTAGTCAGGGGGCTACCACCTAGAGGGTACATGACGACCCCACCACAACGGACTGGCTACCGTGCTGGATGTTGGGTGTCAAAATATCCATGTACATAACGAGGGCAAAGATGGAAGTGCACTATGGAGGGAATGTACGCTACCCGGAACACACTGCAGCAGATGTGGCCGGAAGCTCTATGGAGGTCCAACTCCATGACAATATCAGGTGGACCAGATCTTAGGGCAAGATGGATATATAATACACCACGTAAGGCGTCCTTCCCCAAATGGTACGCAATAACAGAAAATTTTGAAAGGTAGTGGTCAAACCCCTTAGGGGACCATCACATAAAGGCCGTAATGTTTGAGACTCCTTTTAGTCGCCTCTTACAACAGGCACGAATACCGCGGGCCTATTCTTACCCCCGAACCCGCAGGGGCCACACACAGCTGTTCCTCAGTTTGTGTCCAAGATGCACAACATGACTGTCTACATGAAGGATCATGCACTGCTGGTAAAAACTCTTTTACAAAAATGATGACTGTGCACCAGTAGCCCTACCCCTGTAGGTTGTCAAAAAAGTCACTACTGGTCCAATGATTACAAAATTTGAAAAGAAAGGTTCTTCTGAAGCACAATGTGGCAGAGGGAGAAAAGCAGCTGACCCGACACCTGTTGAAGATATGGTCTCAGCACTGCAGGACGGTTTGAGCAGTGGTGTCAAACATGCAATCCATGGGAAACTGCCCAAAGACAGACATGCCTACAAGAACAGTGTATCAAGTCCTACAAACATGCTGCATTGATATACATACAAAAACCACCCATCTTATCCATACTAAATCACCCATCGTCTGGAGTTGCTTCCTGCCCACCAACCAGAGAGACAAACTTTTACTCTGGAAATTCTTGCTCACATGAATGTGGACAATGAATAGCCATGAAACATACTGTGGACAGAAAAAGCCCATTTCCACTCCATGGACATGTCAGTACACAGAACTGCAGAATATGAACATCAGAAAACCCAAATGCATGTCAACCAGTATTTGATTCTACAAAAGTGACTGTGGGGGGCAGGTTGGCAGCACCATTTTTATATTATTGAGGAGGTGGGTCTTGTTACTTGTACAATCAATGGCGAATGCCATGGGTTTTTTGCACATCAAAGTTATTCCAACCCTTCAACAGTGTAGATGTGTGGGCAGAATCATTTTTATGTAATATGGCACACCTCCACACAATACACAGCCAGTGAAATGGCTGCTACAGAGGCATTTCCGAAATGGTTGAATTATCAGTCATCATTTCTGTAGAGCCTTAAAACCTGGCCATACAGATAATCTGATCTTAATCCATGTAACTTCTGATTGTGGGGTTATCTTTAAGATGTTATGTTCAGTCCTGCAGTTACATGGCTGAATTGAAGGCAAGTGTTGCACAATGCATTCTGAATGTGGCCCCTGAGACATTCTGATCTGTTGTGTAATGTGCCATTTCCTGATTTCAACTTGTGACGGAATGCTGTGGGCAGCATGCAAGGGGGGTACCTGGAGTACCACTGCTGTGGGCGAAGTTTGTGCACGATTCACCACTGCCACTAGGCGTGACTAGGCATGTATAGCGCTACTCATTGGCAGTTCATGTCACTTGTGTTGCCAACCTGGCTTGTTCTGTTCATCTGCAATGATTGTTTTTGCTAGCTCTGTTTGGTTCTTGTTTCGTTTTTTATTATGGCAAGTTTAAGTTAACAATGTGCAGCTGTGAAATTTTCTTTTCTACTCGGTAAAAAAAGCTGCTGAAATTGTTTTAACATTGTAAACAGCTTAACAAGATGACTCTGAAAACACCTTACCAAAATGACTATGTGAACAACTCGAGTGTATGAGTGGTTTGCTCGATTTGAAAATGGTAATGTGTCGACTAATGACAACCTCATTCTGGACATCCATAAACTACCAAATCGACGAAAATATTGAAAAGAATTCGAGAGCTGGTGCTCACAGACCATTTTAAGAAGTTTTAAGAAAATAGTGCCGCAGCATTCATCGAAAAAGGCCCAATTTGTGGCAAACAGAAGACTGGTTCTTAAACCACAACAATGCACTTGCACACACAGTCATCTCTGTTTAGAGAGATTTTGGCTAAAAATGGCACGGTTCTGCTGTCCCATGCACCTTACTCACCTGACCTGGCTCTATGTGAAGTTTTCTTATTTCCATGCATGAACACATTGAAGAAGTTGAGAAAAAAAATGAGGGAGGAGCAGTCAGCTATTTCTAAAGATGACTACAAAAAATGTTTTGAACAGTGGAAGCACAGGTGACACAATGGTATCAGTTATAATGAAGAGTATTTTGAAGGGGATAAGGTTGTTTTGTGAGCAATTTGAAAACACTTAGCTTTTAAAAAACAATTCTTTTTTAAGAAACCAATGTCTTTTTGCTTTTTATGCAGTTTTTTGTCCAAGGACAATTAAAAATGATGTAATTTTGCTTTCTTCTCATCTGAAGTGGTACGGCCTTGCCTCTGTAGATGAGCTTACCTAACAAAACCATAACTGTTGACTGCTGAACTTGTGCAATCATGCATACTGGATGTATGGATGGTCTCATGTACAACTCAAACCACAGCCATCATATCGTTATCCATCTGTCATTTGTAGCCAGTCCAGTTTATGTTAAACACATTTACAATGCTATCTATTGGTAAAATTTTGATTTATTTTTTCCCTGATGTTTCCCCCTTCGCCAATACTACGCCACTTCAATTTGACGCCGTTCTACACAGTGGCTCTCTCTCTATAGAGTTTTGAAACTGCAACTTTAATTATGGACACTCAAATTGATATGCACCAACACATTGCGCTTCAAACACAGTGTATGGGGACGGCTCTTTATTTTTTCCCCTGCTTATGTCAAAGCGTATGGGCAGGAAATACAGCATAACCCCAGTTGACAGAACTCAGGTCCACCAAAACCCAGGTAATCTTAGACACCTCCAAGAATCACAAATCTAAAAAAATAACACTGTAATGTATGAAAATAATTTGAGGGCAAGAGCTGGCCTATGGCTAGCAGGGAGAGCTGAGTGCCCAATCTTGAATTGCTCCCCCAGCCACCGACTCACCAGTCTTAATTTACTACACAGCCAACAATAATGGCATTCAAATGGGTGTTTATTTCTGTTGCATGTATATTTTTGTGTTATTGTGACTAAGCAGAGGCATGACGATTTTATTTTTACTGATATTCAGCTGCTGTCAGAGAAGTTGAAAATGCAATCCTACAAGGCAGGCTTTATCCAGACCAAATTTATTGCTTTGCTGTAATGTACACAGATGCAAAATAAATTAAGTAACATAAAAATAACTTTACTAGAAAAGAAGAAGTAGAATTGAAGTCAGGCAAGTTGTGTGCCTCTGTATTGAAGATAGCTCCACAATACACTCTGGTGCAGTGGTGTGTTATAAATCACGGACCAAGAAACTGTAAAAACAGTGATGCAGTCAACTGCTGAAGCAATAGAAGGCTCTAAAAGTAGGTGACATGGATGACAGAGTAACTGCTGACAACAGGTTTTTTCTTTTCTTTTTTGAAGCATTTGTTATATTTCAAAAATCTATTTCATAGTATATCACAGAAATTACAGTGCATGCGCTGTTATTTCAGGTGTCTTAAGATTTGTTTAACAACACAATCAGTTAGCACCACCTGATCTCCTTCTGATGAAAAGCCTGCAGGACACCGCTGGTATAAAAGATCTTCAGGGAGGGGGGGCAGTAAGTGTACAAAAATTACTCATGTTTTTGAATGAGTAATTAATTTGCTACAAACTGTTAAGTACAGTACACTGTATATTGATGTACTGTAATCCTGAAAATCAAATTTTAGCTTTAATAAAGAACAAAGTGTAGCCTGCAGAGAGATGTCTACATTCATTTGACCTTCATAACTTTTCAAAAATATCTACTGTAATTGCAATGCAAAATACTCTACTGTACATATATTTCATGTCAAGTTCTTTAGTAGCATGTCATTCACTTGCAGTACATTCACAAAACTGACATATATGAATTTCTCGATTCATTTCTTTGATACTCATTTTTCTGTCATGTGTACTGATCTGTCATAATTTTTCAAATAAAAGTATCACATCTAGCTCTCACAACTTTTTATATGTTTTAAGCAACTATATTAAAGACAGCATGATTTTTTTTATTCAACACATCACAGTATCTCTGCATTCACTCAGTTGTCAGTATATTTTCCAGACATTTCACAAAACTTGTTGGTTATCCAAATACTTTTAGTATCAGAAATACAGAAATGTAACAAAACATTTAAAAATAGCTAACTATTTATTCCAGACATTTTTAAACATTTAGTAAATACAGTTGCTTGTTTGGTAACTGATAAATTCCAAACTTTCTGTAGAAGTTAAAAAGACTTCTCTTCTGGTCAGAATGTGATATGTGCCACTTCATATTTTCAGGAATGTCTACTCCCTGGCGTAAGGAGATTTTTCAACTATTGCTTGCTATAATTACACGGGCAGCCTTAGTGTGATTGTTACAATGCATCTATGAAATACATTTACTTGTGAAAACTTTACTGTCTGCTCTCTTAGTTTTCAGTTTTATGTAACAGCTTAACACTAAAAACCACGAAAGGGTATCTTCGTCCAGTACCAAAATTTAAACCCCTCTACCTCTTCTAATTGTTTTAGCAGATGGATGAGGGCCCATGACTTAACATTCTTAAACTAGTTCATTTTGAAATAAAATTCAATGCTAACAATTGCATAGCTTTTAAGAAAAAATAAAAAATACCTTAAACTGCCACCCTCACATTTTTATTGCACTGAATAAACTATGTGGTGCCGATTGCTTAACACTGTTGGTAGCCTTTATTTTGTCTGCTGCTGCAATGCAGATATGGAACTAAGAAGGATATCTTTGACAGGTGCAGTGGCTTTCAGGAATGGCAGTGCCTCCACATTATGGCTCCCAAGAGGAGAGGAGCAGCAAGGGGAAGAGAGCCTCGGCTGCTTGCAGCAGTATTGTCACCGCTACTCGCATTTTGTGCTTAACACGAAATTGGAGGTGAGACTCGTGGGAAATATTTTCCGCTTAACTGACACTGCTGCCGGATCAGAAATCGCCAAATTTGTTGACATATTCATGCTTGAGAATTTTACTTACAATTTATGTATTATTTATTTATTGCAAATTATAAAAAAATGGACAAGTTACGATACTATGAATAGAAAGTCAAAAACTTATCTTTGAAATCTGTGTGCACACTGCATTTATTAAACACGGCACAGTAATGTTTACAAACTACAATTAACTGTGCCTGAAAGAATTGTCAAAATGGTGTTCATTAAAGATCACTGTCATTTGTGTTTGATCTAAGATTATCCTCATCATAGCATGAAGGTGTCATATTGATGACAAATTAATCGAGGGCTATTTCCATTATTCCATCTTGTGTCTAATGATCTTGCTCCAGTTGCTGCACTTCCCAGCAGTAACCTTTCCAGTCATGTGCAATAAATGAATGGAAAGCAGGATTAACAAAGTTCCGTAGTCTTTCCTTTGACATCTCACCAATGGCTCTGTTCTCCCTGAAATTTTTCTTTCTTTTTGCCCATGCCAATTCTATCAGATTTAGATCACAGTAGTAGGGCAGTAAATGGGCTATTTTGTGGCCTCTGCTCTCAGTGATTTTATCCATGACATACACTTTCACAGTTGATTTATTTTCCTTTTTAGAGAATAGCTCAGTCTTCCTCATTGAGTCGCTGCACATTATTTGCCTGTCTCGAGTCCACTCTATCATCATAAACCTAAAATCACATTTATTAAGCATTCCATCAAACTTATGGTGCATTATCAGTACACTGACAGAATTACCAGTAGTTTGATCAACATCAAGACATTCAAAAGTTAGTGAAAACAGTTTCTTGCATAAAACTTCCTGACAAACTTAAACTGTGTGCTAGGCCTGGATGCCAGGTTCGAGTCCCTGTCCAGCACATGGTTTTAATTTGCCAAGAAGTTTCAAATCAGCACACACTCCACTGTCAGATGAAAATTCATTCTAGTTTCTTGCATCTTGATGCAGATACCTGCTGAATTTGTCATTTTGTGGGAAGTTTTCTCATACTGAAAATGCGTATGTTCAGTTCTGATGCGTAAAAGTCAAGTGTTGAAAATGAGAATGGTACAAAGATGGATGAGCTGAAAGAAATGTACCACTGGAACCCGTGTACACTTGTAATTAGCACCACAAGTCAAGGAAGTGTGAAATGAGTTTACCAGTCAACTTGTTTCACAAGAAGGGAAAGCAGAATTTAAGTACAGAGGTCTTTAAATTTTAGTTGATTCTTTAATGTTATAGAAAACATAAATGCATTACATTTATGATACAAGTAGTAAACACTGCTTGCAGAAACCGAAGAGTAATCAAAAGACAGTCCCTTGGTGAGATACCGCACATAACATTCTCCAACTTTTTAATGTAAGTGAAATGCTCCAACTTTAGTTAAATGAATAGTGTTTCTTGGCAACATCAACATTAATATGTACTCCTACAACATTATTCTATTTTTTTTATTTTTGTATTTTGTCATGATTTTTGTTCATTAATACTAATGCAATAACTGTGAAAAATAACTGCACTTCTGCAACAAGTACATGCAGAAATTTCCTGAAATAAACTTGCCCCAGTGAAATAAACACATAAACTTGAGCAAGATTTTGTTCTAATGTAAACACCTCAGCAAGTGCTGACAGAATTTACTTGCTAGTGAACACAAGCCTTTCGTAATAGTTCGCATCTAGGGGGTGCTTGGCATTGGCAGTGCTCTGAGACAAATGAATATCTTTCAAGTGGTGCCGATTTTCTCCGCTTCTGGCAGCACTACTACACTCGTTAAGTTGTTAAGTTATCATGCCAAACAGTAAATAGGCACTGTGAAGTATTGCAGCATGGCCATCATGGTCGCCCATATGAGCAAATGTAAACCAACATCCACACTGGATAAGCTGCACTTCACTTCACAGCATCACACCATACCATGAACAAACGTGTGGCGCAGAGCTGTAGAAAGGAGCAGTGTTCAAATGTGCACTGTAATGTACCAGAATGTGTGTTTGTGGAGAGGGGGACAGTCACAATGGAAAACAAAAAACACAGTCCAACATCCCAACAGTGCTATGCACAAATGAACCATTTCCTCTAATGTACCAATACTTCGTGGAACTTGTTCGTCGTCGTGTAGAGCAGTGTGGTTTGACGTCCACACCTGATAACCCACACTGCATCAAACCTCTTTTCTTGGTTTTTGGCAGCACAGCCAGTGTGGACACGGCTTCGGCTTTCATAAATAATACTGAAGAAGTTCAATCCAAAGGAGAACTGATTCTGACGACGCAAAACAAAGTACAACAGACTCTGCTGAATAAGAGAGCAGAGACGAAGATTCTGATGAAACACACACACACACACACACACACACACACACACACACACACACACACACACACAACTGGGGAAATTTAGAAATAAAACTTTTCTGAGCAACACATTTTAGTTTCCCTATTTTTCATTTCAACTATGTTAATTCCAAAAAAAACTTCCAATTATCTCTAAGTGCCACCCCATCCACAGTGCAACCAAGTCATCACAGTACTAGAAAAGGTATCAGAGGCAGTTCTACCACAATGGTTTGTGGTAATGCTGCCACAGATGCAAGGACAGCATTTTGCAACATAACAATAATGATCTGGCTACAGCTAAACACGATAAACATTCTTGACTAAATGATGCAAAACTGAGCCATGTACATGATAACAGGCAATGTACCTCAAGTAAAAAATGCTAAGTAACTTTACTTTCAGTACTGAGGTTGAAGCTGCTGATGGGAAAAAGTGAGTAGTGCCTACTAGTATTAGAGTTCCTGCAAAGCATGAACAGGAAAATGTTCTTCGGGAGAATTTTTATCCTTCTCTATATGCAAAAACATGTACCATCAGCGATTTTCCCTCGAGTGCTTGCCGCTTCTTTATTGACGAATCTATTTTCGAACACATTCAAATATTCACTGAAATAGAGGTGTGGAGAGTGTTGTGAGGCGAAGAATGATCATTCTCGTAAGAAGAGCTTGATAGATCTCTTGCTATTTTGTGACACTGAATCCAAAGGAACAGAAGTGGACCTTCTATCATCAGAGAAGTGGGGAATACAATTTGATAAGTCTGATGTCATGTAATCGCTTTAGGAGTGGATTACATTGCTACAGTTAAAAGGACCATACTACGAAGTCATCAGTCAATTTCAACCTATTTGCGTCAAACTAGTGGGAGTCCTCGACAGGAGAAGCGCACAGAAGAAAAACCCTGATTAACCCAATTGTAACTGAGAATCAATAAAACCAAGAGACAGAAGCAAACAGAAGTGAGAGAGGGGTAAGAGGGTATGGCGGGTGAGTCACTCCACCCAGAAAGAAACTGGAGACAACCAGGACATGTTATGCAATGGGGGAGACAACCTCTGCATCCCATTGGTGTTTCCTTGCACTCTATTATTACAAAACTAGCAACAAAGACAAATTGATAAAATCCCAGGAAAGAGAACAACAATGAGACCACAAACCAATGACAGATATTTAAAAAAAAATAAGAAGATTTAAAAAGGCGGGAAGGGCAGAGCCAGGCTGGGCCACTATGCAAGGGCAACACTGGCCCGCCATACATTGGAGCAGGTGAGGGGGGACCCATCCAGCTCTTCAGGTGGCCCATGAGGACAACATATCCTACCTCAAAGAGATGAGTAGAAGCTTCCCTCACAGGTAGAACATAAATCCAGATCAGCCACTCTGGCGTCAGCCGCTAGCACCAAAGGCAGCATGTCAGCAATTTTAAGGTTTTGCTACGATGTGGCAAAATTAGGGCAGTCCAGTAGGATGTGAGTTGGTGGTTGGTTGGCTGGTTTGGAGTGAAAGGAACTAAAAGGAGGCAAAAGGCAAATCTTGTAAAGCCAAAGTGTAACTAACACAATAAAAAACAGAGATAAAAGCCGGGTAAAAGAAAAGCACAGACAAGTCATTAAAAGATCAGTCAAGACAAGGGGTTAAAACCAAGAAATGAAAGAGAACTAAGACAATAAAAAGGTGGAAAGGGTAGAGACCAGGCTGGGCCACCAAGTGACCCCACCTCTGTGAGAGGAGGTGGAGGGGGTAGGGGCAGAGAGAGGTGCCCCACCAATCCCTCAGGTGGTCTGTTGTTGTGGTCTTGAGTGCAGCTCTCCATGCTACTCTATCCTGTGCAAGATTCTTCATCTCCCAGTATCTACTGCAACCTACATCCTTCTGAATCTGCTTAGTGTATACATCTCTTGGTCTCCCTCTACGATTTTTACCCTCCACACTGCCCTCGAATGTTAATTTGTGATCCCTTGATGCCTCAGAATATGTCCTACCAACCGGTCCCTTCTTCTTATCAAGTTGTGCCACAAACTCCTCTTCTCCCCAATTCTATTCAATACCTCCTCATTAGTTATGTGATCTACCCATCTAATCTTCAGCATTCTTCTGTAGCACCACATCTCGAAAGCCTCCAATCTCTTCTTGTCTAAACTATTTATCGTCCATGTTTCACTTCCATACATGGCTACACTCCATACAAATACTTTCAGAAATGACTTCCTGACACTTAAATCTATACTCGATGTTAACAAATTTCTCTTCTTCGGAAACACTTTCCTTACCATGTCCAGTCTACATTTTATATCCTCTCTACTTCGACCATCATCAGTTGTTTCGCTCACTTTAATTGTCTCATTTGCTAATCTAATTCCCTCAGCAGCACCCGTCTTAATTCGGCTACATGCCATTATCCTCATTTTGCTTTTGTTGATGTTCATCTTATATCCTCCTTTCAAGACACTGTCCATTCCATTCAGCTGCTCTTCCAAGTCCTTTGCTGTCTCTGACAGAATTACAATGCCATCAGCGAACCTCAAAGTTTTTATTTCTTCTCCATGAATTTTAATACCCACTCCGAAATTTTCTTTTGTTTCCTTTACTGCTTGCTCAAAGTACAGATTGAATAACATCGGGGAGAGGCTACAACCCTGCCTCACTCCCATCCCTTTCATGTCTCTAGACACTCATAACTGCCATCTGGTTCTGTACAAATTGTAAATAGCCTTTCGCTCCCTGTATTTTAACCCTGCCACCTTCAGAATTTGAAAGAGTATTCCAGTCAACATTGTCAAAAGCTTTCTCTAAGTCTACAAATGCTAGAAACGTAGGTTTGTCTTTCCTTATTATAGCTTCTAAGATATGTAACAGGTCAGCATTGCCTCACGTGTTCCAACATTTCTGCGGAATCCAAACTGATCTTCCCCATTGTCGGTTTCAACCAGTTTTTCCATTCGTCTGTAAAGAACTCGTGTTAGTATTTTGCAGCAGTGCCTTATTAAACTGATAGTTCGGTAATTTTCACATCTGTCACCACCTTCTTTCTTTGGGATTGGAATTATTATACTCTTCTTGAAGTCTGAGGGTATTTCACCTGCCTCATATATCTTGCTCACCAGATGGTTGAGTTTTGTCAGGACTGGCTCTTCCAACGCTGTCAGTAGTTCTAATGGAATGTTGTCTACTCCCGGGGACTTGTTTCGACTAAGGTCCTTCAGTGCCCTGTCAAACACTTCATGTATTTTCATATCTCCTATTTCATCTTCATCTACATTTTCTTCCATTTCTATAATATTGTCCTCAAGTACATCACCCTTGTATAGACCCTCTATATACTCCTTCCATCTTTCTGCTTTCCCTTCTTTGCTTAGAACTGGGTTTCCATCTGAGCTCTTAATATTCATACAAGTGGTCCTCTTTTCTCCAAAGGTCTCTTTAATTTTCCTGTAGGCAGTATCTATCTTACCCCTAGTGAGATAAGCCTCTACATCCTTACATTTGTCCTCTAGCCATCCCTGCTTAGCCATTTTCCACTTCCTGTCGATGTCATTTTTGAGACGTTTGTATTCCTTTTTGCCTGCTTCATTTACTGCATTTTTATATTTTCTCCTTTCATCAATTAAATTCAATATTTCTTCTGTTACCCAAGGATTTCTACTACCCCTCGTCTTTTTACCTACTTGATCCTCTGCTGCCTTCACTAGTTCAAAGCTACCCATTCTTCTTCTATTGTATTTCTTTCCCCCATTCCTGTCAATTGCTCCCTTATGCTCTCCTTGAAACTCGGTACAACCTCTGGTTCTTTTAGTTTATCCAGGTCCCATCTCCTTAAATTTCCACCTTTTTGCAGTTTCTTCAGTTTTTATCTACAGTTCATAACCAATAGATTGTGGCCAGAGTCCACATCTGCCCCTGGAAATGTCTTACAATTTGAAACCTGGTTCCTAAATCTCCGTCTTATCATTATATAATCTATCTGACTCCTTCCAGTATCTCCAGACTTCTTACATGTATACAATCTTCTTTTTACGATTCTTGAACCAAGTGTTAGCTATGATTAAGTTATGCTCTGTGCAAAATTTTATACGGCGGCTTCCTCCTTCATTTCTTCCCCCAAATCCATATTCACCTACTACATTCCCTTCTCTCCCTTTTCTTACTATCGAATTCCAGTCACCCATGACTATTAAATTTTCGTCTCCCTTCACTATCTCAGTAATTTCTTTTATCTCATCATACATTTCATCAATTGCTTCGTCATCTGTGGAGCTAGTTGGCATATAAACTTGTACCACTGTAGTAGGTGTGGGCTTTGTATCTATCTTGGCCACAATAATGTGTTCACTATGTTGTTTGTAGTAGCTTACCCACGTTCCTTTTTTCCCTATTCATTATTAAATCCACTCCCACATTACCCCAATTTGATTTTGTATTTATAACCCTGTATTCACCTGACCAGAAGTCTTGTTCCCCCTGCCACCAAACTTCACTAATTCCCGCTATATCTAACTTTAACCTATCCATTTCCATTTTAAAATTTTCTAATCTACCAGCCCAATTAAGGAATCTGACATTCCACATTCCGATCCGTAGAATGCCAGTTTTCTTTCTCCTAATAACAACGTCTTCCTGAGTAGTGCCCAACTGGAGATTCCAATGGGGAACTATTTTACCTCTGGAATATTTTTACCATACGATAAAACTGCATGGCCTCGGGAACAATTATGGCTGTAGTTTCCCCTTGCTTTCAGCCGTTCGCAGTACCAGCACAGCAAAGCCGTTTTGGTTAGTGTTACAAGGCCATATCAGTCAATCATCCAGACTGTTGCCCCTGCAACTACTGGAAAGGCTGCTGCCCCCCTTCAGAAACCACACGTTTGTCTGGCCTCTCACCAGGTACCCCTCCGTTGCGGTTGCACCGATGGTACAGCTATCTGCATCGCTGAGGCATGCAAGCCTCCCCACCAACGTTAAGGTCCATGGTTCATGGGGGTGGTCTATGAAGCCAAAAAGCTCTACCTTACTGGATGAATAGACACCACTTTTATGTGCAAAACATAACACCAGGTCAGTTGAATTGGCGTTCTCCGTTAACACCAGAGGTAGCGTGTCAGGAAGATTAAGATGCTGCTTCAAACTAGCCAAATTAGGGCACTATATGAGTAAGGGGGCTACCACCAGGAGAGTTCCGCATTGGCAGTGAAGGGGATCCTCACCTCTGAGAATGTGACCACGGGTTGGCCAAGTTTGACCAATGTGGAGTCCACAGGGGACGGTGGATTCTCCACGAGAAGCACACAGGAAAGACTGTCATGTGGCCATGGTCTCCTTAATTGTCCTCTGTTTGTTTGGGGATATTAGGGCAGACCAATCTGAGTTACAGATTTCCTGCTGTCAATGGTATGTAAATGACCAAAGATCCCATTCTGGGAACCCCATTTCCAGAATTGGCATCCTTGTGGCCTGTTTGACCAACAGGTCAGCTCATTAATTTCCCTACAGATAAGGATACTCTTGCCAGAGCAAGAAAATACATGGCTAAAGGCTAATTTAATGGCCATCAATTCTGCAGTGAAGATACTGCAGCCATTTGGCAGAGTGTGAAGATCACTGCAATGTTCAAGTGTGTGTGTAAAGCCTGTTTGTCCATTGACTGTTGAGCCATCAGTGAGTACCACTTCCGAACCCAGGTTCTTCTAAAGGATAGCCAAGAACAAGCGGCAAAAAATCATGGGGTCAATGAAATCTTTTGGACCAAAGGAGACTTTGAGACAAAACCAAGGTTGGGGCATAAGCCATGGAGGCAGATAAATGACTCCCTGACCAGAGGTGACAGTGGAGGAAGCTGCAGCTCCGACCAGAGACAACGGAGACGTGCAGCAATTGTAAACCCAGTTCTGAGTTCTGGAAGGTAGAGCTCCCTTCCAGGGAAAAGAACACAGTAGATGGTATGTTCAGGGAAGCTATGAACATGTATAGCATACTTCAGCAGCTTTGTTGGCACCTGATAGGTAATGGAAGGACTCTAGACTCGACTAGTAGGCTGTTCACAGGGCTAGTTCAGAAGGCTCATGTCACAAGTTGGACACTACACCAATGAATAGGGTAGAGTATCCACATGACTGATGGTGACACAGGACCATATGTAAGACTCCCATAGAGAAGATGGAACTGAATCAGGGCTTTGTACAGCCACAGAAGCATTATGGAGACAGTGAAGTGTACTGAGGTGTCAGCAGCACTTTCACGTAAGTTGGTGAAGGTGAGGAAGCCATGTCAGCCGAGAATGGATAACTAGCCCTACAAAGTGGTGCATCTCAACTACAAGAAGTAACTGATCATCTAGGTAAAGCTCTGGGTGTGGGTGGGCCGTACGATGGCAACAGAAGTGCACGACATCAGTCAAATCCACATCAAAACACAGTCTCTCTCTCTCTCTCTCTCTCTCTCTCTCTCTCTCTCTCTCTCTCTCTCTCTCTCTCTCTCTCTCAAGGCTCAAGGGGCCACGTCCTGTCCCATGCCACCACTGCAGAGCTTGCACTCCACAACCACCATACTAGAGGAACAATAATAACAGCAAAAATCATTGGCATATAAGGAGAGCAATACCGAAGGCCCCACAGCCGCAACCAGACCATTTATGGCCACTAGAAAGAGGGGGACACTCAGTACAGAGTCATGCGGGACCCCATTCTCTTGTATATGTATGGTACTGAGTGAAGAGTCCACCTGCACCCGGAATGTATAGTGCGACAGGAAATTCTTGACAAAACTCATGAGTATACCCTGGAGACCCCGACTCATGTACCGTAGTAAGGATGTGATGATGCCATGTCGTGTTAAAAGCCTTCTGTAGGTTTTTTTTTTAAAAAAAAAGTGTGATGAGGTGCTGACAACGTGCAAAGGCCGTCCAGATGGTGGACTAAAGGTGAACCAAATAATTATCAATGGAGCGGCCTTTGCGAAAACCACCCTGAGATACAGCCAAATGGTCCTGAGACTCAAGGAGCCAACACAGCTTGCTCACCATGCTTTTGTGCTACTTACAGAGAACATCAGTAAGGCTGATTGGGCAATAACTCTCCATCTCAATGGAGAGTTACCCTGTTTCAGCACTAGAACCATCATGCAAGAATGTGACACTAACAATCCACTGAAAGATGTTTCAGCGTTTGGTTGTGTATGCAGTCTGGCCTTGGAGTTGTACCAGGGCAATGAGCCAGGGCACGGGAGTGTTCCCATTCACTGAATGGATTGTTATACGGCTCCATGTGATGGGTAATGAAAAATAAGCTCATAAGCTCCTCTAGCTGTTTTACGAGCCGAGATGCCGGGTGGTAGTTCTCAGATGCAGATGTGTGAGCATAATGCTCAGTAAGACGTTTAGTGACAGTGTTTGGGTCAGTATAAAAGACACCATCTAAGGAAATACTTGGCACACCTGCAGGGGACTGGAAGCCATAGGGTCATGTAGTCTTTGCCCATACGTGTGACGAAGAGATACGTGATCCACATCCTGTTCCCTGGATTCTTGCTTTCATCATTTTATGAGGTAGCAGATGCAGGCACAGAGCAGTTCAAAGGCAATTAGGTGCTCCAGTGAAGGGTGTCAGTTATAGTGTTGGAGAGCCTGTCTACGATCTCTAATCGCCACAGTGATCTCTGGGGTCCACCAGCATACTATCTTCTGATGGGGGGATCCCAATGAAGAAGGGATAGTTTGGTTGGCTGTCAAAAGAATGGCTGCCATTGTATACTGAACAGTCGCATCAATACTCCTTGCAGTGGGGAGCTGGTACTCCTTGCAGTGGGGAGCTAAGGACGACAGCAGAGGTGAACCCATCTCAGTCAGCATTACACAGAAGCCACCTGGGGGGGGGGGGGGGGCATCCGAGGGAGCAACGCCGAGGGAGGGACCGGAAGATTGGCAGGTGGTCACTACAACACAGGTCATTATGGTCCATCCACCACTCTGAATACTGTGTGAGAATGAAGTGACCAGGGGGGGAGGAAGAGCCAGGTTATGATGCATTGTCATGTATTGCCACCACTTTAGATGTCAGGGGATTCAATGAAGTGTGTTCTGTGACAAACTGCCTGGGGAGATCTGGTGTCTCAGTGGCTACCTGAGTTTCCATCGCCTTAGTGGACTTCTTTTTGTCCTGCTTGTTGTTGTTCTCCTGAGAAGACAAAGGAGTGAGATTTCCCTGAAATCGTTTCAGGGACAGAGGAAAAACAAGAAGTCTGAGGGCCAGGGGCGTGTGGTTCCTTCAGCCACTGGCAGGCATCTGGCTGTGGACCAATAGGAACCATGGAAGGAAGAGTTCCAAGAGACCTCTTTCTAGCTACAGAAGCTGGAAGAGGACGAGATGTATCTCGTTGGATGGGATGGGGAGTGGTGTCCCCGGCAGGTTGGGAGCCAATGCTTCCGAAGAGGGCATGGTGGAAGCACCAAAAGGGTGCCCAACCACCTGGGGGCACGTATCAGCAGGCGGCTCTGACAGCACGCTTTAAGAGGCACAACAGAGCAAGGTACAATCTGCAGAGAAGGCAACAACATTGCAGCTACAGTGTAAGATTGTGTCATTTGTTCGGGATTAAGACACTCATTCTTTTTTCTGAACTCTTGATATGTGAACTTGTTCAGGGTCCTATACCTGGATTTTATTCTCATGTTTAAAAACGGAGCAATCTCATGAACAAGGGGAGTGGGGTTTGCAGCAGTTTACTCAGACAGGGGGTGGTGTGCAAGGAACAATCACATGCAATGGATGTCCACAATCCCTGCACGCAGTGGTAGCAGTTCAATGGGAAGACATTTGTCTGAACTTCATATGCCTGAAGTATCTCATAAGAGGAGGAACACAGGGTTTTACATCACACCAGTAGACATCTTAACCTTCTCAGGCAACATATCACTCTCAAAAGCCAAGACAGAGACTCCGGTAGCAACTCCGTTTTCCCTTGGTCCCCTACGGACACGACAGACGAATTGCACATCCTGTCACCTCAACTTGGCCTGCATCTCACTGTCAGATTGCAGAAGATCACGCTGAAAGATGACGCTCTGGACCATACTGAGACTCTTGTGGGATGTGACAGTCACCAGGATGTTACCCAACTTTACACAGAAGAGGAGCACCTGTGACTGGGCAGGGGATGAAGTTTTCATCAGGAGGGAACCAGTCTTCATCTTAGCTTCACTGTATTTGTCCTCAATGATTTCCACAAAAAATACAGGCTTTGTGGCGAAAACAGTGTCCTGTCAGTCCTAGTACGGACCAGGAATTGGGGGGAAGGATTTTGCTCCTCGTAATCTAGTCCTGCATTCCTCCCATGGTGTAACAAGGAAAGGGAACATGTTGAGATTGTACCTTGTTGCATTGTACGAGGCCTTTCCATATCAAGAATCTAGCAAGGGAAGAGAACGTGTTGGGATTGTACTTTGTTTCATTGTACGAGGCCTTTCCATAAGAAGAGTCTGCTGGGACCACATGACCACCGTTGTTGTTGCTGTTGTTGTTGTTGTTGTGGTCTGCAGTCCTGAGACTGGTTTGATACAGCTCTCCATGCTAATCTACCCTGTGCAAGCTCCTTCATGTCCCAGTACCTACTGCAACCTACACCCTTCTGAATCTGCTTAGTGTATTCATCTCTTGGTCTCCCTCTACGATTTTTACCCTCCACGCTGCCCTCCAATACTAAATTGGTGATCCCTCGATGTCTCAGAACATGTCCTACCAACCGATCCCTTCTTCTAGCCAAGTTGCGCCACAAACTTCTCTTCTCCCCAATCCTATTCAATACCGCCTCATTAGTTATGTGAGCTACCCACCTAATCTTCAACATTCTTCTGTAGCACCACATTTCGAAAGCTTCTATTCTCTTCTTGCCCAAACTATTTATTGTCCATGACCACCAGCAGGAGAAATTTTAATCACTTCATGTGCGAACTATCTGTCAGGGCATCATCCACTCCAAACAGGGGCTCTACCCATGGATGCCACCCAACAACAGCTATGGCTAGCTGGCCAGTAATCTGTTGCCAGGAGTCCCTGTGCCCCACACATGGCAGGCACATGCTTCATGGCACACATGGGGAGTGTGCAGTGCAGGCACCAACTGCAGTGCAATCCCTGCATACTCATGAGGCCACCATTGTGCAGGTTATTGATGACCCACCCACAATGGAATGATTACCATGCTGGATTTCAGGCATACTACAACAACCGGAAGGAAGGTTGAAATGTCACAGAGGCTGAGCATATACCACAGTGGGCCACATTCCGTGCACAACAAGCATTTCTGTAAAATTAGGAAAAAGATGGCGCAGGTCAAACCCAACAATTGGGACCATAAAATCATTAATGGAAAGTGAAGACAGCGCCAGGAGTGGAACTAGAAATCAAAGCCAAAATTGTGAACCCAGTCCACGCAAAGTCTTCACCAAAAGGACCATCTGACAAAGTCAGAGGAAGTAAGAGGTAGTGTAAGCGTAGGTTTTCAGGATGAGGGCCACCATCAAACAGCCACTACACTGACTGTGGGTTGGATCCCCCCATCACAGAATATGGTCATGTGGCAGCCAAGTGTGGCCAACGTGAAGTCGACAGAATATTACATCCATATGAGAGGCATGAAGAGAAGACTACAACATGGTCATTGTCCCCTTTATTGCTCACAGTTTGTTCTCAGAACCCAGTGCACACCAATCCGTGCCCCTAATATCCAACATCTGACAGCAAAGAATCAACCAAAGGTCCCATTCCAATGTCACCATCCTTGTAACCAATTTGGCCAGCTTTCAGCAGGGATCCCAACATTTGTTCATGAGACCCAGAAAATATTACATACAGGCTCCCAGGTATATGCCATTTTCCTTGACTTCCGGAAGGCATTCAATACAGTTCCGCACTGTCGCCTGATAAACAGGTAAGAGCCTACGGAATATCAGATCAGCTGTGTGGCTGGATTGAAGAGTTTTTAGCAAACAGAACACAGCATGTTGTTCTCAATGGAGCGACATCTACAGACATTAAAGTAACCTCTGGCGTACCACAGGGGAGTGTTATGGGACCATTGCTTTTCACAATATATATAAATGAGCTAGTTGATAGTGTCTGAAGTTCCATGCGGTTTCCCCAGAATGAGCAGGCAGCAGGAGACACCCAAAACATTAGCTACCCCGTGTTTGCCTTGAAAGTGTAAAATGTTATTTCTGGGAATAAATACCACTTTGACAGAGAAAGCGCCAAAGAAACTGGTATAGGCACGCATATTCAAATGCTGAGACATGTAAACAGGCATAATATGACCCCGAAGTGATCAAAGCCTATAGAAGACAAAAAGTGTCTGGCACAGTTGTTAGATCAGTTACTGCTGCTACAATGGCAGTTTATCAAGATTTAAGTGAGTCCAAATTTGGTATTATAGTCGGCACACGAGTGATGGGACACAGCATCTCCGAGGTAGCGGTGAAGTGGGGATAATGCTGTAGTATACAGAGAAGTTGCAGCATTAGAAAATTGTAGCGAAATGAAGAAAGATCTGCAGCGGATAGGCACTTGGTGCAGGGAGTGGCAACTGACCCTTAACACAGACAAATGTAATGTACTGCGAATACATAGAAAGAAGGGTCCTTTATTGTACGATTATATAATAGCGGAACAAACACTGGTAGCAGTTAATTCTGTAAAATATCTGGGAGTATGCTTGCAGAACGATTTGGAGTGGAATGATCATATAAAATTAATTGTTGGTAAGGTGGGTGCCAGGCTGAGATTCAATGGGAGAGTCCTTAGAAAATGTAGTCCATCAACAAAGGAGGTGGCTTACAAAACACTCGTTCGACCTATCGAGTATTGCTCATCAGTGTGGGATCCGTACCAGGTCGGGTTGACAGAGGAGACAGAGAAGGTTCAAAGAAGAGCTGCGTGTTTTGTCACAGAGTTATTTGGTAAGCATGATAGCGTTATGGAGATGTTTAGCGAACTCAAGTGGCAGACTCTACAAGAGAGGCACTCTGCATCGTGGCGTAGCTTGCTGTCCAGGTTTCGAGGGGGTGCGTTTCTGGATGAGGTATTGAATATATTGCTTCCCCCTACTTATACCTCCCGAGGAGAACACGAATGTAAAATAAGAGAGATTCGAGTGTGCATGGAGGCTTTCCAGCAGTCGTTCTTCCCATGAAATACGCGAGTGGAACAGGAAAGGGAGGTAATTACAGTGGCACGTAAAGTGCCCTCCGTCACACAACTTTGGACGGCTTGCAGGGTATAAATGTAGATGTAGAACCAATGGGTATTTAGCACAGCCCTGGTTGATAGCCTGAAGACTACTCAGGGACACATGGCTGATTAAGAATGCTCGTCAGTGCAAGACTGATCATAAAGACCCCCAATTCTGCAGTGGATACACTGCACCTGTTTGGTGGGGAGTGTAGTTCACTGCAACTTGCACGTGTGGAGGCAAAACCGGTTCATCCATGGATCATAGTACCATCAATGTATAGAACTTCCGAAACCAGAAATGTATCGATGATGGCCAGCAGCAGGCATCAAAAATCCGTGGGGCCAACAGTCTTTCAGTCAAAAGGAAAGGTTGAGACAAATCCAACAATATGGTACAACCACGGAGCATGTACGAACACCCCTGACAGGAGGAAATATTGGGTCAAGTCAGAGTTCTGAGCATAGACACTGTGCGAACTGCGTACGACTCCAGTCCTGGGGCTCTGTTATGGGAGAGTGGATCCTTCTACCACAAAAAAAGGTTGGTTGGTTGTTGGAGTTAAAAGAGTCCACACTGCGAGATCATCAGTCCCTTCATTCTATATGTATTGAACCAGGAAAAATCCGCTGAGAAAGGATTTTACCATACGACCATTTCACAAGTGTACAGTGAGTATCAGGAAATCTCCAGCTTCACTGTGGCCAGAAAAATATCCTGCAGGAGTGGGGCTAATGAAGACTGAAGAGAATCATTCAACATGACAGAAGAGCAACTCTTCCACAAATTGCTGCAGATTTCAATGCTGGGCCATCAACAAGTGCCACCGTGTGAACCATTCAATGACACATCATTGATATGGGCTTTCGGAGCCAAAGACCCACTTGTGTACCCTTGACGAATGCACAACACAAAGCTTTATGCCTCGCCTGGGCCCGTCAAGAAGTATTGTCTGACTTATGTACATCAAGAACAACTGCAATGAGGTGCTGGTATTTAGAAAAAGCCCATCTACTTCCTGTTCCAAGCTAACCACATGACCAGTTGTGGATTGTCCCTCCCAAAACACACACTGATGGGTGATGAAAAGGCCCTGCAATTCAAGGATCCAGTATAATCATTGGACTACCATCCTTTCATGCAGCTTCCAGAGCATGTTGGTGAAGCTAGTGCGTGGTGGCTGTAAATGGATGTACAGTTTTTGTCAAGTTTAAAAAATTGGAACAATGATACTACCTTGCCATTGCAAAGGGAAAATATTTTCTAGGAAATATGGCTGAAGACCCGGAGTAGATGGAATCTTTGAGTAGACGAAATCTTTGACTAACATTCAGATAAATAAAATATGGCGTTTCAGTCTTCGATCGAAGACTGAAACGCCATATTTTATTTAATGAACGATCGCGGAACTCCCAAATAAGACAATCATGTCTAGTTTTGATAACATTCAGATGTTGGATGATCTGTTTATGAGTCGAATCAGGGCATGAGGTCACATTGAGTGATGAATCAAGAGCCTGATGCAGACCCCAACCAGTGACAGGTTCATTACACAAGTCTGCACGATTTAGGGAGGGTGGGGTAAAGAATATTGCACTGTATGTCTTCTACTTCTAGTCATTTATGCATCTCAGAGGTTGGCATGCACTAACAGGATGCTGGTGCTGTCACAAAGTGGACTGCAAGATGTTGAGCAAGAACTGATGCACCGGCACAAATACCACCATGAAGGAAAAGGCTCACATGATTGCGCTCAAGAGAAGGTTGTGCTCAAGCATGGGAAGTGTGCACATCACTGGTGCTGTGCAATATCCGAGCTTGGCCAGAAGATGAACTGTGATGCTGTGCTCAAGCTGTGGCATGACAAAAAGTGAATTGTCATGTGTCGTTATTACAACACATCAAAACTGTCATGTTCTCATGCCACAGCATGCATAGAAAAAGCCACAAGAAGAAAGTAGATTCTGACACCCAAACCTCTAGATGTCAGATTGGTACCAAGATTAGATTGAAACTTGTTCCATAGATCATGAATAAGACACTTCGCAATGATGTGTAACGTGTCAGGTTAATGAAAGATGTCTGTACAAGATATTACATTACACAAAATATTGCATGACACTAATGCTTAAGTTAGTTTTTTTCCCCTCCCTTAATTTATATCTAAAAATTCAGCCAATGAGTAGAAGGAGTTGTCATCTAGAAATTCTTTTAATTTATTTTTAAATGTTGGTTGACTATCTGTCAGGCTTTTGATGCTGTTTGGTAGGTGACCAAAGACTTTTGTGGCAGTATAATTTACCCCCTTCTGTGCCAAAGTCAGATTTAACCCTGCATAGTGAAGATCATCCTTTCTCCTGGTGTTATAGCTATGCACACTGCTATTACTTTTGAACTGGGCTGGATTATTAACAACAAATTTCATAAGTGAATATATATACTGTGAGGTTACTGTGAGGATCCCTAGATCCTTAAACAGATGTCTGCAAGATGACCGTGGGCGGGCTCCAGCAATTATTCTGATTACATGTTTTTGAGCAATGAATACTTTTCTACTCAATGATGAATTACCCCAGAATATGATACCATACGAAAGCAGTGAATGAAAGTAGGCATAGTAAGCTAATTTACTGAGATTCTTATCACCAAAATTTGCAATAACCCTAACAGCATATGTAGCCGAACTCAGACGTTTCAGCAGACCATCAATGTGTTGCTTCCAGTTTAACCTCTCATCAATGGACACACCTAAAAATTTTGAAAATTCTACCTTAGCTACAGACTTTTGTTCAAATTCTATATTTATTACTGGAGTTGTGCCATTTACTGTACAGAACTGTATATACTGCGTTTTATCAAAATTTAAAGAGAGTCCGTTTGCTGAGAACCACTTAATAATTTTGTGAAAAACATCATTTACAATTACATCACTTAGTTCTTGGTTTTTGGATGTTATTACTGTACTTGTATCATCAGCAAAAAGAACTAACTTTGCAGCTTCATCAATATGGAATGGTAAGTCATTAATGTATATCAAGAACAGTAAAGGACCTAAGACCGAACCCTGTGGGACCCCGTGTTTGATAGCCCCCCTCCCCTCCCCCCCCCCCCCCCCCCCAGTTTGAGGAAGAGGAATCAGCTGTTGTATTAACATTACATGAACCACTTATTTCAACTTTCTGCATTCTTCCAGTTAAGTATGAATTAAACCATTTGTGCACTGCCCCGCTCAAACCATACTGATTTAGCTTATCTAAAAGAATTCCATGATTTACACAGTCAAAGGCTTTTGAGAGATCACAAAAAATACCAATGGGTGATGTCCGGTTATTCAGAGCATTTAATATTTGATCAGTGAAAGCGTATATAGCATTTTCTGTTGAAAAGCCTTTCTGAAAACCAAACTGACATTTTGTTAGTACTTTATTTTTACATATATGGGAGGCTACTCTTGAATACATTACTTTCCCAAAATTTTTTGATAGAGCTGTCAGAAGAGAGATTGGGCAATAGTTGTTGACATCCGACGTATCCCCCTTTTTATGCAATGGTTTTACAATGGCATATTTCAGTCTATCGGGGAAAACACCCTGCTCCAAAGAGGTATTACATACGTGGCTGAGAATCCTACTTATCTGTGAGGAACAAGCTTTAAGTATCTTGCTGGAAATGCCATCAATTCCGTAAGAGCTTTTACTTTTCAGTGAGTTTATTATTTTACTGATTTCAGAGGGGGAGGTTCGTGGAAATACAGTTGTTTCAAACTGCACAGGTATGGCCTCTTCTATTGGAAGCCTTGCCTCTTCTAGTGAAGATCTAGATCCTACTTTCTCCACAACATTTAAAAAATGATTATTGAAAATATTTCCAATTTCAGATTGTTTGTTAGTACACTTGTCATTCAGTTTTATAGCACTAAAGTCTTCCTGTGCTATTGGTTGCCCTGTTTCCCTTTCAATAATATTCCAAATTGCTTTAATTTTATTATCAGTGTTACTGATCTCAGACATGATACACATGCTTTCGGACTTTTTAATAAATTTTCATAGTACTGCACAATAGTTTTTATAATATTGAACAATTTCGGAGTCAGTACTCCCTCTTGCTGTTAGATACAGTTCTCTTTTACGGTTGCAAGATATTCTTATTCCTTTAGTTAGCCAAGGTTTTTTATATGTTTTCTTGGAATTATGTGTGTAGACAGAGTATCAACCAAAACACCAATTTAGTTTCCGCTGAGTGCTGTTGTCGAAAGAACATGTGTAAATGGTAACTGAAAGTAACACCAGAACTACGGAGTGTAAGGAAAGCCTATCTGGAAGTTATGAATAGGAAGATATCTGGTAGATGAGCTGTTAGAGCATCAGATTGTCATTCTAAAGGTTCACAGATCGAAACCCCTGATGTCAACTTTTTTTAACAGTTTACGTGTGAAACTGTAGTATAGGAGAACATTTTTGTGGCACGTAAAACGACATTTCGAAGTTTGTAGCAATTTCCTTTTCACAGTCTGCTTTCACTGCATTAGTTGAAAGCAGCAAACCTATGGTGTACATTTGTATAGATAACACCACACATATCTATACAAATGTACTCTATGTGTTTGCTACTTTCAACCAACGGCAAAAGCAGATGGCCAAAAGAACATTGCTACAAACTCTAAAATGTCGTTCTACACGTCAGGGAATTTTTCTCTGATATCACAATTTTACACATTTAAAAAAAATCGTGATCAGTGGGTTTTGAACTCAGGAACTTCAATACAACTATTTAACACACTACCAGATCGCCTAATAGTGATCTTCATAGTCACCACTCACAATGTTTGGTACCAATCTGAGTGTCTTGACATCTGGAGGTTTGGGTGTGGGAAGAAGCTTCTGACAGAACAACCCACAATATATGCGGAACAGAAGCATGAGAGCCTCATGCGGTTGTCCCCTTTGTCCCCTCTCTGCATGTTCAGTGCAGCAGAGGGTTGTGGACAGAGCTGTATGATGTTATGGCTGACTGCAACACAGACGAAGTTCATGTAGACTCTATAGACTCAGGCGACATCATGTAGCTG